>NW_020954641.1:786302-909489 GCF_900497805.2 Vombatus ursinus | reverse complement strand
AAAGAAAGAAAGAAAGAAAGAAAGAAAGAAAGAAAGAAAGAAAGAAAAAAGAAGATATAGGATGATAGCAGGGATGAATAAATTAATCCTCTCATTTTAAAAAGAATGAATTTGCCCTAGGCCTAATGTACTTTGTCTCTAGCCTTTTAATTCAGTGTTTGTGTATTTGTTGTCCTTTTTTCCTCTTCAGACTTTACTCAGCACTTTCCTACCATGCCTCATAAACTTCTTCATGATGAAATATCACTCTCATCCTAGAATTCACATGTTAAACCATCTTCCACTTCTGAGACCTCTATACTTGATTCAAAGGTTGGTTGGTCTTAGAACTTTCATTTAAGGCAAGCACTCAGGCCAGTTATGTCTTCATTCCTCTAGGCTCTACTCCAGACTTTCCTACCATGTCCTCATGCCTGGTACCTTCATCTAACCCCTCCTCTCCCAATCTACTTCTCAGCTTTCATTTATGCATTATCTTCTTCCATTAAAATGGAAGCTCCTTAAGGGCAAGGGCTATCTTTCTTTCTGCTTGTATTTGTATTTCCGGCATTTAGCACATTGCCCAACACCAAGTAAATACTTTCTGTTGTGTCATTTTTCAGTCCTGTCTTCATGACCCCTTTGAGGGTTTTCTTGGCAAAAATACTAGAATGTTTTGTCATTCCTTTCTCCAGATCATTTTTCAGATGAGGAAACTGAGGCAAACAGGGTTAAGTGCTTTGCCCAGGGTCACAGAGCTAGTGTCTGAAGCCAGATTTGAACTCAGGAAGAAAAGTCTCCCTGATTTCAGACTCAGCACTCTAATCCACCTAGCTGCCCTCAAATGCTTAATAAATGCTTGCTAACTGACTGAGTTTCCCATTATAGAGGTTAAGGATTCAACTTCTACTTAACCCATAAGAGTAGAACTAGGAACAAAAGGGGCAAATTAGGGATACAGATTTAAGCTCCACATAATGAAAAAAAAAAGACCTGTCAATTAGAACCATTCAAAAGTGAAAAGGCCTGCCTGAACAAGCAATGAATTTCTTTTTACTAAAAGATGTGGTGCAGTGGGTAGAGCGCTGGCCGTTTAATCAGGAGTACCTGAGTTCAAATATGACCTCAGACGCTTATAGTGTGAACAAAAAGATTAAAAAAAGAAAGAAAGAAAGACTTAAAACCACTTTTTGGAGATTTTGCATAGGACATGTACTCCTTTGTCACCCGTGCATACCAAGAGATTTGGAGGGAGGCCTTCAGCACAATGGGTAAACCCCCAGGACGATTAAGGATTAAGGGGACAACACAAACACCACCAACTGAGAAAGCGCAGCTGCATTCACTAACTGTGTCACTGGAATAATTCTCTATCACAATAAGATCACAGATCCAACAGCTAACAATCTTTCTAAAATATATTTGAATACCTTCTTGCCTGACAAAGATGTTGTAAAGGCAAGATTTAGCGTTAGACCAAGGGGAGTTAGAAAAAAAGATCTGCTTTTTCTTCAGCTTCCCTCCTGTGACTATCCAGTAACATATTCTATGATATATTCTTCTTGCTTCCTTTGCATCACTGTTTCCCGTATCCTCATTTTAGCCTTAAACACAAAGAGACCAGGGTTAGTGAAAGAAAAAGAAAAATTTTAAGTAGGGCAGAGAGACACACCCCTGTCTTAATGTTAGAAATTTTCTTAACTGGAGAAGCTGAGCTATTATGATTGAATCACTATTAGGATTGAACTTTCATCTGATATAAAATCCATAAAATAAAGAAAAAGATAGTGTGGCCGTGAGGGTCATCATATTGTCCCTAGACTGAAACAACAAAAACCTAATTGGTAACTTAGTGTGACTGATTAAATCTTCAGAGAAATAGGGAGGAGGAATTAGAGTACTGTGGTGGGAGGGAAAAAAAATGGACTTTAAACTACCCTCACACGCACCCCACCCACATCTCTCATCTCCTGGAGTTAGTAGGTAAGGCCTGGGAAGGGTTTAGCTCTGCCCTATCCAGCAGGGAAAGGAGAGCAGAAAGGAACAGATGCCATTTAATCAGTGGTACTCTCCACAGGAACACCTGCTGCTGTTATACTGGAAACCTGGAGCAGTTCCAGAGCCACAGAATCATAGAGCTTAAGAGTTAGGAGCCTGCAAAGCAGCTATTTAGCCCAAACCAGACCCAGTAGGAATCCTTATTCTAACATACCTGACAAGTGGTAATCTGGTCTCAACACAGAAACCTTCAAAGATAGGGAATTCATCAATTCATCTTCTTTGTAGGCAACTCATTCGACTTTTGGACTATCAGGAAGCTTTGCCTTGTGATAAGCCTAAATTTGCCTCTTTATAGCAGCTCTTTTTGTGGTGGCAAAGAATTGGTAATTAGATGATTTCCATCAATTGGGGGATGGCTGAACAAGTTGTAGCATATAATTGTGATGGAATGATGAAAAACCAAGGAAAATATACGAGCTGATGCAAAGCAAAGTGAGCAGAATTAGGAGAGCATTGCATACCGTACAGCAACATTGTAATGATAACCACCTGTGAAAGACTTAGCTACTCTGATCAATGCAATGAATTACCCACAACAATTCCAAAGGACTCGTGGTGAAAAATGCTATCTATCTCCCCAGGGAGAATTGATGAGCTCTGACAACATATTGAAGCATAATTTTTTCACTTTTATTATTTTTCTTGCCTTTTTTTGGTGACATGGCTAATATGGAAATGCTGATGGTTTCACATATATAATGGATGTAATATATCTTGCCTTTCCCTCTTGTTTTAATCTTGCCTTTCTCAATGATGGGGGAGGGGCAGGAGAGAGAGAATTTGGAAGTCAGAATTTTAAAAAGTGAATGTTAACAAATGTTTACATGTAAATTGGGAAATATTTAATGAGATAACTAAAAATTTTACTTTTAAATAAATAGATTTGCCTCTCTGTAGTTTCCACCAGTTGTCAATATTGTAATCCATTTTACCATTCCATTCCCAAATGTCATAGCAAAGATACTCACAATTATGAGTTAAGAAAATGTGTTCTTTGAATAGTATAACAGATTTGTGCTACTGTTCATTTTTAACCATTTAATTTAAAGATCTGGAATCCTTGAACATAGAATGTTACTATATTAACCCTCAAGTACATGTTCTGGTCGTGGCCGCCCTCCATCATGTTCTTAGAGGAGTCAGCATCCAAAACCTTTCATTGTTTATCTCAAAACTTTTATTGCCTTTATGAGTCTGGCAAAGCAGGTTTTGTGATGCTATTCAGTCTTCACTGAGAGGTCTGACAAGACCTTTTATGGCCCCTTTATCCAGCCTCCCATGAGTCAGTTCTTCTAGATTTTCCCCCTTGCAACTATTTCCCCACACTTTTACAACTACCAGTGCATGATAAATATTTTTAATTTTTTTGTCCCCTTTTCCTACACATGTGAATCACCTCATAATTTTTTTTTCCTGAAGCCTATTGACTTCTAAAACCTTTATGCTGACATATAATCTAGTTCATTTTATAAAGTTTTATTGACACCTATTATTTTTACATTACAATTATTTCTGGATATACCACTCCCCATAACACTGCCACCACACCTGCAGTGAGTCTTCCCTTATAACAAAGGGGAAAAAAATTAATCAAAACCAACTTGTAGACCATGAATGCAAAATCCCACACCCTTAGTTCCTCATCTTTACAATGAAGGGAAGGAGGTTCACTTCCTCATCTCTTCTCCAACAAAATATAGGTCATTATAATTACACAGCATTAGGTTCCACTTTATTGTTCCTTTTTTTTAACATTGTTATAATCATTGTTCTGCTTACCTACTTTACTGTGCATCAATTCATTCAAGTCTTTCACTATTTTTCTAAATTCCTCATATCTATCATTTCTTACACCTTAATAACATTCTATTACTTTCATGTTCAACAGTTTGTTTCAGTCATTCTTCAGTTGATAGGACGAGCAGCGAGGTGGTGTAGTGGATAGAGCGCCAAGCCTGGAGTCAGGAAGACCTGAGTTCAAAAACAGCCTCAGACACTCACTAGCTGAGTGACCCTGGGCAAGTTGCTTAACCCTGTTGGCCTCAGTTTCCTTATCTGCAAAATGATCTGGAGAAGAAAACGGCAAATCGCTCTAGTATCTTTGCTAAGAAAACCCCAAATGGGGTCACAAAGAGTCAAACAAAACAGAACAACACCACAAACCAGTTGATGAGCACTTTGTTTCTAGTTGTTTTCTATTACGAAAAGCATTCTTCACAGTAGTAAAAAACTGGGGAGCAGCTAGGTGGCACAGTGGATAGAGCACTGGCCCTGAAGTCAGGAGGACCTGAGTTCAAATGCGGCCTCAGACCAAACACTTGACACTTACAAGCTGTGTGACTCTGGGCAAGTCACTTAACCCCAATTGCCTTAAAAAAAAAAAAAGTAAACAACTGGAAGCCAAGTGGGTGCACATCAATTGCGGAATGGCTGAACTGATAGAATTGTAACGTGGGCTGCTCTAGGCACTCTCAGTTCAGGTAATATGGTGGTCTGCAGCACCTAACTCGTAGCCTCCTTTGATTTTGACTGCCTTTATTTTTAAAACTGAGAGATTGAGCCAATCTCTTTTTCAGCTATGCTCTTACTCTTATCTGTTGTACCCAGTATAGATGCCATGAATTGAATAGGTGAGAAAGGAAAGATTCTCCTTCCTCTGCCCCCTTTCTCATACTGTAGCTCTGATGAATGGGCTTGGGAGTATTTGTTTCTGTTCTATATTGTTTATACTCAGTTCCAGGTGCAGGAAGTGATCCTTGAAGACTGTGAGTTCAAGCCATGGTGACCTTGGAGCCAGGATTGTAGGTGGGGGTGGTGCAGCTAGCCAACCTGGCATAGAAGCCCTAAGATGCCAGGGTACCTGGGACTTGAGCCCGAAGTCAATTTTGGATTTGGAACTGGGACTATAACCTATGGGAACTGAGCTAAACTATGGACATAATCCTTTTCCTCCACCCAGATACGGACCTGGTGTAAAGGGGGAAGGAAATTATGCCTCTCATGTGTTAGGGTTGTAAGTTGGTTTATTTCTGAAGTAAATTTTTCTGCATAAAAGTTTATCTGACTTTGTGGCTAATGGAACTGGGGTACAAAGGATCCCCTCCTCTGCAATTGAGAAAACATCATTGGTGAGGGTCATTGTTTTTCCATATTAGTAGTGTTGTAAAAGAAGAAACAAAACAAAAGGAAAAACTATGAAAAAAATAAAGTGAAAATAGTACACTTTTATCTGCATTCAGATTCCATCAGTCCTTTCTCTGGATGTGGATAGTATTTTCTATCATGAATCTTTTAGAATTGTGTTGGATCCTTGTATTGCTGAGAAGAGCTAAGTCAATCATAGTTGATTATCACACAATGTTGTTGTTATGGTGTACAATGTTCTCCTGGTTCTGCTCACTTCACTCAGCATCAGTTCATATAAGTCTTTCCAGGTTTTTTTCTGAAGTCTACCTGCTCATCATTTTTTATAGCACAATAGTATCCCATTACATATGGTTTTATAGGTCTTTGGGCACACCACAACTTTTTCAGGCATTCCCCAGTTGATGGGCATCCCTTCAATCTCAAATTCTTTGCCACCACAAAAAGAGCTGCTATAACTATTTTCATACAGTAGGTCCTTTCCCCTTTTTTTTAGGATCTCTTTAGGATACAGACCTAGTAGTGGTATTGCTGGATGAAAGGGTATGCACAGTTAGATTGCCCATTGGGCATAGTTCCAAACTGCTCTCCAATTGATTGGAACAGTTTGAAATTCCACCAAAGATGCATTAGTGTCCCTAGTTTCCCACATCTCCAACATTTATCATTTTCCTTTTCCATCATATAAATCTGATAGGTGTGAGATGGTTAAGTCATTTGACAGAGAACCTAGACCCCCTAATCCCTTTAAGGATACTATAGAACCCTGAGGGGGAAATGTTAAAATCTAAAATACCTGCCCTTCAGGTAGAGGCCAGGGTGATCAGTATTACACATTTCATCTCGATTGGAAGCTGAAGAAGCCCCTGGAAGAAAAAAGATGGGAAAAAAGAATTTGGTGAGACGCTAAGGAATAGATCTAGATTCCAGCATATAGGTTTCTAAAGTTCCCAATTTCTTCTTCCTTTGTCCTTAAAAATGTTCTACACCTTATAGACCAATTTCCCTAATGAATATAAATGCAAAAATTTAAATAAAAATGCTAACAATGAGATTACAGCAATATGTCACTAAGATCATGCATAATAATCAGCTGGGACTTACCTCCAGGAATGCAAGAGTGGTTCAATATTAGAAAAACTGTAAGCAGAATTGACCGCATCAATAACAAAACCAACAGAAATCATATTATTCTTTCAATTGATGCAAAAAAAGTTTTTGATAAAAAAAAGAGCTTTTGACTAACAATTGATGTCAATTATACCTAAATTGATTTACTTATTTGGTGCCATACCAATCAAACTACCAAAGAAGTATTTTGTAGAGCTGGGAAAAAATTACAAAATTCATCTGGAAGAATAAAAAATCAAGAATAAAAAGTGAATAAATGAAAAAAGTACCAGATTTCAAACTATATTTACAAAGTCGTAATCATTAAAACAATCTAGTACTATCTAAGAAATAGAGTGGTGAATCAATGGAATAGATTAGATACACTATACACAGTAGTAAATGACCATGGTAACCTAGTGTTTGGAAAACCTAAAGATTTAAACTTTGGGGGCAAGAACTCACTATTTGAGAAAAATTGCTAGGAAAACTGGAAAGCAGTTTGGCAGATTATAGATCGAAATATCTCACACCATATACAAGATAAGGTCAAAATGGGGATATGATTTAAATATTAAGGGTAATAGCATAAGCAAATTCAGGGATTGTGGAAATGTTTTCCTGTCAGATCAACAGATAAGGAAAGAGTTGATGGCCAAACAAAAGATAGAAAGGATCACAGAAGTAAAATGGATAATTTTGATTATATGAAATTAAATAGTTCTTGTCCAGACAAAATCAATTCAGCCAAAATTAGAAAACTGGGAGGTGGGGAGAGAATTTTATAGCAAGTTTCTCTGATAAAGCCCTCATTTCTCAAATATATAGGGAACTGAGTCAAATATATAAAAATGGGAGTCATTCCCCAATTGATCAGTGGTCAAAAGATATGAACAAGCAGTTTTCAGAAGAAGAAACCAAAGCTATCTATAGTCATATCAAAAAAAAAAAGACCTCTAAATCACTATTGATTAGAGAAATGCAAATTCAAACAACTCTGTGAGGTACCACCTCACGTCTATCAGATTGTTTAACATAACAGAAAAGGAAAATGATAAATTCTGGAAAGAATGTGGAAAAATAGATACACTAATGCACTGTTGTTGGAGTTATAAACTGGTCCAACCATTCTGGAGAGCAATTTGAAATTATGCCCAAAGACCTATAAAACCATATACCTTTTCACCCAGAAATATCACTACCAGATTTTTATCCCAAAGAGATCAAAGAAAAAGGAAAGGGACCTATATGTACCAAAATATTTATAGCAACTCTTTTTGTGATGGCAAAGAATTGGAAATTGAGGGGATGCCCATTAATTGGGGAATGGCTGAACAAGTTGTGGTATATGATTGTGATGGAATAATATTGTGCTTTAGAAATGACAACGGGGATGGATTCAGAAAAACTGGGGAAGACCTATATAAATTGATGAGGAATGAAGTGAGTAAAACCAGGAGATTATTGTATTGTAATAATGAAGCTACTCAGATCAGATCCAAGACAATTCTAGAGGACTAATGATGAAAAATGCTATCCACCTCAGAGAAAGAACTTAAGAACTTTGAGTGCAAGTTGAAGTATAGTTTTTTCACTTTAAAAAAAATTTTTTTTTGCTTTTTTTTGGCAACATGGCTAATATCAAAATATGTTTTGTATGATTTCATAGGTATAACTGATATATTGCTTGCCTTCTCAATGGGTGGAGGAGGGGCTGAAGGGAGGGAGAGAATTTGAAACTCAAAAATATTTTCTTGAATGTTGAAACAAATATTTTTTAAAAGAAAATATCTCATGCCTACCTATACTAGAAAAATGGTAAAGGTGGCCACACTAGGACTGATACTATAAACATGGCCACAGCTGTTATGCCTTTACTGAAGCCCAGGACACTATCAGTTGGTCAATCAACAAGCATTTATTATTCATTATGTACCAGGCACAATTCTAAGCATTGGGAATACATAGAAAAGTTAAAAAAAAAAAAAAGACAGTCCCTGCCTTCAAGGAGTTCCCATTCTAATGGGGGAAAACAACACATACAAGGAAACTGAAGAGGGCAGGGAAGAGTAAGAAAAATATCCACGATGGAGAAGCCTGTGCAGCCAGGTGAGAGATAAAGAGAGGGAAGCCTGGGCTTCTTCCTTAAATGGCAGTTCATCCAAACAGTAGTAGGAGCTTGCAGGTGTGAATTCCAGGTTTGAAATTATCTTCTAGGATGGAGAGGTTTGGGAGGCATGCTGGGGAAATCCTCCCACAGCCTGGTGCAAAATGGAAGCAGAAATTGTCTAAAAACTGTTATAGAAGTAATTTAGACCTATCCCAAGGCCAGAGACTTGAGAAATTGTCTGTACTGGGAAGGGTAAGATTGACTGCTGCTGTGACTCTTTGCAGGCTGATGGAAAGCCAGAAGACTGATCCAACTACCTAAACTCCCCCTGCCTTTTCTTGTTTACCAATCTTTCCTATAGCTGCAGGTGAGTGGGTGGTTTTTTTGAATAGCCTTTTACTTCCAGAAAAGAAAATCTGGGAGTACAAGATGGAAGAGGTTCTACGGAGATGTGGTTGCAGAAAAGATGCCCCCAAAAAGGAGCAGGGAATTTCCTTGAATTTGCAATATGTTAACTAAACCATGTTTGGTAATTGCCTGTGTCTGTGAGGAGGTGGAGAATGAGCAATTGATCAAAATGAAGTGAAATCTCAATTACTTTGATTTACATTTCTCTGATTATCACTAATTCGCTGTAACCTTTCTCTTGCTTGTAAAGAGTTTCTAATTCTTTTGAGTATTTTTTGTTCATAACATTTGACTATTCTATTGGGGAATGATCACTGGTCCTATATATTTCTCTCTTTATTATTGGATATCGGATATTTGTCAGCAATATTCAATATATTGATTATTTTTTTCCTAATAGACAGTTTCCCTATTTATCCTAGTTGCATTGATTTTGCTCCCTAGTCTAGTTCTATGGTAATATTGTAAGAGAAATCTCCCATCTTCCTGATCAGTCTTGGTCATTGGTACAAGAGTAAGTATACTTGTTGACCTAAGCACTCACTGTAATTCTTTCCCAAATAAGCATAATTCCTCTCTTGAGAAGCAAAACTGTTTATTTAAACTTCACAACAGCCCTCCTTTAATCAAAACTCCCTCCTTCCCCCACCATTCAGAGAAAGCTACCTAGAGTCCAACAGAGTCTGCAGGAAACTTAGAACATAAATTATAAGAGAGGAGGTGGGGGAGAGAGACAGAAAGCTTAGAAAATCTTTAATTAAATCCCCTTCATTTGCGTGAAAACAGAAAACAGAGGAAGGAAGGAAAAAAACATTTATTAAGCAGCTCCCATGTGCCAGGCACTACACTAAACATTTTCCAGATATTTCACTTGATCCTCACAACAATTCTGCAAAGCAAATACTACCATTAGCCTCATGTTACAGTTGAGTAAACTAAGGAAAGCAGAAGGTAAAGTAACTTGTCAAGGGTCATGCAGCTAGTACCTGTCTGAGGCCAGATTTGGACTCAGGGTCTTCTTGATTCTAGGCTTGATTCTAGGCTCTATCGTCTGCATCACCTAGCTACTTCAACAAGAGGAGAGAAGTGAGTTGCTAAAATAACAATCACCACGTTTGAGTTTTTTTTAAAAATCAACATTAAATGCACAGGATGTGGAAGACATATTCAAATAGCCCTTAAAGCCAAATCAAACTAGGAATATCAGTGAAGTGAACTAGACTTTAGCCTGCATAAATCCCTTCAAGCATCCGGAGTGAGGGAGGGGATAGTCCCCTTGTCTTCTGACATATTCTGACCTCATTTAGAATTCTGTATCCATATCTGTGTGTAACTAAGTGGCACAATGGATAGAATGCCAGGTCTGGAGGCAGAAAAACTTGTCTTTCTGAGTTCAAATATGGCTTCAGACACTTACTAGCTGTGTGACCCTGGGCAAGTCACTTAACTCTGTTTGCCTTAGATTCCTCATCTGTAAAATAAGCTGGAGAAGGAAATGGCAAAGCACTCCATTATCTTTACCAAGAAAACCCCAAATGGGGTCACAAAGAATTAGACATGACTGAAAATGACTGAACAACAACATTCCATGTCTGGATACCACATTTTAGAAAAAACAAACTAGATCATGTCCAGAGGAGGGCAACTGGAATTGAGGGGTTTGGAAACTGTCATATAAAGATTAGTTGAAAGAACTAGGGATGTGTAACCTAGGGGAGAAAAAGATTCAGGGGACACATTAGAAATTTCTTCAAATATCTGCAGGACTGTCATGGGGAAGCCTGAGAGGTTTGATTTGCTCTGCTGAAAGTCATGGGTAGAAGCAGGAACAAAGAATAGAAGTTTCAGAAAGGCAGATTTCAGTTTGATATATAGATATAAGGGAAACGAGCTGATCAAAAGTGGGATGGAGGGAGGCAATGAGTTCTCTATCTCTGAAGTTCTTCCACTGGAGGCTGGATGACCACTTGTCTGGCATTTTGGAGGGGAGATTCCTGCTTGGGAACAAGTTGGACTAGGTGACCTGCAATAGGCCCTTTCAACTATGAGTTTCTATGATTCTGTAAAGCAAGCTGGGTCACCTGACACCCAATTTGATGTTGTCAGCCAAGGACCTAAAAGGAAAGAAACTCAGATAATAAGCCCAGAGCAGGAGGAGGTGCCATTATAAACTCAGAAGTTCAAGAGAATTGCAACCAGAATCCAGCAAGATTGGGCATGTTTTTGAAGCCATGTTCTGGATCAAATTTTCACACCTGTCAAAGCATATATACCCAAGGTAAATGGAACAGGTTTGGGTACTGGGGCAGACCCAGGAAGGCATTTGGTAATACCTCCTTCATCCTCCTACAAACAGCCTCTGCATCAGGGCCTGACTTTCACTGGAGACACAACTCTTCCCAAGATGAACAGGAAGCAAATACATATTCTTTTGCACCTGCACAGCACCCTAGAATTCCAGGATCCCAGGAGGGGAAATGACTCCTGATCATATCCAATTCAACCTATGGCAAAGCAAGAATCCTATTTACATCTCCAATAAAGTGGTTATATTCTAGACCTCTAAACTTGTTTCTACTTTGACACTTCCAGAGATGGGGAGCTCCTTATCTACAGAGGTAACCCATTCCACTTTGACATAGTTCTCATTGTTAGGAAGGTTTTGTTTTGTTTTGTTTCTTTGTTTGTTTTTACTTATATGGAGCTAAAATATGATTCTCTGATATTACCATAGATCCTAGCTCTTCCCTCTGACACCAAGAAAAATAACTCTCATCTCTAGGATAACCTCTGATTCTCTCAAAATGTTTTTACTCTTTTTTCACTCTTTTCAGTGTCTCATAGTGCTATGTATAAAGTGCTCATTAACAAATAAATGAATGAACAGTCCCTTCACAATATTACCTCCTATAAGTTCTTCAACCCAACATGTTGCTTAGATACTTCAAGTGATCCTTCAGCCTCATTGTGAAGTTTGCAAGATCTCTAAAACAGATTATTTTCATTACCACAATAAATTCTTCAGAAAGTAGACTATACTAAAAATGAATGTGCTGAAGAGTTCTCATATTTTCTCTCAGTATCATGATTTCTTGACTGTTTTTTGCTTGATACTTCTAGCCCTCTAATGTCGAGTCACTGTTTAGCACATGCACTCTGGCTCACACAGATACACTTCCATACTTGGCTACATGCTCAGAGTCAACAGAAACCATTCCTCAGAAATGTGCAGAACAGGTTTAGCAGGGTTTTCAACAAAAAGCAAGATAGACACCTAACAGCAGAATAGATGCTGAGATTCATAGATCATAAAGACTCAAAGGGACTTTAGAATACAAAGTATTGAATGTCAAAACTGGAAAGAAGCTCGGAGTTCCGTAATTGCTTCTTTGGGTCATTCTTAAAAGTGATCAGAATGTAGAGTGTGAAAGCTGGAAGAGACTTGAGAACACTAAAGATAATATTTTCAAATTGGTAGGGACTTTAGAATATAAATGTCCAAGTCAAAACAGACCTTAGGTATCATATAGTCTTTTTATGGAGGAAGATAGTGAGGCCCTTCTAGGAAGCATACCTTCACAAAGAGTCAGTAAGAAAGCAGGGACCAACCTTGCGGCTTTGATATCATCCTTCACTGGAGATCATGGCAGGGCCACAGACTCTCTGTGAATCTTGACAACACTTGCTCATAGCCATGGTCTACCGTAAGACCAAGGTGAAGAGGGAAATGGAAGTTTCCAACTTCATAGACATGTGATCCAATTACTATGAAAGTCAGGGTGGTACAATGAGGTGGGGGACAGGGAACAGGAAAACCACTGGACTAGGCATCAGGAGACCTAAGTTTGAATCCTTCTCATTTCTGAGCCTCTGTTTATCAATCTGTAATATAGAGGACAATAATTTTGACCTTGCCTCCCTCACACAAGTATTGTGAGAATTAAATTAGACAAAGGAATGTAAAAGGGTTTTGTAACCACTTGGCCTGGGAGGGGTAGGACTGAATGACTTTGAAGGTCCCTTCCAATTTAGAGATTCTAGTGTAGCACTTGGGGGCAGGGAGGGGTTGTACCACCATGAAGCATGAGTGTAACTTGTCCCCATGGCCAGGGTAACTAACCCGGTGCAGTCTCCTTGGAATAGTCCTTATAGGCCCATTCCTGTGCTTACACCATGGGGAATAGCCCCACTCCAATAGTAGTTTATTAATCCAGTTGCACCTCTGCCTGGAGTATGCTGGGAGTGTGTTCCTGAAAGGCTGTAGCAATAGCATGTTAAAATTCATTGACTTCCCTGGGCGTGAAGACTACTCCACTGCCACTGCCACCAGCACCACTATCTTGATTGGAAGAGCCAACCAGCAAGATAAGGGGCAGAAGTCCATCATGATTCTTAGAAATAAACAGAATGCCCAATAAGTCAGAGAAATTCAGAGTTGGAAGGAATCTCAGTAGTCAAATGATCTAAGTTCTGAATCCATCTAATTATATTATCATCTAGCCCTTTCCATAAGAATAACATGTGGTATTTTTGTTTTTGTTTTGGTTTGTTTATCAAATGCTTAAAATCTAGAAGAACTATGCTTTATTTCTATCTATTTTCCTGCCTCTTGTGAAGTGGGTGTGGTAAAGTGTCTGTCGCACTCCTGACCCCACCCTAAAGTCACTCAGATACAATTTTCCCTGCTGGTGTCAGAGGTGCCACCATTTTCCTAGGCTCCCAACCTCAGTATCATCTTTGACTCTTCACTTTCGTTTGCTTCACAGCAACTGCTAAATCTTACCATTATCACATGCATCCCCTTCTCCCCACTTAAATCCACCACTCTAGTTTAGGCACTCATCACCTCGCCCTTGGATGGTTGAAATAGCCTCCTGATTCTTCCTCCCTAGTCTCAAGCTTCTCTTCACTCTAATCCATTACCAAAGTTATTTTTCTAAAGTTCAAATCTGATCATGATATTCCCCTATTCAACAAACTCTAATGGTTCCTTATTGTCTCTAGGATTAAATAGAAACTCCTCTGTTTGCCTTTTAAATCTCTTAGTCCTGGTTCCATTGAACATTTGTTGTCTTAATACAAATCATTACCTCCCACATACTCTTTCATTAGGCCATAGCACACTTGGTGTTCCTCATACCTTGAATTATATTTCCTATCTTTGCCTTTGCACTGACTGTCCCTCATGCCTGGAATGCTCTGTCTGTCTCTGTCAGTCTGTCTCTCTCTGTCTCTCCTGTCTCTCTGTCTCTGTCTGTGTGTGTGTCTCTGTCTCTCTCCCTCTCTCCTCACCTCTACCTTTTGTAATCCCCAATTTCCTTCAAAGCTCAATTTAGTTGTTTAATAATAGTAGTAATAGCTAACATTGATATAGCACTTACTACATGCCTGGCACTATACTAAGCACTTTACAAATGTAACCCCTGCCCTAAAGTCCATTGATATGGAGCTCTCTTCTTCTTAGTGGAGATGAATACCCTGCTCTGTATGAGGGGCAGAGTGGAGTTGGCAAGAGCTGAGAGGGTTTCAGTTCTCAGTCAGTCTCCTTCTAGTCCCTTTGGGGACTCTTCAAGGCAACTCCTCCTTTAGGACTCAGCAAGCTTTGAGTCTTCTCAAGGTTAAGTTGCTTCAGGGGCTTCTGGCTTCTGGCTTCCAGAGAGAAGATGAAAGAGGCCAATCCCATTTCAGGCTACTAAAGGAAAAGGCTGGGAAGATATGAGAGGAGCTGTAAGTAAGTCTTCATCATGTCCCTGTTCCCTGCTTACTACTCTAGAAACTGGAGAGTTTTTCCTTGGGTGAATTCAAGGTCTCTTTCTGTCTCTGTCTCTGTCTCTGTCTCTGTCTCTGTCTCTGTCCCTCTCTCTCTTTCTCTCAATTTAGTTGAGTTATCTCACTCCCAATGGAAGAGCTCCTTTATTTTGTATTATCTTATATATATATATATATGTATGTATGTATGTGTATATATATGTATATATATCTATATATATATATATATAGATATATATTCTCCTGTATACACCTTATCTGATTTGTTGGATAAATAAATTTCTTTGCTATTCTCAATGTGTGTTCATTATAAAGTTGGTATTGGTGGGAATGAGGTCAAACCTTGGATATAGAGCTTGGGGTTCCTCCCTTCCCTGCAGAAATGACAAAACAATCAGAAGTTAGTTCAAACTTGATCATATCCCCTAGACTAATATTTAAGGAAGCAGATAGATCTACTTCTAGTCTGATCCACCCCCACCTCTTTTGCTCTGGAGAGTGGAGAGGGGTATTTGGCTCCAATTCCCTGCTTTCTCTCCTCACAGCAATGAAAATTTCCCTTAGAGAAGGGTGAGAGGAGAAGAAGATAGGAATGTCTATTCTCTCTCCCTTCCAGTCACACAAAGATAGGCCTCTCCATACGCAGGACCCTCTTTACACATGGGACTTAACTTCTTTTTCTCCCTACACAAAAATTATCTCATTTGATTCTCACAATAACCCTGGGAGAGAGGTGCTATTATTATCCCTATTTTGTAGATGAATAAACTGAGGCTGTGAAAGGTCAAGTGACTTACCCAGGATCACACAGCTAAAAAATATCTGGAACTAGAGTTTAACTCAGGTCTTCCTGACTCTAGGCCCAGCACTCTATCTGCTGCATCACCTAGCTATCTCCTCATAAGGCCTTTCCTGGTCTCCCTACATATTCATGCCTCCTCCTCCAAGGTTCCCTTGTTTCTGTTTTATATGTGTTTTATACTTACTCATGTATCAGTTTTGTATATACCTATATATGTATATATTGGCTTCCCCAATAAAAATGCAAGCTCTTTGAGGGCAGGACTATTACACTTTTGTCTTTGTGTCCCCAGTGTCTAGCACAGTCTCTGGCATATAGCAGGGGCTTAATAAGTGCTTGCTTAATATAGTAAGATCGTATGAGCAGTTGAAACAAACTGCTGTGTGAGGTTGGAGGTTCATTGCAAGTGGGGAGAAGAAATTCAAAGAAGGTTTCCTGGAGGTGACATACGAACAGGACTTTGAAGAGCAGGCAAGATGTCAAAAGGCCTGGCTAGTAAGAGAAGACATTCTCGGCCTAGAGGGGAGTGACATGCAAAGGTACAGAGGAGAGGCAGCATTGGACATAAATGGAGAAGGGTGAGTAGTGCATTTAAAGTAACAGGGACCTAACTATCTTCCAAGAAAGTCCATTCTTTTGGGGGCAGCTTATACATGTTAAACAGTTATTCATTAAAGATGAGAAAACGTACTTCCCTAATTTCATTAAAAAGGTGGAGAACCGTTGCTTTGAAACATTAAATATATTATGAAACTCAGTTCATGTTAGTTCATTTTGCTGAATTTGTTTTTTCTCCTATGTTATTTTTTTGTCATAAGGAATGGCTCCTTGGTTATGGAAGGGAAAGGTACATTCAGAAATGAAGCTGGTGTAAAAAGATATCAATAAAAATGTTTTCAGAAATAAAACTGGTATAAAACTATTGGAAAAAATGTTTTTAAAGTGTTATGGTCTCCTTAATATTCTATGAAAATTCAGAACTCCCAGCCACTGACCTCAAAGGCGTAATAGAGCAGAGCAGAAAGAGCATTGAATTGGAAGTCAAAAGCTCTGGGTTTTAGTCCTGATTTTGTCTTTAATATCCAGTATGACCCTATGGAATTCCCTTCCTCACTCTAGGCTTCATTCCCACCCCTCACCCCCAACTACATTATCTCTAAGATCTATTCCAAGTCTAAGATTCCAACATTCTAGAAGGCCCCTTAATATAGTAGAAGTAGCCCTACTCCTGATTTCAAATCTCAAGTCATTTAACCTCTGTGAACCTCAGTTTTCCCTAGCCCTTTGTGAAATTATAATACTTACTCTTGAAATCTCATGGGGGAACTTGTGAAGCTCAAATGACATTATGTGGCGTGTGTGTGTGTGTGTGTGTGTGTGTTTTCCTAAAAGTCTTAAGCTGCAATTTTAAGCTAATAAAGCTTGTGAATCAATTGTTACACAAAGGCATTATATATCATTAACTATTGTTGTTCTTCATTCCAATATTATTGCAATATAATAATTAATGTAAAAGTTGGCCAGCCAATAACAACTCCTATTGGGAGTCCTTTAATAACAAAGTAATAACTAAACAGGTCATTTATTGAGAGAGACCTCATTAGATTTATAAACAACATCCATTCTGGGCCACTGGGACAATTTCTACCTTCTGAGACATCCCTGGGAAGGCACTGGAATCCCTTGAAACAATAATGTTGTTAGACTAGCATATTTCCAAGGCAAAGCTCTGACATCCCGTGGTCTATGGTCAAAGGTCCCTTACAGTTCAGACATCTTATGTTCTGAGGTCTCCAGCTTGAAAGTGCTGTAGTGCTCATTGGTAACTGCATTCATAGGAAGAAAAGTATAGAGGAAATCCAGGATGGCCTTTCTATTTTTTTTTTTATATTTTTAGGCAATTGGGGTTAAGTGACTTGCCCAAGGTCACACAGCTAGTAAGTGTCAAGTGTTTGGTTTGAGGCCAGATTTGAATTCTGATCCTCCTGACTTCAGGGCTGGTGCTCTATCCACTGCGCCACCTAGCTGCCCCTCAGGATGGCCTTTTTAGAACATGTGGCATCCCCAAGGTACTATGGAGGAATCTCTCCTCTGAGATTTGTTGTTCTTGTTACTGGGTTCACAACTGCTCTGGGTAAGGTCGGGAGGCTTCCTTACCCACTCTTTCATTGTTATGACCCAGTTTATCAATGCCTTAAATGAACTGAACACTGTACTCCAGATGGAGTATGACCAGGGTAGATGATAGCAAGACTATCATTTCCCTCCCAATAGCAGATGCTCAAGACATACTTAAATAGATATGAATGCATGATTAGAGTCATGAAATATTAGATCTGGAAGCCACCTTATATATATCTAAACAGAATGACAAACTCTCAGACTCATAAGGGACTTTGGAGACCATCTAATCAATCTATATTTATGTAGAATTCCTGCAATAACATCCTATCAGAGCTGAGTGGAATGCCATAAGAATCCTGGGTCCATCACCTAGGGATCAATAGCCCAAAAGCACCCTCTGCCAAGGGGTCTTAGAGAGGTAGTGTGGTGAAGTGGCAATAGCACAAGATTTAGAATCTGGATTCAGATCCCAGCTCTGCCACTGACTACCTGTGTGATCTTGGGCTAGTTAACCTCTCTCTAGACCTCATTTCCTCATCTGTAAAATAAGAGGATGAGACTAGATGGTCTCTATGGTTCCTTCCAGCTACAAAAAGTTCTATGCTCCCTATGAACAAGTAGTCATCCAGCAATTGCTCAAAGGCTTCTAGGGAGAGGAAACTCTCCAGGTGTCCTGTTACACCTATGGATAATATTAACTGTTAGGAAGTTTTCCTTTATATCAATCTAGAAGAGTAAGTAGTATTTTTTTTAACCTGGAGCACAAACAAGTGAAGCAATCTTAGGCCCCCAAACACACACATGTACATATATTTTTTATTTATTTTTTTGGTAACTTTTTTGTTTTATTTGGGCAATTCTACTTTTTATTTATTTATTTTTTTGCATGTGAAAACAATTTTTAAAAATTATTTTAACATGTGTTTTTAAAACTTTGGGTTCCAAATTTTCTCCCTTTCTCCCTCCCAACCCACCCTCATTGAAAAGGCAAGCAACTCGATACAGGTTATACATGTGTAATCATGCAAAACACTTCCATAGTAGTCATGTTGTAAAAAACTAAGTATATTTCCCTTCATCCTATCCTGCCCTCCCATTTATTCTATTCTCTCTTTTGACCCTGTCCCTCCTCAGAAGTGTTTGCTTCTGATTCTCCCCTCTCCCAATCTGCCCTCCCCTCTATCATCCCCTGCTCTCTTGTTCCCTTCCCCCCTTATTTTCCTGTAGGGCAAGATAGATTTCCATGGCCAATTGTGTGTTATTCCCTCCTTAAGCCAAATCCTATGGGAATAAGATTCCTTCATTCCCTCTCACCTTCCCCCATTTCCCCTCCACTGTAAAAGCCTTTTCTCATCTGTTTTATATGAGATAATTTACCCCATTCTACCTCTCCCTTTCTCCTTCTCCCAGTAGAATCCTCTCTCACCCCTTAATTTTATTTTCCAGGTATCACCCCTTCATCTTCAACTCACCCTGTGCCCTCTATCTATCTGTCTGTCTATCTATCTATCTATCTATCTATCTATCTATCTATCTATCTATCTATCTATCTATCTATACATATAATTTTTTTCCTCCCACTACCCTAATGCTGACAAAGGACTCATGAGTTACAAATATTATCTTTCCATGCAGGAATGTAAACAGTTCAACCTTAATAAGTCTCTTATGATTTCTCTTTCCTGTTTACCTCTTCATGTTTCAGTTGAGTCTTGTATTTGAAAGTCAAATTTTCTATTCAGCTCTGGTCTTTTTATCAAGAATGCTTGAAAGTCCCCTATTTCACTGAATGTCAATTTTTTCCCCTGAAGGATTATACTCAGTTTTGCTGGATAGGTGATTCTTAGTTGTAATCCTATCTCCTTTGCCCTCCAGAATATTATATTCCATGCCCTCTGGTCCCTTAATGTAGAAGCTGCTAAATCTTGTGTTATCCTGATTTGGAGAGGATTGAGGGAGAGCTCACAATACTTGAATTGTTTCTTTCTGGCTGCTTGCAATATTTTTCTCCTTGACCTGGGAACTCTGGAATTTGGCTACAATATTCCTAGGAGTTTTTCTTTGGGGATCTCTTTCAGGAGATGAGTGGTGGATATTTTCAATTTCTATTTTG
Source organism: Vombatus ursinus (assembly GCF_900497805.2). Classification (NCBI taxonomy): domain Eukaryota; kingdom Metazoa; phylum Chordata; class Mammalia; order Diprotodontia; family Vombatidae; genus Vombatus; species Vombatus ursinus. Next base: position 889,869 of record NW_020954641.1, on the reverse strand, counting down.
CCCTCTGGTTCTAAAATACTAGGGCAGTTTTCCTTGATAATTTCTTGAAAGTTGATGACTAGGCTCTTTTTTTTTTTTTATCATGACTTTCAGATAGTCCAATAGTTTTTAAATTCTCTATCTTGGATCTATTTTCCAGGTCAGTTTTTTTTCCAAAGAGATATTTTGCATTCTCTTCTATTTTTTTCATTCTTTTGGATTTGTTTTACAGTGTCTTGATTTCTAATAAAGTCAGTAACTTTCAATTGCTCCATTCTAATTTTTAAGGAAGTATTTTCTTCAACAAGCTTTTGGACTTCCTTTTCCATTTGGCCAATTTTGCTTTTTAGGGCATTCTTCTCCTCACTGGCTTTTTGGACCTTTGCCACTTGGGTTAGGCTATTTTTTAAGGTGTTATTTTCTTCAGAATTTTTTTGGGTCTCCTTTAGCAAGCTCCTTTAGCAAGTCTTGCATCACTCTCAGTTTTTCCTCTACTTCTCTTACTTGCTTCTCAAAATCCTTTTTGAGCTCTTCCATGGCCTGGGACCAATTCATATTTTTCTTGGAGGCTTTGGATGTAGGAACTTTGACTTTGTTGTCTTCTTCTGGTTGTATGTTTTCATCTTTGTCACCAAAGTAAGATTCTATAGTCTGACTTTTTTTGCACTGCTTGATCATGATCCCAGTCAATTACTTAAGTTATAAACTCTTTGTTAAGGTAGAGGTCTGTTTCTAGTGTGGAGAATGCACTGTCCCAAGTTTCGAGGGTTTTGTGCAGCTGTTTTCAGAGATACTTCTAGGGACCTGTAAATTTTCAGTTCTCCCAAGGTGCTATGATCAAGAGCAAGGTGTTTACTCTCAAGGCTCTGCTTTTACTCGACCATCTTGGCTCCACTGCAATTCTCCACACGTGTACATATACCAAGCAGCACAGAACAGATCATTGTGCATAGCATGGCAGAGAATAAAGGGTAGATGGTATTTAAAGGTCCTCAACTCTACAAAGATGGGGTCTGAGTTGTTTCAGGCAGGAAAGTGCTTCCACAGACCATAGAGAAAGGGCACTCAGAGGTCCAGACCCTTCAAAAACATAGACTGGGTTGTTCCAGGAAAGCAATGCATTTCTGCAGACTTCATTTCTTCCAGGGAAATGGTCTCCTTGAGGGGCCCCTGAGAATTCTGGATAAAAGGAATTATTTCTTTAGATAGGGGTGTTGGATGAGGACAAACCAAGCCCTCAGGGAACTCTGGATATGACACACTTGCTGAACAAAGTAAGAGAAGGACTTCAATTGACAAGATTCTGTCTGGGTGGACAAAGGTGCCAAGGATATCAAATGCCTTCCTGTGTTGCTTATCCATGGGAAAGGGCAAGGGGAGGGGAGTAGATACACCAGAAGAGGGAACAATCAGTCCCTTCTGTCTCCTGTCCTCTGCCAGCCTGCTCCTCACTCTTTCTTAGAATCCACATTCTCCCTCAAATCATATTACAGAAGCTAAAGTCACCATGAGGTTTTTCAGAATGCTGAGGACAGCAAGTATCTCCCCAACCCCACGACAACACATGAGACAAAGCTCCAGCTGCCTCCATCCTAGTTACGACTTGGCATCAAGCTTACATTTCCTTCTTTAGAACATCTGCCAATTGCTTCTGCTTTTATTCTATCAAGTCAGATGCTTTTTTTTTTTGCAATCAATCAGCACACATTATACATAGCAGAATCTTGTGTTCTTTATACTTTCCAATCAACCATATGATGGAAAACATGTACAGCATTATTTAATAATTAATTATTTATAATAATTATTATAAACAGTAAACTCATAAATAAATTCATAAGTAATAATTTTATAAATTATTATACATGATTATTTATTATATACTGTACAGCATTGTTTGCAAAACCTGCACCTTTCTGGTATTTACATGAGGGATATCCTATAAGGAGTTTGATTGTTCAGCCATCCTCTGCAACATTGTAAGTTATGAACTGACACCAGTAACTTTCAACAGTAACTATTTGAAATAGGGTAAAGAATAATCTGACCCAGCCAGGTCTATGGAAAGTAGGCTACAAGAGAAGTCACATGACAAGATTGGTGTATGTTAATTGGGCAGGGACCCTTGATTTGAAACTGATCTCGCACTTAGCAGGGCCACTTCATTTTATAGACATGAAAATAGAGGCTTAGTGAAGGGAAAATGACTTACTTAAAGTCATATAGATGGTGACAATCAGGATTTGAACTCAGGTTTCCTATCTCTAAAATCAGTGCTCTTTGAATCATTCTGTGCTTACTGTGTGCCACAATATTCTGGTAGCCTTTAAAAAAAAAATTGAATTTTCTAATCATCAACCACAAACATTTTGAAATACAAAGAACAACAGCAAAAGGATCACATAAGAAACTCTAGACTTCTGTTCCATGCAGTTTAAGTGTATATTAAATTTACTACAATATTTAAAAATTACACTGCTTGTTCCCCCTTTCTGAATTTCTTTTTTTTTTGTTTCTTTGTTTTTTCTGTATATTTGAATGGTTTTTATTCTCTTTTCTTTTTTTTTTTGCATCTCTATCACTATCTACTAACTTGACCCTTCCCTTTCTTATAATAAATGAGTATAATTAAGTAAAATAAATTCATACATTGGCTCTGCCTGAAAACATATATCTAATTCTATATATTTAGTCTACTATCTTTCTTTCCAAAAGTGGGCAACATACTTCACCATTGGTCTTCTGAAGTTACAATCGATCACTGCATTGATCAGTGTTCTGTATTCTTTGAAAGTTGTTTTCCTTTACAGTATTGAGGACCTGGTAGTTTCACCTTACTCTGTCTGTTGAGCTCCATCTGCCTCTCTGCAGGAATAGACCATTGAAATTTGTCCTTTTTGTCCCCGCTCTGAAATTATGTGTATCAGATAGCAAGAAATGACATGAAAACTAGATTTCAAAGCAATATACAAGGTATCCATGAAAATTTAATTAGAAGAGGAAACCAATCTACTGTTTTATGAAAAACCTCAAAAGGGGAGAGGTGGGCAATGTCCATCTCCATCTTATTGGTATCCCTGACCTCTAAACATCATTATTTCTGTCTTATATTAATAACCATTTACTATTGGGGAGATCCAGGATTTTTTTTTTCCTTCTCATTTCCTCATTCAGAAATCCACCCCTGTAGGTTATTAAGACAGTCTTTGAAGTGCATGAGCTGATAAAGAGATGAAATCTGGGTGAAACTTACCCACTGGGAAAACTTAGATCTGATCAAAAGGTAAAGATATTCTAGTCTGGTGAATTCCGGCCCATTGCTTTTTAGTCAGACAGGTTTGAGTAGAAGTGGATTCCCCCTTTAGTCTAGATTGACCTAGATAGGGGTGGTAAAGTCTCTTTGTCCAAGACCAAGTGATCAGAGTCTTGTCACCAGGCCCTCATTAGAATAAGCCCACCTCTCATTATAATATTCATTCTCTCATTGTTAACCAGGCGGTGTTGATTGATACCTGTTAAGGACACCCATTCTTCCAAGGGCATTTGAGGGAATCCCATGAGGGGTATTTGGTTTATTAGAGAAAGCCAAATGACCACCCTTTTATTAATTACTTGCTAGCCATAATTAATAAAACTAGTAATTACTCAGAAATTATGTCTCTTGAACTTTTTTATAGGTCACATTGCCAATGGTTGCCTGGGAATAGCCCACCACCAGTCTTTATAGCAGGAAACCAGAGACCTTCCCCATCCCAAACTCATTCCCCATTTCCCAGTCCCACCAGGCTATATATGCCTATTTCAGGTTAGATGCTGCTGACTCCTGCATCCCTACCTCTGATGTTAAAGATACCCTGTTGTGACTCCCCAAGATCCTCAGGAACCTTGCCATCTTCCCTACTATTTTGTCTGCCATATCCTAAAGACCACCTGACCTTTCTATCTGCCATGAAACTGAATCCTTCTTTATGGGTTATCTCATAATTAGAACAGAAGTTCCTTGAGAGCAGGGACTGTCTCACTTTTTAATTTGTATCCCCAGCACTTAATATAGGGCTTGGCACATAGTAAGCAATTAATAAGTTCCCCCCCACACTTTATTTCATTTATAATAAGAGAAAGTAGAAGCATATCTAGCATCCTAGGGTTGCAATTATCACTGTATGAATGACAAAGGAATGAAACCAAGAAGGCATGGGGCCAAAACTACAGAAATTAAATATGTCATGAGTTCAAATCCAGACTCAGACACTTACTAGCTGTGTGACCCTGGGAAAGCCGCTTAACCCTGTTTGTCTCAGTTCCTCATCTGTAAAATGACCTGAAGAAGGAAATGGCAAACCACTCCAGTATCTTTGACAAGAACATCCCCAATGGGGTCACAAAGAGTTGAACACAACTGAAAAATGACTGAACAACACAACAAAGTATATAACAGGAATGCTGACCTATGGCTGGGAAGCTATTGAGACAAAAGAATGGTACAGTTCCTAGCAACAACCATACTGTCAAAAATCTGGAAATGACAAGAGCAATAGATTTAAAGACAAAATAAAAATTTGTGCTCTGGTGTCACAGCTTTCAATTAAGCAAAACTAACAAGCATTTTTAATTTCCTATTTTCGTCAGGCACTGTCCTGGGTGCAAAGAAAATAAATACACAAGACAGTCCCTGCCCCCGAGGAGCTTACCTACACATCGCTAGAAATTGAGCAAACAAAGCAATTATTCCCCTTGGATATAAACCATAGAATGGTTATTTTTCTTGGAGGCAAGTAAGTACTGAGAGATGTTCACTCAGAGAGGGTGGGACCTTGGGCTGACAAAAAATTAGCAAAGAATTATAGGAGGAAACAGGATTCTTGGAGTTATTCACATGACAGGAGGGAGAAAAAGACTCACCTGACCCTAGATAGGGAGATAGAAAAGCTGGATTCAAGTTCTAGCTCTCCCACTGTGCGGCCTCAGGTAAATTACACCTAATCTTTAGGCCTCAGCTTCCCCATTTGTAAAATGATTTTGGTCTGTGACCCCCACAATCCCTTCCAGTTCTGACAGTATATTCTACTTACCTTTGGAAAGACAGTGTGGTAAAGTGGAAAGAGTGAAGGGATTAATCAAGACAGTTCAGGGTTCGAATCCTGATTTCTGAAACTCACTAGTTGTGTGACCATGAGCAAAGCCTCTCTGAGGCTTAATTTCTTCATCTGTAAAATGGAGAAAAACTACAGGATAATTGTAAGGATCAAATAAAAATTGTATATAAAACTCTATAAACCTTAAAGTGTGTGTAAATGTCAGCTGTTTTTTCTTCTTCTAGCTTTAGCAGTCTATAGGCAAGATTCTAATAGCCCTTGCATCTGTATCAGTCTATGTGCTAAGGTCTTTTCTAGCCCGAACATTCTATGTTCCATGATCTAAGGTACTTCCTTCTGACATTCTATGTTCTTTGTTCTACATTTTCCCCCCAATTCTGATGGTTATGTAAGCCTAACCCTGATCTGTAACATAGGCCAATACAAATTAAAACAATATTTTATGTAACACTGTAAGACTCTGAATTGAAGAGACAGCAAGGATATTGGGCTTGCTGGTTACATCCTCATCTTTGCTCAGGCAATGAGGGCAATCAGCACTTAAAAGTTTAAAAGAGGGCTTCTGCCTACCATAAAACACTTTCCAAAGGTCAGGGCACGGAGATCTACCCTGTCTGTAATGTCACCTCCTTCCTCAACTGGGTAGACATGTCACCTTCATCTTCCCTTGGGTAGACAAGACATACACATACACACACACACACACACACACACACACAGACACACACGCATGCACGCATGCACGCACGCACGCATGCACGCACGCACACACACATCTCCAATCCCATTCATGCATCTACTCCTTGCTGACTATATAACTGAACTCTAGCCTCTGTAAAACAAATTCAGGATTAGCCCATGGGACAAAGTCAAAACAAGAAACAGAATTACAAAATTTTAACTCTGGAAGGCACCTTAGAGGTTATCTAGTCCAGTCCTTTCCTTTTACAGGTGAAGAAATGGAGGCTAAGGTTCAGAAACAAAGATACTAGGTCTCATAACTAAGATGTAGAAGATCCCTTACCAACCACTTTTTCCTCTGGCCCTTGACAATGTCTCAATACTACAGGTCCTGCCATATTCTTCCTGGGGCACCTTTGGTGACAGAATTTTAAGGTAGCACTGCTTGTCTCCATTGCTGCAACTCTAAAACCCAAACCATTCAGTAAAGTAAGCTAAGTTCTCCTTCATTTTGGAAATTCTATATTCTACATTCTAAGATTCTTCAGAGCTCTAACATTTTATGATTTATATTCCAAGTTCCCTTAATGTTCTGACATTCCATGTTCTGTGTTTTAAATTCCCTTCCAAATGTGATATTCTGAGTTTGATGTTGCTTCCAGCTCTGACAGTCCAAGTTCTATGTGTTAAGGTCCTTCCCAGATGTGTTATTTAGTGGAGTGCTGAATGTGGAGTCAGGAAGACCTGAATTCAGATTCCATCTCAAATATTACTAGCCTCTCTAATCCTGAGTAAATAACACAGGGAAAGGAATACTGGCTCTGGAGTCAGAGGAATTGGGAGCAAAAATCTTACCTCTACCACTTAGTACCTGGATGACCTTGGGTAAGTTACTTAATTTGTCTGGCCTTGTTTCTTCACCTCTGACATGATGGGGTTGGAATAGAGGATCTTTAGATCTAGGATACTATGACCTCTTTGCAACTCAGTTTCCTTATCTGTAAGATGAAGATATTAGTCCCTAGTTCACAAGAAGGTGAGGATCAAATGAGTTAATATACCTGAAAACAGACCTGAACATATTATATAAATGTGAGGTCTGATTATTTCAATGTCCCTTCCAGGTGAATTTCTGTGAGTTAAAGTCCCTCCCAGTCCATAACTATAAAATCTATTCTCTTCTTTCCCTCCACGCCTCAAACACACTCTCACTCACAGAGGCAGGTCTTCTTTGGATATTTAAGGGATTAAAATAATTGACACAAAGGTGCTGATGACCCATACATAGGTCCTTCTTTTCAGGGAGGAACTAGTCCCAGAGGCATAAGATATATGCTTCTATTGGAATCTGGGGTAGTTACTGGGAGAAAGAAGACTGCTTTGGAGCTCTATAAGGGACACAATCACAGGAATATATATGCACAGGAATTGAACTAAATTAAAAGATTGTATACCCAGCTAAGATTAGGGTTATAAATAACTGAGGATATGCATAATAAATACACACACAACACATACTGTCTTGTTAGAAAAATTTATTCAATTGTGAAAAAAAACTTTATTGCATTGTTTAAATGTAGCCCAGTGTGGCTGGGAAGCCAGACCACCTTTACCTGTTGTTTAGAGACCCTCAACTAAGTTATGCTAAAAAGAAACCCAGTCATATCCAAAGATTGATGCAAGTAGTTTTCTCACAAGTATACATCTCAAGCAGCCCCTATGTCTTATCTGAAAACTGGCCCCGTGTTAGTCAGTTACTTTTTCCTTGTTCCTTCAATCAAATACAGACACTTAGAGGGAAGTGGGACACTTCTTTTTCTGATTTCAAGAAATTGTATCTGTTTATTCTCCCCCTTCCAATTTGCAAAGCCCCTAATCTCTCCTCCAATTACATATCAGATTACTTAATCTTGTATCCTGGTTTATGTCCTGTTGTTTTCTTTTAATTAATTGGTCTTTTTTACAAATAGTTTTTAATACATAAAAATCTGTTTCCTCCTGTATTCAGGATTCGATGTGAAGCTGAGGACACCTATTCCTGATTTATTTTGCAACTGACATGTGTTGCTTAGTAAATCAATATGCTTGAAAGCTCAAGTCTTTGTTTCTTCACTTATTTCAGATTTTATCTGTCACAAAAGAAATACAGAATTTCAGTTAGAGGTTAGTGAATGTAAAGATGTAATTATTTTTTCCTCTCCAAGTTCATGTATCCTGTGAAAATTATTCACAGATCCTAGATCAAGAACCTTTGCCTTGGGGAAGCTAGGTGGAGCAGTGGATAGATGAAGAGAAGGTAGAGTTTGACAAAGAAGAATAGAACAAGGTTAGGAGACACACATCTTCATCATGCACATTTCTGTTTGGTTCTGTGAAACTGTTCTAGAAATTTTGGTTCTAGGAACAATTCTTCCAATATGGAACATTTTTGATGGTGGGGAGGAATGTCTTCCTCCTCTCCCGAGGGGAGGGGTATTCATTTAGTCTCTATCTTCAAAAAAGCCAACTGCCTATTTTCTCCCCTTAGATACTTACCCATCTAACAAAGTCTCTACGCATGTGCATCTCTGTGAATGTAGGTATTCCTGTGTGCATGTGTGTATGTGTTGGGTGTGTGTCTGTTCCTGTATGTATGTGTTGTGTGTGCATTTATTATGCATATCCTTGGTTATTTATAACCCTAATCTTAACTGGGTATACAATCTTTTAATTTAGTTCAATTCCTGTGCATATCAGGAGGATCTGAGTGAGTTCAAATCCAGCCTCAGACCAAACACTTGACACTTACTAGCTGTGTGACCATAGGCAAGTCACTTAACCCCAGTTGCCTAAAAATTAAAAAAATAAAATAAAATAAAATAAAATAAAGAACCTTTGCCTTAAAGGCTACATAATTCACTATACTAGGCAACTAATCCATCCACCACTGGCATAATGACCACCTTTACCCTCATACACATATATGATGTGGCCCCAGTTGTAAATCTAACCTTGACTCTTGGCTGCTTTCTTTAGGGAAAGGAGGTGGGTTTTTTAGAGAAGCAGCCTAGAGTAGGGTGAAGAGCATGCGATTTAGAGTCAGAAGCAAAATGCCTAAGTGGGATTTGTCTCTACCATTTCATATCTGTGTGACCCTGAAAGAGTCACTTCTCTCTCTGTACCTGTTTCTTCCTTGCAAAATAGGAATAATAGAGGATGACTTCTAGGATAATTGTGAGGAAAGGGATCTTAAGGTTTTAAAATAGTCAGAAGACATTCTCCCTGTCCTTAAAGGAATCTTCCTAAAGGGAGGGGTGAGGAAGGAGAAGGATATAAATGTAACCTATATGATAGAAGTTCTTTTCATATGAAGGGTTACTTTGGGGAGCCCTCACTTTTCTAGTTCATTGTGCCCCACCCCCATGTGAAAGATTCTAGTTTAATTTTCAGCATTCACTCAAGCCTTTTCTTGCTTATAACCATTAGATCACTTTATTAGCACTCAGTTTCATAAGGCTTCAAAAACAGAACAAATTTTTGTTTTCTTTGTTTTGTTTTTTACAAAGTAGAGACTATATAAAGAGTTCATATATGAGTCTAAGAAAGTTGAGACACTCTATTCTGATGAGTTCCTCTCCCAAAGACCTTATGATAATCCACAAAACCTGGCACCTATGTGTCTCTCTGAAACTAGCAAGGCTGATTTGTAGCAGGATGTCTCTATTCTGAATGTGGGGCATGCCCCCTCTTCTTACTTCCTATTCCTTCTTGCCCTTTTTTGCAAACTTTCATTTGTGATAAATGTATATGTTACTTATTTGGTTCAATTATGGTATCTTGAATCAGCCAATACCTAGCATTTCCCCGCCCGTGATAATTAGAGATGGGAAATGAAACCAACCTACCTAAGTGAAAACTCACCCCCTTTATATTAAACCCATTAAGTTCTTCTGCCTCAGAGGTTTGCCCTGGTAGAAAGATGATTTTTCACCCAAATATGCCTCACAAAGCAGTAAAAATCATTAAGAACTTAATAGAATGAAGTATGGTGAAATTGAGGGATATCTCTCTAAAGGATGATCACAGAGCCTCTTCCTCCTTAACTATGAACTGAAAACCATCTCTTTCTAAATTCTACTGGCCACTCTGGTTGAATCTTTCCTTTATTGCCCCTATTTCTTTTTCTTTAGCCCCTGAGGTACAGGTCTACTCTTTATGCATTACTAATCTCACTGGTTGTTAGCGGAAACTCATAATTGCTACTAAGGATTGAGCCAGACTTGTACAATTCCTGTGACTTACAATACTACCCTGGGCAATGTTAACAAAAAGGACTTGGGATATGTCCTTCTCTATTGATGTTCTGATACCTACTTGCTCTTTTATGGGCAACTGCATTCTAATGCTTGGTTCACCAATGGTGCTCTTTGTTTCACTGTGCCTTCCCTATTATTCCCTCTCTCCCCTGTCCCTGATATGGTCCTCTGTTTTTGTTCCTAGCAGGATTATCCTTCTTGTTCCTATTGTTGTCCTAGGTTCTGGTTCTTTATCCCAAGCTTTTCATCCCTCTTCACCAGGAGAGGGATCTAACTCTTAAAGAACTGGGCCTTGATTCAGTTATATAGGACTCTGGGCTACCCCTGTTATATACATGTCCTGGACCAGGAAACCATGAGACAATCTCAACTTGATGTTGCGTTACCTCTGGCCACATAAACCGCACCATTGATGCTAAGGGTCTCCTTAGGTGGCTGTGGGAATGCCTCTTTTCTGGATCACTCTGAAGAACTTCTCCATTCCTTATCATCACACAATGTGTCTCTCCCATTTTCTCTCTCTCTAGCTGAGCACCTTGGTCAATACCTTCCTCTGAGTAAGTTCTAAGAGTAAGCAGCTGTTAAAGGGACTCCTCTCTTCCTGTTTGCTATTCTGTCTTTCACCTTCTCCAGGGGATTTAGGCTGATTTATGGCAATTACCCCAGGGGGCTTCTCAAAACTCTCCAAAAAGGAAGGGGAAAGGTCGGAGCCAGCTCCTCCCTGCATAGGAGAGAAGGGGGTCAGCACTAACAGATGTTTGTAGTCCCTACCATACAAATATTCAGGAAAGGCCTTCCTTTGGAGGGCTGGAGAGGATACTGGAGGCTAACACACAGTACCACAGGCTTCCTAGGTAAAAATATCATCAAACTGTATACCAAATCCCATGTATGCTTCCCCAGAATCTTTCCAAACCCCACTTTATCAGTGGAGGATTCCGCAACAGGAAATTCTGACCTTTTAAATTTTGTTTTGTTTTGTTTTTCCTGGAAGAAGAGGAACTAAGAAATCCCTGGCTATTAATTGAGGCATTGTGGTACAGTGGAAAGAATGCTGAGGCCGAGAGGGGGCGGGGCAGGGAATTGGTATCAGGGACTGGAGACCTACATTGAAGTCCCAGTTCTCCCTTTGAATGCTTTTATGACCGTGGATTCAGTTCACTGTCCCCTCTGGCCTCAATGATCTCTTCTGCAAAATGGAGAGGATTCTACTAGATTGTTTTTAAAGTCCTTCCTGAAGTGTGATTCAACAATCCATTCATATGTAGGGAGAAAATGAGTCCATTTTTGTATTAGAGGAGAAGCAGGCTGCCATTTCTCTCTAGGCTGAGAAATATTTTCTTGTACAGCATTTGTTCATGATGATTAAAGTGCCTGATGAGTCATATCCCTTGCAAGCAAGGTAATGCCAAGCTTTTATCTTCTTAGAAAACTTAGCCAAAAAGCTCTATCTCCCAGTATTTGCACAGACTTAACTTTATAAACTAGAAAATGCCCTGGACTGAGAGTTAGGAGATCTAGAGACTAATCCTAGCTCTGCCATTAACTTGCTGTTTGTCCTCAGGAAGTTGCTTTCACACTCTAGATCTCAATTTCTCCTTTTGTCATAAGTGGATAACACTAGCCCTACCAACTTCCTCAAAGTGAGGGATAAATGAATTCATAATAGACATAAAAATGCTTTTAAAAAAACTGTAATATTCTGGATGGGGAATGGAGGAGGGATGGGTTGGAACCTGAAAGCAGTATTTAAAAAAAGATGGCATCAATAAAGTGTTTGAAAATGCATAAGTACCTTTGGTATCCATGATACCTGGGGTCAGGGGGAGGAGGAGGAGGAGGACTATGATAGGCCTAGATCTTTCAGGAAGTTGTGGTCATTTCAAAACAAATGTATCAATGAAATATAAAGCAAAAATGAAACTTAAACTATGGAAAACAGATTGACCAAGCTGGAAGGAACCTTACGACATAAAATATTAGTACAGGAAGGGAATTAAAAACCTAGATCACAGGATGTTAAGTTGGAAGGTAGGAGTTGAACTGAGACTAAAACTCAGGTCATCTGACTCCCAGGCATTCACATGCATTATTGAAACACGCTCACAATCTTTACAAATAAGGTCAGCAAAGGAAATGTACTTGCTTCATATTCTTAAATCAAACTCATCGTGTTCCTCCCCTCCCCACCCTCTTCTACTACCCTGTCTCTTTGTCAATGGATCCTCCCAATAGTGGCTCAAAATTTTCAGTGCCCATTGTGATGTTTCCTTCTCCCTTACTCCCATATCCATTTGTTTGGCAAGATCTGTCATTTCTACCTCCATAATCTACCTTTCACATCTATCCCCTTCTTTCTAGTACCAGAGGCCTCACTCCAATCCCTTATTACCTTTACAATAGATATATTAGCCTCCAACACAGACTCCTGGAATCATCACACTTAGGCTAAACAATCATTGCAAGGCACTGATTTAATCACTTCACTCTGATACAAAGAAGAAAACCTTCAATAGCCCCTCGATATCTATGGAACAAGTTCAAATTCTTCACAATCTTGTCTCTCCACTAAAGCCAGGAATAAATAAATTTTGCAAAACATCTGCCAACAGCTCACTGTGCTGCATGCACTTCCTTTCTGAAACCCTCAATTTCCCCATCTTAAAAATGAGAAGCCTAAACTACATGACCCTTAGAGGACCTGCTATCTTTACCATTCTATGTTCTATGATCACTTCCAGCTCTGACATTCCTTGTTACATGTTTGATATTATAATCATTCTCCTTCAATTAATCATGAGAATATTTATTGTCATCTTTCTCAAAATGGCTGTTTTTACTCTGTGCAGGGCTCTGTGCTGAGATGGGCAAGACACAGATATCAACAAATAATTCACAATACAGGGAAATAAAAGACCAGGCTCAGTGAGAGACCAGAGTACTTCAGCAACTTAGAGGAAGGAGGGAACACCAAGAAATGGGACTTTGGGGGAATTTTACCAGTAGCATAGCGGGGATTATTGTTCCCACTTCTCCTCCCTGCCCCAGTGTTACAGATGAAGAAACCAGAAATCAAAGTTTGGTCACTCTGTACTTAGATCTTTAGTAATAATTTGTGGAAATATGCTGCTTTCTTTATACATGACAAATTATGTCATCCTACATGCTCTGACTTTTTGTTTTGCTTTTTATTTCCAGTGACGGAGATGGACAATACTGATCTACTCACATTCTCCAGCTGCCCCTGCAGTCAGATGCCTAGCAGAAATTATGCAAAGTCTCTGTAAAAGGTACAAGAGTTTTGATACATCACAGTACAGTAGAAAGACCACTGGCCTTCTAGTTAAGACACTCCAAGAGTCAGAGATCTGACACTTCCAACATTCAACATGCATTTATTAATACCTTTCTTCATGCAATGATAATATATCTCTCTATATATGCATGTATGTATAGCACTTTAAGGTTTGCAAACTACTTTGTGTGTTTTATCTCATTTGATTCTCAAAATAACCTTGTGAAATTGGTGCTAAAAATATCCCCATTTTAGAGATGAGGAAACTGAAGCAAATAGAGGTTAAATGAATTGCCCATGTTCACATAGCTAGTAAGTATCTGATGTTAAATCTGACCTAAGGTCTTTCTAATTTCAAGCCCAGCACTCTTATCTACTACATCACCTGTATGTCCAATGCACTATACTGAATCCTAGAGATACAAAGATAAAACATGGTAGCATCTGATCTCAAAAAGCTTAGATTCAGATAGTAAAGGTATTGCCAGGTACACAGATAAGTACAATGCAAAGCAGGAACTTGAGGGAGACTCAGACAAAATGTTTCAATAAAATCTGATGATGGAAATAGGGTCATCCTCCACCTATGCTATGAGCTAGGGGAATCCAAGAAGCCTACAAGGAATGGTTACCTGAGCTAGGCCTTCAAAAAAGGATCAGTTTGCAAATGAATTAGTGACTCAGCAAAATATATGAAAAAAGAAATTATTAAGTGTCAAGCACTGAGAATACAAATACAAACAAGGTAGTCTCTAACCTCAAGGAGGTTACATCCTAACAAGCGTAGACAACATTTTATACAAGAGCAAGAATTGGAAACAAAGAGGGAAGTTGTAGTTAGGATAGGCCCGTGACTAGGTAAGATAAGGTGATAGACAGACTACGAATCAGAGCCCTGGGTCTCAAGAGTGGGAGTGCAAGGTTGAAGGAGAGGTGTCTCATTAGGAGGCAGGAATGCAGGCCCTGGGCAAGAGGCTTCAATTCATCTCTAAAATGTAGATAATAATACTTACACGTTGTACCTCTCAGAATTGCTTCAAGGAAGGAGTGAAATAATCTACATAAAGCATTTTGTTTTTGTGAGTTGTTGACATCATTATCCTGTGTGACCTAGGGCAGGTCACTTGAACTCCCTGGACCTCAGTTTCCTCATCTATAAAATGAGGAGTTAGGAATGGATGGCCTCTATGTCTCTTGCAGCTCTAGAATTATTATCATATAATCATATTATGAATCATCCTGGAATAACCTGAAGGGTGAAGTGAAGTGAAGAGGATTCCTCTCATCTGGCAATAAAAGGTATAATGCCCTGGCACATAGTAGGTATCAAAAAAAATTGTTGAATAAGCCAATAAATAAATGAAATCAGTCAAGTTCTCTATTAAATATTTACAGAGGAAGGGAAATTGTTCTTTCTTCTGCCATTAAAACCTCTACATTTCTTTTTTGTCATTCATCTCCTAGGGTAATTGTTCCACCCTATTTTTTATCTTACTATCAGCCATTACTTACTATTGGCCCCATTTGAAATGGCCTGGACAAAGATGCCCAAATACCACTTGCTGAAGAGCTAAGAAATCAACATTTCCTTGGTAAAGGGAAACATTCTAGAACATAGACCACAGATCATCAGAGCTGAAAGGGATTTTGGAAAACAATATCAGTGCTAGAATGGACCTTAGAACATAGACAAAATGTTAGAACAACTGCCACCTCCCCCCCCCCAAAAAAAATAACACACAAACAACTTTAGGTCATCTAATTATGCAATTATATAGCTGTGAGGAAACAATATATGATTCCATAATTTTACCTAAAAACCCATTTTGGAATATGGAGTATTAGAATATAGATTCTCAGAGTTAGAATGAATCTTAGAACAAAGGCATATCCCCTCTCCATGCTTTTGCATAACTATACTCCATGCCTGAAATATACTTCACTCTCATCTTTGTCTTATAGAATTCCTACCTTCCTTCAAGGTTCAATTAAAATACCTCCTCCTCTGAGATACTCACCCTGATTACTCCCACTCTCAGTCCCCAGAAGCTCTGAAATTACTATGTTTTTATTTTATTAATAATTCTTATTTGTTTATCTGTGTTGTTCGTATTCTTACTTCTCATCCCCAAGCTACATTCCTTCCACCACCCAGTTCTGATGGAATCTAAGCCCCTTGAAGGCAAAGACTGTTTTAGGTTTGTCTTTGTATCCCTGTAGCTATCACAGTACCTATCACATAGTGTTTAATCATTAGTTTTTTAATGAATAAATAAATGAACAGAATGTTAGTGTTTGAGAAGACCTAGAATAGAATGTAACTTTTTTGGGGGGGAATAGTATTTTATTTTTTCAATTACATGTAAAGATAGTTTTTAAAATTCATTTTTATAAGATGTTGAGTTTCACATTTTCCCTCTCCCTTCCTCCCATTCCCCCCTTTCCAAGACAGCAAACAATTTGATATAGGTTATACGCATGCAATCATGTAAACATACTACCACATTAGTCACATGGTGAAAGCAGAAACAGAACAAAAGGGAAAAGGCACGAAAAGCAAAAACAAAATAAAAATGAAAATAGTATGCTTTGATCTACATTCAGCCTCCATAGTTCTTTCTCTGGATGTGCACGGTATTTTCCATCTTAAGTCTTTTGGAATTGTCTTGAATCATTGTATTGCTGAGAAGAGCTCAGTCAATCATAGTTCATCATTGCACAATATTGCTGTTACTGTATGCAATGTTCTGCTTCTGCTCACTTCAATCAGCATCAGTTCATGTAAGTCTTGGCAGGCTTCTCTGAAGCTCATCATTTCTTGCAGCACAATAGTATTCCATTACATTCATATACCACAACTTGTTCAGTCATTCCTCAATTGATGGGCATCCCCTCAATTTTCAGTTCTTTGCCACCACAAAAAAGAGCTACTATAAATATTTTTGTACACATAGGTCCTTTTCTCTTTTTTATGATCTGGTTGTGATATAGACCTAGTAGTGGTATTGCTGTATCAAAAGGTATGCACAGTTTTATAGCCCTTTGGGCATAGATCCAAATTGCTCTCCAGAATAGTTGGAACAGTTTAAAACTCCACCAACAATGCATTAGTATCCCAATTTTCCCACATCTTCTTCAATATTTATAATTTTCCTTTTCTGTCATACTAGCCAATCTGATAGGTATGAGGTGGAACCTCAGAGTTGTTTTAGGTTGCATTCATATGACTATAGACAGCTTTAATTTCTTCATTTGAAAACTGCCTGTTGTTATCCTTTGACCTTTCATCAATTGGAGAATGAGTTATATTATTATAAATTTGACTCAGTTCTCTCTATATTTTAGAAATGAGACTTTTATCAAAAACACTTGCTGTAAAAATTGTTTCCCATCTTTCTGCTTTCCTTTTAATCTTCATTTCACTGGTTTTGTTTGTGAAAGAACTTTTTAATTTAATGTGATCAAAATTATCTATTTTGCATTTCGTAATGTTCTCTATCTCTTGTTTGGTCACAAAGTCTTCCTTTCTCCATGAATCTGACAGGTAAATGATTCCTTGCTTTCCTGATTTGCTTATGGTATCACCTTTTATGTCTAAAGCACATTATCTGCAAAGAGTGATGGTTTTGTTTCCCCATTGCCTAGTCTAATTGTTTCTATTTCTTTTTCTTCTCATTACTAAAGCTGTACAATATTGTAGTATAATACAGTACAATATTGAATAATAGTGGTGGTAATGGGCATCCTTATTTAATCCCTGATCTTACTGGGAAAGCTTCTACCTTATCCCCATTACACATAATGCTTGCTGATGGTTTTAAATAGATATTACATAACATTTTGAGGAAATCTCCATTTATTCTTATTTTCTCTAGTGTTTTTAATAGGAATGGTTATTTTATTTTGGCAAAACTTTTTCTGCATCCTTTGAGGTAATCAAATGATTCCTGTTGGTTTTGTTATTGATGTGGTAAATTACACTAATAGCTTTCCTAATTTTGAATCTGCCCTGCATTTCTGGTATAAATCTCACCAGGTCACAGTGTATTATCCTTGTGATAAATTGCTGTAATCTCTTCACTAGTATTTTATTTAAAATTTTTTCATTAATATTCATTAGGGAAATCAGTCTAGAACTTTTTTGTATGTTTTGGCTCTTTCTGGTTTAGAAATCAGATCATACTTGTGTCATAAAAGGAATTTGGTAGAACTCCTCCTTCACCTGTTTTTCCAAACAGTACTGGAATTAATTGTTCTTTAAGTGTTTGGCAGAATTCAATTGTAAATTCATCTGACCCTGGAGATTTTTTTCTTAGGGAGTTTATTGATGGATTGTTCAACTTCTTTTTCTGAAATGGGGTTATTTAAGTATTTTATTTTCTCTTCTGTTAATCTGGGCAATTTATATTTTTGTAAATATTCATCCATTTCACTAAGCTTGTCAAATTTGTTGGCATACAGTTAGGCAAAATAGCTCCTAATTATTGCTTTAATTCCTGTTCATCGGTTGTGAATTCACCCTTTTCATTGTTGATATTGGTAATTTGATTTTCTTCTTTCTTTTTTTAATCAAATTAACCAAATTTTATTTATTAGTTGAATAGTTTCCTTATTTTCAATTTTATTAATCTCTCCTTTGATTTTCAGAATTTCTAACTTGGTATTTAATTGGAGATTTTTAATTTGTTCTTTTTATAGCTTTTTTAATTGCTTGCCCAATTCATTGATCTGCTCTTTCTCTATTTTATTCATGTAAACCTTTAGAGATATAAAATTTCCCCTAAGTATTTCTTTGGCTGTATGTCATAAATTTTGGTATGTTGTTTCATTATTGGCATTGTCTTGGATGAAGTTATTGATTGTTTCTATGATTTGTTGTTTGACTCACCCATTCTTTAAGATTAGATTTTTAAGTTTCCAATTAATTTTTATCTATCTTTCCATGACCTTTCATTATATGTAATTTTTATTGCATCATAATCTGAAAAGGATGCATTTAATATTTCTGCCTTTCTGCCTTGGATTGTGAAGTTTTATGACCTAATGCATGGTCAATTTTTGTATAGGTACAATGTATCACTGAGGAAAATGGATATTCCTTTCTGTCCCCATTCAATTCTCTCCAGAGGTCTAGCATATCTAACTTTTCTAAAAATCTATTCACTTCCTTAACTTCTTTGTTGTTTATTTTTGGATTAGATTTATCTAATTCTGAGAGGGCAAGGTTGAAGTCCCCCACTAGTATAATTTTGCTCTCTGTTTCTTCCTGCAGCTCACTTAACTTCTCTTCTAAGAATTTGGATGCTATATCACTTGGTACATATATATTTAGTATTGATATTATTTTATTGTCTATGGTACCTTTTAGCAAGATGTAGGTTCCTTCCTTGTCTCTTTTAATTAGCCTTTTTTTTTTTTTTTGCTTTTGCTTTTGCTTTGTCTGAGATCAGGATTGCTATCTCTGCTTTCCATTTTTTTTTTTTTACTTCAGCTGACACATAACATATTCTGCTCGAGTCATTTACCTTTGCTATGTGTGTGTTTTTCTGCTTCAAATGTATTTCTTGTAAATAATATATTGCAGAATTATGGTTTTTAACCCACCTTCTGTCTGCTTCCAATTTATGGGAGAGTTCATCCCATTCACATTTACAGTTATTCTTACTAAATGTGTCTTTCTCTTCATCCTATTTTCCCTGTTTATACTTTTTCTCTCTCTTTTCACCCTTTCCCTCCTCACAGTGTTTTGCTTCTGACCACAACCTCCCTCAATCTACCCTCCCTTCTGTCAGTGCCCCCTCTTTCTTTTCTTTCCCCTTTCTCCTCCTACTTCCCTATAGGGTAAGAAAGATTTCTATACCCAGCTAAGTGTGTATGTTATTTCCTCTTTGAGCCAAATTCAATGAAAGTAAGGTTCAAACAATGCTCACCCCCCCTTCTTTTCCTCTACTGTAGTAGGTCTTTTGCACCTCTCCATGTGATGTAATTTACTCTGTTTTGCCTCCCCCTTTCCTCTTCTCCCAGTACAATCCTTTTTTACCCTTTTTTTAAATATCATCATATCAAAGTCAACTTATACCCACACCCTCTGTTTATGTATACCCCTTCTAACTGCTCTAAAAAAGATACAGTTCTCAAGAGTTGTAAGTATCATCTTCCTGTGTAGGGATATAAACAATTTAACATTACTGAATATCATATGTTGTTGTTTTTTTTTTCCTTTCCTGTTTACCTTTTTGTGCTTCTCTTGAGTCTTGCATTTGAAGATTAAATTTTCTGTTCATCTCTGGCCTTTTCATCAAGAAAGTTTGAAAGTGCCCTATTTCATTGAATATTCATCTTTTCCACAGAAAGATTATGCTCGGTTTTTCTAGGTAATTGATTCTTGGTTGTAATCTGAACTCTTTTGCCTTCTGGAATATCATATTCCAAGCCCTCCAATCTTTTAATGTAGAAGCTGCTAAGTCCTGTGTAATCCTGACTGTGGCCCCTTGATATTGTTTCTTTCTGGCAGCTTGCAATATTTTCTCCTTGACCTGATAGTTCTAGAATTTGGTTACAATATTCCTTGGAATTTCCATTTTGTTATCTCTTTCAAGAGGTGATAGGTAGATTCTTTCAGTATTTTACCTTCTGTTTCTAGGATGTCAGGGCACTTTTCCTTGATAATTTCTTGAAAGATGCTGTCCAGGCTCTTTTTTGATCATGACTTTCAGGTAGTCCAATAATTCTTAAATTATCTCTCCTAGTTCTATTTTCAAGGTCAGTTATTTTTTCCAATGAGGTATTTTACATTTTCTTCTATTTTTTCATTCTTTTGATTTTGTTTGACTGATTCTTGATGTCTCGTAGACTCATTAGCCTCCATTTTCCTAATTCTAATTTTTAAGAAATTATTTTCTTCAATTAGCTTTTGTACCTCCTTTTCCATTTAACCAATTCTATTTTTTAAGGAGTTGTTTTCTTCAGTCAATTTTTGTGCTTCCTTTTCTAAGTTGTTGACTCTTTTTTCTTCATAATTCTCTTGCATAATTCTCATTTCTTTTTTCCAGTTTTTCTTTCACCTGTCTTACTTGATTTTTAAAATTCTTTTTGAGTTCTTCTAGGAGGACTTTTACTGCTTGACACCAATTCATACTCCCCTTTGAGGCTTCACATGTAGGCATTTTGATATTGTTTTCCTCTTCTGAGTTTGTGTTTTGCTCTTCCCTGTGGTCATAGTAGCTTTCTATGGTAAGGGCTCTTTTTTGGTTTTTGGTCAATTTTTAAATTGAGCTCTTCTCCTAGAGTACAGGAGGCACTGTCACAAGCTTCTTGTGCTGGGGGCCAGGGGCCTGGTCACTGGCTTTCTGCACCAGGGCCCTTGGGGCTAGCAGGTTGTCCTCTACACTAGGGATGTCCAGCCTAGTCACACCTGTTGTGCCCTGGGTTCTGGGTCTGGCAGCTTGCCTGCTGCACTGGCGCTGGAAGCTTCACAGCTGGCCTGCTGTGCCACTGGCCTGCTGAGCCAGAACCATGGATCTGGGGCCTCAGTTGCTGATCTGTGCTGTGGCTAAGAGCCTCCCATTGGCTTGCCCAGACACTGCCTGCCCTGGGCTGCACTCCCTTCTACCTAAGTGAGACAGATCTTTCCTGAGGTCCTTCTAAGTTATCTTGGGCTAGAAAAATGTTTCACTCTGTCTTCAGTGGATTCTGTTGCTCCAGAATTCTTTGAGAAGCTTGATTTAGCATTATTTCCAAGGAAGGAGAGCTCAGGCAATTTCCTGGCTTCTCTCTGCCATCTTGTCTCTGCCCCAAATGTAAATTAATTAAAGGCTGGAACTCCCATTTTTTTTATCATTATTTCTTCCCCAAGTGCCTGATATGGTGCTTTGAATGTAATAGGTTCCCAATAAATAATTGTTGAATTAAATTAAATTAAACTGAATATAGACTATCAGAACTCTGGTAAGAGGCACTTTTGAATATAGAAACTTAAAACCCAAAATACAGAATGTTAGAAATGGTTAGAACATAGAACCGAAGAATATCAGAGATATAAGATACTTTAAACATAGACCAAGAGAAGGTCAGAACTGGAAAGTATTTTGAACTATAAAACACAGAATGTTAGGAAAAAGAATATATAATGTTAGTGATGAAGGGTCCTTAGAGAACATCACAAAATGAATAAAGTGCTGGACCTGTAGTCAGACCTATGTATAAACCCTACCTCCAATGTGACACTCTGGGCAATTCACTTATAACCACGCTTTTTCTCAGTTTCTTCATTTGTAAAATGAAGGGGTGGATCTAATTTGTGTCATTGGCTTTAAGATAACTTCTACCTCTAAAAATATAATCTTATGACAGATAAGTAAACTAAGGCTCAGACAGTGGGAATGACTTCTTTAAGATAACATAGTAAGTTAGCAGGAAAGCTAAGGATGAGGGAGGATCCATCTCTCTTGACTTCCAGTTCAGGGTTCTTTTTACTACTCCAGGCTACCTGTCAAGAATCACCTGGAATGCAGCTCTGGCTTGCCTAACACCTTAATTAATTACATTGTATGTGAGTGACATCATTCTGTCTATTGTATAAATTGAGTGAGAGTTCATGTGAACCTTAACAACTCACCAGAGACTATACCAGACCAACAAGAATGGCTTCCTCAGTCCTTCAGATGATAATGGCCATAGGACTGCTTACTTTGATTCTTCCCTGTCATGCTGGTGAGTGTTTTTGGTGTGAAAGAGGATAAATAGACATTACAGTTAATAAACAATTACAGCAGGACATAGCTTAAAGGGATTTTAGAAATTATCTAGTTCAACCCTTTCATTTCACAGAAGAAGAAACCCAGACCCAGTGAGCTGAAGGCATTTACCCAGGATTGCCCACAGCTATCTAATTAGCATAGAATACATAATGCAATGGAATATAATGGAATATGCCACCTGGTGTAGGGCAAAACCTCAAGACTAAGAGTCAGGAAAACAAGGCTATAGATTACTCATGTAACCTTGAATAAGTTACTTAACTTCTCTGGGTCTCAGTTTATTCTTCTGTAATATGGGGGCATTAGAATACATGATCTTGAACAATCTCTATATTCTGCTTTAAGTTTCAATCTAGCTATAATATCCTATATACTATGTGGAGGAATGAAATCTATGGTCTATGTCCTAAGATCTATGTTCTAAGGATATGCTTAGTTCTGATATGCTTTCTTCCATATTCCAAGGAACCTGGGACAGCTAGGTGGCACAGTGGATAGAGCACTGGCTCTGGAGTCAGGAGGACCTGAGTTCAAATATGACATCAGACACATAACACTCACTAGCTGTGTGACTCTGGGCAAATCACTTAACCCCAACTGCCTCATAAAAATAAATAAATAAAAACATATTCTAGTTTTGGTTTTTTTTTTAGGCAATTGGGGTTAAGTGACTTGCCCAGGGTCACACAGCTAGTGAGTGTCCAAGTGTTTGGTCTGAGCCCCTCCTGACTTCAGCGCGGTGCTCTATCCACTGTGCCACCTAGCTGCCCCATATAAAAACATACTCTAAAGAACCTTCTAGCTCTGACATCCAATAAAATATAAACTCCTTGATGGAATGGACTTTTTTTCTTTATATCTTCAGAATCTGGCATAGTGCCTTACACAGAGTAGACACTGTATT
Organism: Vombatus ursinus; assembly: GCF_900497805.2. NCBI lineage: Eukaryota > Metazoa > Chordata > Mammalia > Diprotodontia > Vombatidae > Vombatus > Vombatus ursinus. The sequence continues at coordinate 866,860 of NW_020954641.1, read as the reverse complement.
TTTGTTTTTCATGAATTAAATTTAATATTTGAGGTTCTGTGTTCTAGGTTTCCTTTCATTTCTGACATTTGTATTCTGTGTTGAACATTCTGTGCATGGAACTCTTTTCTGACTCTAACATTCTCTATTCTCTTTTTAAAGACCCCTTCTAATACTGACATCCTATTAATTCTGTTCTAATGTTCCTTATAACTCTAACATTCAATGAATAAAAAAACTATGAAACAGATAGTAATGTTGCCCAAGTTCCCCTTAGTGAGAAAAAAGCTAATGCTTCAGTAAAATATTATTACCATTCACCTCCCTTCACCCATGTTACAAAAATGACTGAGTCTCTGCTCTTGGTTTCAGATGATAAGCCAGTAGTCTCTGTTCCAAAACAAGATTCAGAACTCCCATCATTCTTAAATTCCCTGGGCACTGGAATCCTTGAGTCTGCAGTGGAATATGTTCTCTCCTCAATGGCCCGGAGATCGTAAGTAATGAGCCTACCTGCATCATCATCATCTCTCTCTCTTAGTCTCCATTTATACACCCTGAGAAGGATTGACAGAATGAAGTAGCATGAAAACAGGGATATTTCCTTCCATTGTGGGCTCCATCTTTGATCATTTTAGACTGAGATCATTCCTAGGTGTGATTGAGATCACAGTATGGCCTTTAGGACAACCTACCACCTTGAGGTGCTTTGCATGGTACACTTCTACTCACCTCAAAGGACCCGCATCAGGGACTTGGTGCCTTGATCTGGGTAATGCTAGAGTTGGGGCAGAGAGGAAACCACAGCCTTCACACATGTGGGGAGAGGGCTGGTGAAAGTTAATGACAGTCAGGACTAAGAGCCCCGGTTTCTTGGGCTCATCAAGTGGAAATAACATGGAATAAGGAGCAGGAATTAGTCAAGTAATGTATAAGTAGTTATTGACCATTTACTTTGCCCATTATCCTCAACTGGGTTTTGAGGAAATTACAGAAATAACTCACAGTCACCTGCTTTCAGAGCATACAACACATGTCCCAGGGGTATACTGCAGTCAGCTCATACTGGCTCTCTGAGTTGATTATTAAATTTTCAGCATGAGAATTTACACCTAAAAAATAAGTAAATACTGCAAATCAGAGCTTGATTTATTGTTTTGTTGATTGTCTAGACTTAAGAAAGGGATAAAATGTTAATAACGTAGAATAAATTTGTGTGTGTCATGCATACTTTATTTTGAAAGGTGGCTGTTAAACATTTACCAGTATACTGCTGAGCCCAACCCTATATATTTATAGATGCTCAGAATGATCTAATTAAAATCATTGAATATGAAATGCTAGATCTAGAAGAGTCTTTAGAATATGGAGTATTCTAAAGTGCCACGTTCCAAGAAGTTAAAGGACTTGTCCAAGGTCACATAGATATTAAGAAACAGCATTGGTATTACAATTCATGATTTCTGCCTCCAAATCAAAGGTTCTTTCTACTATGCCACACTCTTTCCAAAATGGAGATAGTGAGGTGGTGCAGTAGACAGAGCCCCAGGGTTCAGGAACACTTGAATTCAAATCCAGCCTCAGACACTTACTAGCTGTGTGATCTTAGGCAAATAACTTAAGCTCCATTTTCCTCAATTTCCTCAACTGTAAATCCTTCCAGGGTTGTTGTGAGGATCACATGAGATAATAATTGCAAAATAATTAGCACAGTACCTGATGTATACTAGATGTGATATAAATGTTAACTATTATTATTGAATGCACGATAGAAGATAGAAAACAGATTGTTAGAACTCCTGACACAGACACTTAGAGCCAAAATATCCCTCCTTGGAATATTGAGTATAAAATGTCTTTGAGGTCAATCTTTTTCATTCTCCTCACTCTACTTCAAGCACAACTAAATCTACATATCTTTCTTTCCTTTCAAGTGGATTTTCTGATGTGGAAGATAAACCAGAAAAGACTTCATAAAAAGAACTGGTGAGTTAAAGGTTATTTTATTTATTATTATTTTTTAAAGACACAGGGGTATCTCATGGGCCTAATTCCACTACTGATCCAAATAGGAGCTTGTTTTATGTCCTCTAGTTTGCTTTTCCTTGGGCAGTCTGGTCCCACCTACCCCAAACTCCAGGGGGCTGATCATATTGATGTCAAACAGTCCAATTGATATAGTTCACTGTAGCTCAGAACTCAAACTCAAGAGAACTACCAGCCTCAGTCTCCCTAATAGTTGGAATTATAGGTATGATTCTCCACTTGATAGGTGATATTTATAGCTTAATATGAGTAACCATTATAACAAGAACAATGATTGAATTAGAGTCGATTATTGAATTTCAGTCTAAGCTTTTCTATTTGCTAGTTGTATAACCAAGAACAAATCGCTTGCCCTTTCTGATGCTCAGTTTTCTCTTCTATTAAATGATAAAGAATAATCCCTGCCTCCCTCACAGGTTTGTTGCATGGATAAAATAAGAAAATTAATGGTAAAGCATTTTATAGATTTCAAAGAGCTTAAATTATAAGGTTAAAAAAATGGTGCTAGATTCCACCAGATTTTTGGAGGCTAATAATAAACTTTAAGAAAAAGAAACCACTCTAGAGTGATTTCATAGAATCTCAAAGATCAAAGGAATCTCAGATAGGATCTAATCCAATCCTTACTTGAATACCTTCTGTTGAGGAGAACTCACTACTACTTATTTTGGGATTGCAATTATGCGGAAGTACTTCCTAATGTCCAAAATCTGACTTCCCTGAAACTTCCTACATGTGCTCCTACTTCCTTGAGTTGACTTCAAGACTCTCTCCCTAGTAGACAGATAAAGCTGAACCTCCAGTCTAGGAATTCTCCTGCATCTTTGAAATGACAAATTGTAGGAGGCTCCACCAGGATCCTGACCCAAGAACTGTTTTAAATGAGTCGTCTCAAGTTCCTTATTCATTCACTCAGTTAATTGGCAGGGAGTAATAATAGGTGAAGAAAAAAGTTTCCAGAGAGGCCCTGCTCTTCAAAATCTATTGCACTTAGCCGGAGTGCTAGACAAAATGATCTGAACAGTTGTAGACAAAAAGACAAATAAAGACAAAAAAATAAAAGACAAAAGGACAAAAATTCCAAAACATCACTGCAATCACTTTGACAACTTTATGGAGAATGGATTCATAGGAGTGAGAAAAAGTTTGAATCAGGGAGGCCATTGCAAAAGTCTGGGAAAGAGGTGATGAGGTTCTGAACTAAGATGGTGCCTATGTGAGTAAAGAGCAGGAGATAGTTTCAAGAGATGTTCACAAGATTTGGCAACTGATTGTGGGGTGTGTGAGATCTAGAGGTAAAGATAACACAAAGTTTGAGAACCAAAAGTGGCATCCTTGACAGAAATAGGGAAGTTTAGACGAGTGGACTTAGGGGGAAGATAAGATTCTGTTTTGAACATATTTTGTTTGAAATGTCTATGGGACATCCAGTTTGAAATGCAACTTTTCAAAGAAATAGCAGAAACTGTGCAACATAAGTGCTGTAAGCAGCACCTATTGAGTATCTAGAAAGACATAATCAAATGGCATGAATTATACACAAGAGGCTCACTGTTCTTCATGAATTCACAGTCAAAATTGCCAAATTGCAAATATGAACCTCAAAATATTTTTTTAGAATTCAACAAATAATTTCTACTGCAACTAGAGCAATATCACAAGTAATACCATTGCCCATAATTGCCAAGATCTAACACTGACCCACAGAAACTTGCATTCAATTACAAAAACCAGTCATTTCATCAATCTGAGCAATAATAGGTCACCAAACATCACACACAAAAGAAAAGCAGGATAGTGACCTGTTCTATCAAATATAAAGATGAAAATGTGATAATTAAATAGTAACAATAATAATAATAACTGACTGCTCTAGTGATTTAGGTTTTATAAAACTTTTTGGTATGCACAATCTCATTTGAGATGCACAACAATCCTGTGAAGTGGGTGTTGTAGCTATTGTTATCCCTGTTTTGCAGAAGAGGAAACTGAAGGTCAGGGAGGTTAAGCAACTTGGCCATGATCACACATCTAAGTCCTGCCAGAGGCAGGATTTGAACCCAGATAACTCTAGAAGGATGGGCTATATCTACTAAAATGAAGTTAGAGACAAATGTTAAATTTGGTACTTAGGTTCAAAAAAATCACCCATGTCAATACAGGATGAGGGAGGCATAACTTGGCAGAAGCTCCTACAAAGACCTTAGTGGACTTAGTAGGCTTCAAGTACTATCTGTGTCATAAGAGTAGCCTGGCAGCCAAAAAGAAAATTAATATCATTGTAGACTATGTTAGCAGAGTTGATAGTCCCACTGCCCCATGCGCTGTGGGTAACAAAGCTTAGGAAGTACCATGACAAGTTAGAGTTTTAGAGGAAAGAAATCTGGCTATTCTGAAGATTGGGAACCATATCATGAAAGGATCAGCTGAAGGAATTGGGAGTGTTTCTCCTTGAGAAGAAAAGACTGGGAAAAGAAGTGGGTAAAGAACTACAATGGTGAAAATAGATTGGTCCCGAAAGCAATGAATGGAATTTACATGGTGGCAGATTTCAAGTTATTAAAAGGAAAGACTTGCCAACAAACAGAGCCCTATGAAAGTGGAATGGGTTGTCTTGTGAGGCAGTGACTTGACATCACTAAAAAACATTTGAGTAAAAACTAGATGCCACTTGTTATACATATTGCATGCAGAATACCTGGGGGCAGCTAGGTGGCACAGTGGATAGAATGCTGGGCCTGAAGTCAGGAAAACTCAGATTTGTGAGTTCAACAAATCTGGCCTCATATACTTACTAACTGTATGACCTTGGGCAAGTCACTTAACCCTGTTTATCTCAGTTCCTTATCTGTTAAAAAAAATGACCTGAAGAAGGAAATGGCAAACTACTTCAGTATCTCTGCCAAGAAAACCTCAGATGGGGTTGCAAAGAGAAAGACTGAAGAAGATCGCACAAAAAAATGACTTAACGACAAAGTACATAATACCTACTAATTTTCAAAATGACCTTTGTAGTTCCAACTCTAAGAATTCCATGAAGCAATAAACCAAACTTCCTTGCATCCCTTCGCAAGAAGAAAAAATTCTGCAGACTTCTTTCTGTCCCAACCCACAAATCTCTCCAAAATGAGGAGGAGACAACATAATCTCAGCTAAGCAGGTGCAGTGCCCAATTAACTTGATTGCCCAAACAAGTCCTACTTGTACTTCTGTTGAATCACATCCAGGTCTAAGTCTGAGATTTATCATGTGAAAATGCCCTCTCAAGCTCTCCTTAGATACACCTGGGCAGACACTGCTAGTGGAGGTGATGCTTGCAGAACATCACTCTTCCAATCCAGTGGAATTTAACTTGAAAACCTTTTGTAGAATCCCTGACTCTCTGACCTGAAAAAAAACAAACTTAGAACATAGGACAAAGAATATCAGACTTGGAAAAAGTCTTACAACATGGAATATTCATGTTGAAAAGAACCTAATAGAGGTAGAAAGGACTTCTACTGCATAAAATGGTAGATTTAAAATTTTTATTTTATTTTGCCTAGAAGGAAGCTCAGGACAGAGAACAGAGGATGTTGAATATAAAAGCAGTGAGAGAACAGAGAATCTAGAAGTAAACTTAGAGATAATTTAGTGCAAAACCTAATTGAACAGAAATCTTCTATACATTTATTTATGTCTACTACAGTATGTAAAAGGCCTGATGCTTGGTCCTGTGAGAAAAACTAAGATAAATAAGAGGCAGATCCTGACTTACAGGAGCTCATAATCTAGTAGTGGGAGAAGATGTGGGCACACAAACATTACATGAAACAGACCATGAGTGGTAAGTTCATAAGAAAACAATGTGCTATTTAAGGTCTGATGAGAGGAGATAATTTGTAAGGAATCAGGGAAAGGCATCTGTAGTTGGCATTTAAATTAGGCCTTGAAAGTTGGCAAGAATATCAATAGATATTGATAGATGGTTCCCAGCAGAAAAAAAGTGAGCAAATCAATTTGGTTGAGGTATCAGAAATGTGAAGAGCAATGGGTGATGAGACTGGAAAAGTATTTAGCAGTAGCTTGAAGAAGGTTTTGAAAACCAGAATAAGGAAACTGGCCTTTGTCTTCTGGGCAATTGTTGTTATTGTTGTTGTAACTGTTTAGTTGTATCTGACTCTCTGCGACCCTGTTTGGGGTTTTCTTGGCAAAAATATTGGAATGATTTGCCATTTCCTTCTCCAGCTCGTTTTGTAGATGAGGAAACTGAGGCAAACAATAACTTGCCTAGGGTCACACAGTTAGTAAGTGTCTGAGACAGGATTTGCACGCAGGAAGATGTTTTCCTGACTCCTGGCCAAGCACCCTATGCGCTGCTCCCTCTAGCTGCCCTCTTCAGGCAGCAGTGAGCCACTACAGCAGGGAGGCTTAATTTGAAGTCATTGAACTTTTGAAAATGTATTTTGATAAATATCTTTCAGTTTAAGTGGTTTCCTTTATAATTTTGTGTATTTTACATATTTAAAAACATAATTCAGAGAAGGGGTTCATAGGCCTTATCAGACTGCCACCAAAAAATGTAGAGAATCCCTCGAGTAAAGGTTTCTGAGACATGGAGGGATATGCTCAGAGATGGGCAAGAGAGATCCAAGGAACTAATTCCAAGGGATTAAAGGCAGAGAGACCTGTTAAGAGACTGTTGCAGTAATCTAGGCAGGAAGTAATGAAGGCCTGAGGTTTCCTGGGAACCCTGGGAATTCCAATTTAACAGAAACCTAACCCAAAGGACTGAAGGTCTAATTTTAAATCTTCATGCACAAAGCAATTTCAAGTGGAGGCTGTTTCAGGCAATAAGACCTTCCTAAGGCCAACCAAAACCAAAAGTTGACTATCATCTTCTCCCTTGAAGGAGGAAAAATATATTTCCTTTAAATAGTGGCCTAAAGATGACATGAGCTGGAGGCCCATCTTCCCTTAAATGCTCTTGCTAATGAATCATGGACCTAAAAGTGGTGTCTAAGAACCTGGAGATCCATCCAAGATATCAAAAGCTTAGATACTATTGAGTTTTATCAAGAAGGAAAATTTCCCACAAAGTGGGGAAAGGCTTTGCTAGAATCATAAAGTAGATCAATAATGAAGCCTTCCAAAGAATAAATAGGGAGATGCAGCTAAATGTGGGACCAGAGCCCTAACCATTGCCACTCTAACCATGAGTCAGGTGACTTAGATAAACGTATACACAAAATGCTCTTAAAATTTTCAAATGACTCAAATCTGAAAGGGGTGTCTAATATACTGTATCATAGTCAGAACTCAAAAGGATCTTGACTGGATAGATAAAGCATCAGGTTGAATTTAGTAAGTTGACATTCAATATAGATAAAGATAAAGTTCTATGTTGTTGTTTAGTCATTTCAGTTATGTATGACTCTACATGACTCCATTTGGAATTTTCTTGGCAAAGATACTGGAGTGGTTTGCCATTTCCTTCTCCAATTCATTTTATAGATAAGGTAATTGAGGTAAACAGTGACTTTCCCAGGGTCACATAGCTAGTGTCTGACACAGGATTGGAACTCAGGAAGATGTCTTGTTGACCCGAGGCCCAGTGTTCTATTCACAGTACCACCTAGCTGCCCCTAGGACATCAGATATGTCCTAGAAGAATTCAATTCAGCATGGAAAGTATGATGCCTAGCACTTCTTAGTTGGTAACATGTTGGAGCTTTCTTACACCCTCTATGACACTTTATATATTTTGTAATCGTATTACCATCTAGCTATAATATATCAGTTAAGTTTTATTAATGGATAATTGATGTTATAAAAGTCAATTAATGTTTTACAAAAACCTTGATTCATTTTTAGTTTTGATTAAGCAGTGATTCATCTATATTAGCTAATTATTATATTTTATTTGTTAACTAATTGAATAATTCATTTGAATTACCCAAACGATAATTAATTTATATCATTTAAATCAGTATGACAAGTTTGTTGGTAGTAATATTGTTTTTGTTTCATCTCTAAACAATGCATCTGACTAATGGCTTTTGTTTTTCTTCCTAGGATGCCAATCTCAGCTCCTCAACCAGACCAGGCCCCTCCTTTCCCTCAGCTTTCCTGGTTGTCCAGCCCAGAGACCCTGAGCTGCTGTTATTGCTTTGGATATCAGTAGCTCCAGTCCCCTGGCTCAGCCTCAGAAGATTATGTGTAAATGATCACTCTTCCCTTCCTGGAAGACAAAATAAAGTCCATAAACTCATGATATTGAGTCATTACAGTGACAAGGTATTTCTCTCAATGTGTTGATGCTCTTGATATAAAAATATCAGCACCCCACTGATAACCACAATAGGCACTGTGTCTAGAAAAAGGAATGCTTCTCAGGAACTCCATTTCCAGAGAGCTGGGCCCTTTCTTTGGGAGTCAACATGCGCTATATCGAAAAGTATGCTGAGGAGCCCAGTATCCTTTGCTTCCTCCATTAGATTCCATCATGACAATGTAGTAATTGTGATGGAATTTACATTTGATGATTAAAGGTTTCACATATTTAGAATTATATTCTCTCTTGTAAGATCTCTTTGAGCTCTGACATTCTATGCTCTGTGTTTTAAGGCTCCTTCCACCTCTTGGATTCTGTGTTCTATTACAGCTCTGAGATTCTGTGTATGGTGTTTTAAGACTCCTTTTAGCTTTGATATTCTGCAGTTATGTGACATAGTCCCTTTCTAGCTCTGGGCTCAGTTTCCTACCTACTCATCATCCCAAAATGTATCAAAATATGGAAAGTATGTCAAAGTGATTTGTTCTTAAAATTATAGTAATAATATGTCAATGTGCTTCATACTTAAAATAATAATTATTATAATTTTCATTATTATTATTTATTATTATTATTTTGTCTAGTTTTAATGCCACCTTCTGCAGGAGGTATTTCCAATCTCCCTAGGGGCTGGTGCCTTCCCATCTGACATTGTATCTGCTTTGTATGTGTCTTATATATGCCTGTATATTTATATTTTTCCTCTGTCCTTAGAATGTAATACCCTTGAGGGCAATGACTCTGTTGCCTTTGTCCTTGAATCTCCAGTGATTAGCACAGTCCTTAGCATGCATAAACATTTTTAATAAATGTTAAGTGATCACTTGCTTATTTGCTAGCTTGCTTCATTGGTTAATAAATCTCCAGGGCTTCTATAGTTCAGGATGTTTAGACATGAGCAAAGCAGGAAAAAGGGAGTCAGAATAAGAGAGAAGAAGGAGGATCTGGAAGCATCTAACCACAACTGCTTTTGTCATAATGCTATAATAACACTGGATTCATGAGGAATAACACCTCATGAAAGATAGAAAAGAAGTTGTATTGGACCAGATTGCTCACTCAGACTGGGAGTTGGGGGGCCAGGGCAGGAACTATCTTTGGGGGGAAGAGGGAAGAATTAAACTAATACAAAAAATTAAAAATTAAAATTAAAAGAATTAAACTAATACAAAATTAAAAACTAATACAAAAAACAAAAAGACTGATAAAAATTGATGTCAATTTATTTTTTAAAGGAGACCACGCTTTTAAAAATGAAACATGAAAAAAATCACAAATGGAAAATAAAAATATTAGAAGCTATTTTGTCAAAGTATAGGACAATATAGCTGAAAGCCTGAATGAAATGGATGAATAGCTACCAAAATATAGAATACCAAAACTAACAAAACTGGAAATCAAAAAATCTGAATAATCTAATCATAAAAAGAGAAATTGAATAAGCCATAAATTAACTCCCCCCAGAAAAAAATACTCCCCTATCTATGTAATCTTCCCCATTAGTCTTCCCAAAAAAGTTTCAGGAACTGTCTTTGTTTTTGTATTTGTATCCTCAGCAATTAGCACAGTGCCTGGCACATTGCAAGTACTTAACACTAGAAGAACCAAGCTTATCAATTGGCAAGGAAATATATTTGATAATAAATCTTTTCTTCCTCCTATCTGTGCAAATGTGCTTAAATACAAATAATTACAAACAGATATTATAACTTTACTTTGAAATAATGTTTTTCATCCTCTTATCTCTAATTTCTTTGCATTTATGGATAAAAAAAATGCACTACATCAATTAATGTGACTTCAAGGTTTTTGAAGGTTTTCTGAAGCATTCTTCAATTGCTTTTCATTTATTCCAATTCCAGCACTTTGATGGTAAGCCAATTGTCCTAGGATAATGCAAGGCAGGCAATGGATGTGATTCACCTAAGCCTCAGGTTTTTGAGCTAGATTCACAAAGAACAGGTCACCTTCAGAGGGAAAATGTAAAGCAGGAGTTCTTAACCTTTAAAAAAAAAATTAATCATGAACTCCTTTGGCAATCTGATGGAGTCTATGAACCCCTCCTCACATGATGTTTTAAAATCTCAAATAATGTTTTAAATTAAAATACATGGGATTACATAGGAAAATATATTGAAATAGGTGTCAAAATATTTTTGTAAAAAAATAAATTCCTAGACACTAAATTAAGAACCCCTGATACAGAGGAGTTGGGCAAACAGAGATTAAGAGGAGAAACACAATGCCATGTGCACAAACACTCTGCCAATGGGAATTGGGGCTCGGATATGTGAGTTTTCTTTTCATCTTGTCTCAAATGTGACTTTCACTCCACTTCCTAGTCACCTCCACACTATTTCTCTCACCCTCACCCTTTTCTGGGTCCCCATTATGTATTAGCTACCCCCACTACAATGTAAGCTCCTTGAAGGCAGGGACTGTCCAACTTCCTTACATTTCCATCCTCAGCACTTAGTATAGTGCTTGAAACATAGTAAGTCCTTTACAAATGCTCTATATCTGCTAATCTATCTACAACCCCTATTGTTTGCCACAAAACTGCAGTGTTTGAGGGTATCAAACCAGAGCTAGGGAAGACATGAATGTGGAGGCAGGAAGGAGCCAGGGATTTGCAGAGCTACCCAAATAACTGGTTTTCCACTCCTCCAATCTATTTTTGAACAGTTGGCTGATCAGTCTAGCTGGAAACTAAAGAGACCTTGAGTAAGGGGAGGGGGAGGCAGAGAGGAAGGGAAGGACAGGGAATGAGAGCATTATTAATCTTTAAACTGCTGAAAGTATAGGACAGGCTGCAAATGCAGCATATGTATTCCCTTTCCTCTCCTTGCTTCTTTTCTTGTCTGCTTTAGTTATAAAATTTCTAAGATGAGCTAGTTGATCTAGCATTCTATGTTTTATTGTCCTCTGAAGTCTGACATTCTATGACCTGTGTTCTTAATAGTCTCTTTCCTAAAGACCTTAGTTCTAATGTTCTAAGACCAGTTGCATTTCATGTTCTATATCTCAGGCCCTTACCAGCTTTCATAATGGGAGATCCTTTGTGTTTTAGAGTGGTGTGCAAATCACCTAAAACATAGTAATTTTTTTTTTACATTCGTAAGTTGTACAACTTTTTACATCTTAAAAATTTTTTTAATATGCTGTCTGTCCTCCCTTTGTTTCAATCACTTGCTTTGTACAATGTCACTGAGTTCACAAGATTTTGATATATACTCTTTAATTCTTCAAGATGAAACCACATTTTTATCATATTAGACATTTAAATGCATTTTAGCGACCAGTTTATTTTTCCAAATTGAACCTTGATTATAGCCATGGATTTTCAATCAGACAAGTTTTCACATCATTGAGGAATGCTTATCTCCAATTATTGGATACATTTCTCAGCCTTTCGTGACACCTGGCATGGAGCAAAGTTGTGGTTCAGTATTTCATCTATGCTGGTATTTTATATCTCCTTCTTCAGTTTGTATTTTAAAAATAATTTTTAGTTGTTAATATAAAAATCATTTGAATAAGTTTTAGTTTCTTGGATTAGTAAAAATATTTACCTTTGTAAGTGAGTATTAAATAAATGTTCAGTTTTTAAAACACAATTCTCTGGGTATACATCCTAATGCAATGTTTTGTGCATACCAGTCTTTGCCATTTCCATAAGGTCAAGCAGAATTCTAGTGCACAGTTTTTCTCCTAGTTTCCTTAGAGCATGGCTATAAACCCCATTGGTTTTTAATCTGCCTAATTGCTTTCCTTTTATTCCCTCAGACAGATTGGGAGATGAGTTAGGACCAAATACTAAAGTCTGCTACTTAAAGCTTTGCTTTGTTGCTTCCTTGAGTTTCCTCCATGAACAGATTGTTTTAATACACCATATGATCATTAAAAGTGAATTATCAAATCATATGAGTTGGGAGGACTTGACTGAGGTGGTGAAGCTGGTCCATGAGAAAGGATGGCTCTATGAGTTGAAGACAGATTTTGCATTTTGGGGTAATTTGAGGCATATTTTAGATCTGTGATCTCCAAACTCTTCACTCACAAACTCCTATCAATAAAAACATTTTTAGCACACATACCCTAATGTGTATAAACTAATGTTTAAATTACATATTTGTTATATTGTATTGATAGTTATGTACATTTTAAAACCAAAACAATAATTTAAAAGGAGAAGATAAAGATGAAATATGTTAGATCTTAGTGTTAAGAGGGAACCATCGAAGTTTGTTGAGTTGAAGACTTACTGTGTGCCAGACACTGAGCTAAGTATGGGTCAGATCTGTACTTTTGTAAAACCACTTTGGTAACAGTGTGTAGAGGCTGGATCACAGTGGGTAAGAAACTTGGGAAAGGGACACCAGCTAGTGTTGGGGCTGAGAGAAGCAGGCAGTCACAAAAGATGCAGGGGTAGAACTAATAGGATTTGACAGCTGTCTGATTTTGTGGATGTGAGGTGAAGGAAAGTGTGGCATTAAAAATGACAATAAGCTTGTGAAAACCGAAGAGACTGGAAAGATGGCAGTGCCCTTGATGGTAATAGGGAAGTTAGGAAGATGAATAGCTTTAGGGGGTAAGATAATATGATGATATCTCTTATCTAGCTGACAACCCCTCCATGCCTGCTCATCCTGTGTGACTCGTTCTGTCCCACACAAAATGAAAAATGCAGAGGCAGCAATCTTACTCACCAGTAGCTACCCCTAGTTCAATCCTCCCTCTAAGAGACACCTCCTGCAGCCAAGAGGTGATCTGAGGGCCAAAGAGTGGGGGGAGCAAAATTTTCCCAAAGGCATCTAATCATACCCTGCTCAGGAGAGGAGTCAGGATTTTACACAGCCCAGAGAGGTAAGAGAGTGTTGGGGAATAAAGACAGGTGTAGGTGTCTTGGGGGATAAAGATATTTGTGGGGGTGTGGGACACAAGCCCTTCACTGACTATCACAGCAAGGGCTAGATATATCCTATCCTTCAAGTGTTTGATCACAGGCCCCACAGGGTCAGGATACGTTTTCTGCTCCCCCTGAAGGTGATTTCTAGACCTTCAATTTGGAGACCACAGTTCTGCAATATACCACTAGGCTTACATTGGAAACCAAGGGCAGCTTTGGTTTTGAACAGGGGGGAGACCAGAAGCTACTGGAGAAGTGGCAAGAGGCTAATCACAAGCAGCTTGCGTACCACCTGGTGGCCAATATACTATATCTCCATCGATTAAGTATCAACAGATCACAAAAGAGCCTGCTGCTTTTTGGACTAGTGAAGAGCAGGGACACAGGATAAAGGCTTTTTGCATTTATTAGTAAATTCCCCTTTTATCACTACTTGACACTAACTACCCACATCCTTGTTACATGTGTATCCCCTGAACAGATATTGAGAGACTTTTATAAACCTGTTACATTTGTATCTCCAAAGTGGATACTGAAAAAATTCTCTAGCAAAACACATCATGCTTATGAGGTGAATATTTTGCCTCATCATTAAAAAAAAAACCTGAACACTTTTCTTGTTATAAACTTAACAGAAGTTTCTCTTCTAGGCTACAAATCCAGTCCTTACCACCAAGACAGAGGTCCAAGTCCAGACCCTTACAAAGCTTTATGAACCCTAGAAGGGGGGTGGAGGTGGTTGGGCAAAGTACAAACAGTTTGGAGTCCAGAGACCTGAGCTTTAGCTTTGGGTTTTCCATTGGGACACTATGACCTTTAACAAGTCATTTCTCTCTCTAGATTTCAGTTTTCTTCTCTATAAAACAAGGGGATTGGACTGAATTAGTCCTATGCTGTCTCACAGACATCTGAGAACTGTGTTCTCTCCCCTTTCCAGTCCACTTCCTCTCATGAAAAAGGGAGAGAGGGAATAAGCATTTACTAAGCCCTGACTATATGCCAAGCACTTTAGAAATATTATCTCATTTGATCAGATTATCTCTCAACCAGTTCATTAAGCATCCTCTCCTCATATCTGGCATCAGATAGATTGAACTAATTGCATACTGTCCTATAAACAGTGATGCAGAGAAAAATGTATTGGATTTAGAGTTGAAAAGAACATCGTTCAAATCTGGGCTTTGCTACTCATTACCTGTACAAGTAATACATGCTTGGGCAAGTCACTTCAATTCTTAGGCCTTAGTTATCCTTCAGGTCATGGATAACTCCAAATCCTTTGGTCCTCTGATTTAGGATTCAGAAAGGCCTCCATCCTCAAACTGCAGACCTTCTTGGCACTGGAAAGACCACTTTCTCACCTAACTTCAGAGGGAGTGTGAGGAATGTGTAGGCATGAGCCAGTTCTCTTTCAGGGAACTAACAGTCCATTTGTCTTCAGGCTTAAGAAGGACAGCTCAAACTTTTTGGCCAGCTCATCATCCCCATCCCTCAGTGAACAGTTCCTGCCTCTGTTCAGGGAAGCAAAGCTGGCAAAAGTCAAAGAATCATGGAGCCATCTGGAAGAGGAGGGCTTCCTTTTTATGTGCCTAATAACCAAACATGTCAAGGAAGAAGCCTGAACAAACCAAAAAAAAAAAAAAAAAGGAAGCTGAGTCACAGTGCTGACAAGGGTAGGGAAGCATTTCATATTCAAAGTGCCTGGTTTGACAACTTAGTTCAGCCTGATGAGCCCGAAGGCATTTCCAAACCTGCATTTTGCTGGACTTTGTTCAAGTGACTACAGACATGTTTCTTTACTCCAACAGAAGAGTATTAATAAAGACAGAAAAGAAATATCTACTGACTCTCCGTTTCTGCCAGTAGTTCTACGGAGTGGGTTGAGTGGCACAGAAGCACTCCATCCAGGCACCACAAGCAGTACTGACTCTCCTGGAATAAGACTGTCACACCCTCCCTCCTTCTTTTTCACTTAGTTTTGCTGAGTCTCCCATCTTGAGTGTAGGGGACCTGACAAAGGGATAGGCAACTCAAATGCATAAAATCAGAACTAGGTAGGACCCTTGATGCCATCCCTTTCATTCATTCCCTTCATTTTCCAGACCAGGGAATTGCATTATCAGGTTGACTAATTGAATTGCCTAAACTCACAAAGCTGGGTAAGTGGAAGAGCTGGTTTTAAACTCTAGTTGTCTGGCTCCAAATCCAGCACACTTTCTATTGCATTGCTTTGCTTCCATGAGTATATCAGTTTACCTTCAATATTTTTTGTTTACTGGGGCAGCTAGGTGGTGTAATGCAGAGAACACCAGACCCAAAGTCAGGGAGACTATCTTCTTGAGTTCAAATCTGACCTTAGACACTTACTAGATGTGTGACCTTGAGCAAGTCACTTAATCCTGTTTGCCTCAGTTTCCTCATCTGTAAAATGAGCTAGAGAAGGAATTGGCAAACCACTGTATCTTTACCAAATGGAGTCATGAAGAGTTGGACATGACTGAAACAACTGAACAACAATTTTTTTTTTGCCTAATTATATTTATTTTAGAAATTTAACACGTATTTATTAAGTGGCTACTTTGTGCACAGCACTGGTCTCAGCTCTGAGTTCTGGACTGAATTCAGAGGGAGAAGATTATTACCAACAGTGAGCTTAAAGGTTTATTGAAGGAGGTGGCATTTGAGATGATCTTTAAAGGTGGACAGGTTTCTTTCAACTCTGATTGTCCAGGATTCCTAGGACCTTAGAATTTAGTTAGTAGACTGCTTAGAGATCATTTAATGCAATTATCATTTTATATATATATATATGGCATATAATATATATATATATATATAATTATTTATTACTTGCCCACATAATAAATAGTGAAACTGAGATGTGAACTAGGTCTTCCAAAATTCAAGTCCAGTGTTCTTCCCACCATTATCACTCTATGTAGCATGGAATTAATCTCAAGGACAGCATTTAGATGATGAGATGTCACATCTGTCACAAGACAGCATATAAGAACGTGTGCCTTAGAGAAATCCAACTATGTGACACAGATATAGCTAAGTAAACTGGCACAGTCAACAAACATATCTGAGGCAGCATGGATCTGACTTTCAGCTATCTGGCACTCTGTAAAGTACCTCCATAGGCAGGGTAGAAAACCTTTCTAAGAAATATTAAACACATGCTTTACTGATCACAATACAATAAAATTTTTATTTACTAAAAAGCCTTGGAAGAAAGAATTTTAAAATAATTAGAAACAAAATAATTTAATCTTAAAGAACCAGTGGGTTAAAGAACACATTAAGGAAACAATAGAAAATCTCATAAAAGAAAATGAAAAGCAACTTAGCAGCAGACCAAAATTTTTGCTCTTGTCAGAGAGCATAGAAGGGAGCTTCAGTATCAATCCCTGGGCAGGAAGGCAAAGCAGGATGAAAACTCTGATTATCTGAATCCCTTTCCAAGCTCAAACCAGGGCTGGAAGCCACACCAGGCTTCAGCAGAATTCCAGGAGTGAGAATGAGATCCTGTGGAGGACAGCTTGACTGACAGGCTCTGCCTCTCTGGATAGCCCAAAGATCTGAAAGCTAGAGGCCTAGTACCAGTGCCTTGGATTAAAAAATCCACTCCTAGCCACAGTGCTGAAGACAGCAAGTTTTGTCCAATAGACCAAAGAATATAATGAAGGACTGGCCAATGAACCTAGCCTTTAGGAATATGCACAGGGTACTCTGTTGATGCAACTCCTACATGGACTTTGGAATATATGTGGATATTCTATAACTGGTTCTAGTCACTAACCATATAGTGAAAAGGAACCTCTTTGATAGGCTGTGGAGCTAGAATTCTTTGAGGTGTTGAGGAGTGAGAAGGTGAAGACTAAGTTCTCAGTGGGATAGAGGTTTTAGGCATTATTTTTTGTACATAAGGGCCATCACAATGAAACTCATAAGCATATGGCACTGCTATTGACTTTGTCACTGTTACAGCTGCTCTTCTTGTTTTTAGACTGGGATAGAAGACATCCATGATTTTGGGAGCTATGAAAAGTCAGGAGAACCAGCCATATGGAGATCTTGAGGTGGAGTTTGTGCTGAGTTTTTCAGATAGCCAGCAAAATATTGAGGGCCCCCAAAATGGCCTTTGGAAGCCAGCCCATCAGTAATTGAGATACAGACTTATCCAGGGGCTATGCCACATTTGGAGTGGCTAGGTGGTGCAGTGGATAGAGTGCTGGGCCTAAAGTCAGGATGATTCATTTTCCTGGGTTCAGATCTGGCCTGCAACACTTACTAGCTGTGTGACCCTGGGCAAGTCACTTAACCCTGTTTACCTCAGTTTCCCTACCAATAAAATGATCCAGAGAAGGATATGGAAAACTACTTTGGTATCTTTGACAAGAAAACTCTAAATGAGGTCACAAAGAGTCAAATATGACTGAAAACAACTGAATAACAAATGTCACATTTGGATATGAACTTGGTATAACCAATGCTCTGTCGAAACTGTGTTAAATCTTAACCCATATCTCCCAGGAACTGAAGTGATATAGGGGAAAGTGTGCCCTCAGGTGTTAGGGGAAATGTTTATAATTATGTTTTTGTGATATCATTGCAGTAAATATTCCTTTGTAAAGCTAATTAATATTAAAATTAGTTTTTGATTAAACGCAACTGGGATATTAATTGCTGGTGGTTAAATGTAGTAGAAACACATCAGAATGGAGGTTCAGACTGATATCAGTAAAGAAAACCATCCCATTTCCCCCCTGGGTACTCTAGAACAGTCAGGGGGAGATAGCTGGCACACATTCTAATGTGAGTCCGAAGCAACTATTCATATATGTGCATATTTTAGTATATAGGTATACATTGAAAACAATTATATAAGATTACTATATTAAAAGACATTAACTATGAAAGATATTTTAGGATTTTTTCCCATTCAAATTCATGTTTTATTCATTTTCATCACCTATATATTTTATTTGTCTCTATTACAGAAGGATTGTAGGTTATACCTAGGATTTATATAAACAACATACATAAGCTGATTCAGTAATAATGTTAAGACTGTTTAACTTGCCAAGTAGACATAGACTTTTCCCTAGGAACCTTGTGGGATTCTGCCTTGACCCAGGATGAAACATCTCTATTAACTAGAGTTAAGGGGTGGGGAACCTGTGGCCTTGAGGCCACATGTGGCCTTCTAGGTCCTCAGTGTGGCCCTTTCAGTTTGGATTTAGTCAAAGGGCTGCACTTGAGGACCTAGAGGGTCATATGTGGCCTCGAGGCCACAGGTTCCCCATCCCTGCCAGGCCCTTTGACCTCAGTGTAAGATTTGAATCTAATGTTTCCTATTTGTGAGATTAGGGTAATCATGTAATGTAGTTGGGAAGACCATTAGAAGGGGAGTCATAAGACCTAGGAGTTTGGCTACAAATCTAAAATTAAAATCTTACTGCACGACCTTAAAAAGTCAAATTCCTTCCCTGGGCTTCAACTCCCTCATTTGTAAAAATAAGGACATTGAACTAGGACATTGAATAATGACATATACCCTTATCCATTGTTAATTCTATGACTCTGTGAGTATAGGGGAAAGACCAGCAGAGTCTACTCTAGAAGGTGTAGACAAGCAATGTTTGGTGATGGAGTTCTTTCCTTCCTGCCATCGCTGTGGGGTAGATTGTCTATGGGTGTCGGTATCAGTACAAGGCCAAGGCTTTTGATTTTCAAATGTCACTCACAGCATTCTTAAGAATTGGAGGAATAATCCAATGAAAGAAATGTTTATTTGGCACCTTCAGTATACATAGCCCTATTCTTAACACTGGGATAACTAGTTTTAGATAAGAAAAAGTATTCTCCTTCATGGAAGCTCAATCTTCAACAATGAAGAAAACTGTGTGTAACTCTACTATTGCCTATAGGAATGAGATTATTTAAGCTCAATTGTCATTTCCCATCCTCATAGAAAAGTTGCTAAGCATTAGGTACCTGACAAAGCACTTTAGGAAAACCCATATAATTAGCTCCACTCATTTCCACAATTTCAGTCTATTACTCATCTAGAGTTGGCCCAGATCTCACAGGGAAGTGGTTCCTTCCCCCAATCTCATCTTGTTATTTATAATATTTCAATTATACTGAGGGTTTAGAACCCAGACAAGTCATACCCACAATTAGAGAAGTTATCACACCCTCCCTCTGACCCAGAGTCAAATTGGATATGACTTCCAACTACTGCTCCCAAACCTGTCTCTGGGAATCATGCAAAACAGCCTATTCATCTCTCCATTCTAGCCTTTCAAACACTTGAAAACAGTTATAAGGTCCCTTAAGTCTTTTCTCCTTTGAGCTAAACATCTCTATTTCCTCGAAGTTTGAAGTCACTGGAAGCATTGCACATTATCTCGAATATAGCACATCCTTTGTATTCCAACTATTCAATTTTATAGCCATCTCAATGCACATTTGGCCTGTCTTGCCTAAATATATGGAGAGACACAAAATGGATATAAATAGACTGTAGTATACTACCAAAAATGAATTGCATGAGAGAATTCAATTCAACTCAATTCAGTAAGGACTTATTAAGCACTTACAATGTGGCAATGTTTTTTCAGTTGCCAAATTGAATGACTTTTTCTCAATTCTCATTCTTCTTGGCCTCTCTGAAGCTGCAGATCCCATTCTTCTCCTGGATACTCCT
This sequence comes from Vombatus ursinus, assembly GCF_900497805.2. NCBI lineage: Eukaryota > Metazoa > Chordata > Mammalia > Diprotodontia > Vombatidae > Vombatus > Vombatus ursinus. Next base: position 846,898 of record NW_020954641.1, on the reverse strand, counting down.
CTTTCTAGGCTTCCACAACACTGCTTTCTCCCAATTCTCCTACCTGCCTAGCAGCTGCTTCTCAATCTCCTTTGCTGGATACTGATCAAGGTCAAGCCCACTTAAACCATGGGTCTTCCTAACTAAGGCTCTGTCCTGGGCCCTCTGTTCTCCTTCTAAATATTTCATTTGGTTATACCATGAACTCCCATGGATTCAATAATCATCTCTCTACAAGTTATTCCCAGGTTTATACATCCAGTCCTAGTCTCCTTAAGCTCCAGTTCTAAATCAACAACTGCCTTTCATTTATCTCAGGTAGGAGATTATATAAACATCTCAAATTCAATACATCCAAAATAGAAGTCATTATCTCTTTTTCTTCTAAACCAGGGGTGGGTAAACCTGTGGCCTCAAGGCCCTATGTGACCCTCTAGGTCCTCAAGTGCAGCCCTTTGATTGAATCCAAACTTCACAGAACAAAACCTTTTAATGAAAGGATTTATTCTGTAAAACTTGGACTCAGTCAAAAGCCCGCACTCCAGGGCCTAGAAGGCTGCATGTGGCCTCGAGGCTGCAGGTTCCTCATCCCTGCCTTAAACCTTCCCTTCTTTCCAAATCTCCTATCACTGTCAAGGAGCACAAATACCAACCCAGACAACCAGGCTCATGAGCTCAGTGTTAACCTCAAATCCTCACTCAAACTCACCCCATATGTCCAAGGTTTTATCAAATTCTATTGTTCCTATCCTTATAATGTCTCCCATATATGTCCCCTTCTCTCCACTCACACAGCCACCACCCCTTTAACAGGCCCTAACCTCTCACTTAGACTATTGCACTAGCTTTCCAACTGATCTTCCTGCCTCCATTCTCTCCCAACTCCAATCCATTCCCCACTCAATTGCCCCAAAGATTTTCTTCAAGTGCAGATCTGACTTTTTCACCCTCTACTTAATAAACTCCAGTGTGGCTTCTTATAACCTCCAGGAGCAAAGAGAAAATTCTCTTTGGAGTATTTAAAGTTGTTCACAACCTAGATTCTTCCTATCCTTTTTTCTACTTTTCTTATAATCTCCTCTCCTCTTTATACTCTATGATCTAGTTAAATTAACTTATTTACTTTTCTTCGCACAGGACTATTTCCTAACTCTGTGCTTTTGCACTTGCTGTCCCTCATGCCTCCTCACCTCTGCCTCCTGGTTTCTCTGGCTTTCTTTATGACTCACCTCAAAGCCCTCCTTCTGCAAATCCCTCACTTCACCGCCACATATGTAATTATTTACACATCGTCTCCCATTAGAAGGTGAGCTTCTTGAGGGTAGAAATGGTTAAGAAAAATTTGCCTTTTTTTGTATCCCCAGTGCATAGCACACTGCATGGCACATTGTAAGCACCTAATTAATGTTTTTGGACTGGAGTTAGAGTTTCTGGTTCAAATTCCTCTTACGATATTTATTACCTGTGTGGCCTTTGACAAATCAACTAACCTTTCTGGAAAATGTTTTCCAGTTTCCCCCTCTGTAAAATGAGGAATTTAGACTAGATCATCTTTAAGATAACTTCCAGATCTATAATCTAGTTTAATACCCTAGTCCTTGCCTTATAGAGAAGGAAACTGAGCCTCAGTCATAGATAATACTTGGCAGAACCAAGATTGGAACCCAAATTTAACCCCAGTTAATGTGCACTTTCTCCTTCTTTCTCTCCCTCTCATGCTTTCCTGAGCACCCAGAGAATTTGAGAAAAGTGTCTAGGAGTTGCTGCAAAGAGGCTTCTGGGCCAGAGCTTACAGAGCTGCTCACCCAAGATGCAGCAAGGGTGGTGTACCTGTAGTAGACGTTCAGGGGACCTTGGGGGTAAGGGATTAAGAGGATATTAGTTTTGTCTGTGGGGATCAGGGAACATTTTCCTAATAAAAGCACTGGGTTGGCTTAATGATAGATGTCGAGTACATGGGAGCAGGGAGGGGCAATCCAATGTATACTGCTTTGGTGGTTCTTTTCAAAAAGTACAGTTGTGAACTCAACTTTTACTTGAGCAGACAACTGACCACTTGTAGCTTTGTTACTGTGTCTTCTTAATTACATTTATTGAAGTAAAGATGTCTTAAACTAATATGAATGTGTTGCCTTTTGGGTGGTCATACAAAATGGAGAAGATGGTGGAGACGTCTTAATGGAAAATGAAGCATGGGTTACATTTAAAGAGATTTTCCTGGAATAACATATGGGTAATAGATAAAATTTAGGATAAAAATTTAGGATAAATTTATGAAATATTATGAGCAAATTATTTTATACTTTTAAAAACTCTATATTTAGCCTAGAGGGACTTGGGCCAAGAGAGGAGGGGTGAGGAGATTGCTACAGTTAGGACAACTTTCTAAACCAGCTCAGCTGCCCAAACTATTGAAGAAGTAGCAAGGGAATGAAGATAAAGTACCATCGTGAAAATCTACATGGTCTTTTCTTCAAATGTCCATCATGAATACTATGATGTGACATGACCAAATATCCTATGTTATAATGTTTTTTGTTGCCTTTCAACATGAGATAAAACCAGCTCCTTGAAATCCTTTATCTGGTGATCTAAAGACAATCCATGAGTCATCCTTCCATTTGGTTCCACCTTACTTTTGTCTTCTGCTTTTGCCTAACAGAATATAAAGATTGCTGAATACATGAATGGATGGATAGGTGGATGAAAATTAATGTTTAAGCACTCTCTATGTGTAAAGTACTATGTTGAGTAAATTCTATGAATACAAATAGAATGACAATCCCTGTTCTCAAAGAACTCACATTCTAGTAAGGAGAGACAGTACATAGGAGGTTTCAGCTATAGTCAAATGAAAAGGCCCATTTATCCTTAAGGTTCACAGCTAGGCAGATCCTAGTACATCTTATTCAACACTATGTCTATTAATAAAACTAAGTCCATTACATCACTTGACAGTGCCCAGGACCTGTGATCACTTCCTTTTCTGCTCTTTAGTAGCTGTTGCTGCTGATGAGAGAGTGGCAGCACCTGCAACAGTAGTTGGTAGATTACATTTCCCAAAAGTTGTTTCCCTCAATGATGCTCACACAGGCAGGGCTAGAAGCAGGACTACTGGTCTGGGGGGTACTGATCTTCACAGGGCTCTTGGGCAAAGAGTCCTAGGTGACTTCCAGTACAATGTGAGGGATTATTTGTCAATTCGTTTTGTCTTTGTAGCCTGAATACCTAATACATTGCTGTAAAAATACCTAGTATGTACTTGATACACATTTGTTGGACTAGATTGGATTGCACTGGAGTCAAATTATTTTGTAGCCCGGTAGTTCACCTTTTTTTTTTTCCTATGGCACAGTATTCTTTGCCATGATAAATCATGGCACCCTGAACATTTAAATTGTCAGCACTATGGAAGCCATGAAACTCATGTACATGTAGTTTCACTTCAATAAGAGTAACTATTTTTGTTTAATTCTTTATGACTTCAGGGCCTGATGTGTTTTGAGCTCAGCAGATTCCAGGAACAGGCAAGTTTTACTCATTTTGTGAATATTATACTTACCAGACTAAATGTGCAGAATAAGCAAAATGCATATTAAACAAAACTATGAATTTTATCTGCAATAATATGTAAAGTTCTGGGCACACCCAGAAGAATTCAGGCCTTTAAGAACCACTGATGCAGACTATTGGGTTAATGGAGAGAGCAAAGGCATGGAATCAGGAGGTATGGGCTAGAGTACAGAGCCTAGAATATCTGAGTTGAGCCCTTTGTTAGCTTTGTGACCTTGCACAATTCATTTAACTTCTCAGAGATGACATAGTGGTAAGATCTCTTCAAGCTCCGACATTCTATGGTCTCTTCTAATTCTGACATTCCATGATACCTCCCCATTCTAACATTCCATGGCATCTTCTCCACTTCTTATAGCCTATATTCTAAAGCCATTTCCTACTCTAAGGTGATGCAGTGAAAAGAACACTGACTATGGAGACAGAACCTTTGGTTCAAACCCTACCTCTGACATTCACTATCTGTGACTTTGGGCAAGTCACTTAATCTTCCTGAGCCTCAGTGTTCCCATCTGTAAAACGAGGCTCCATCCAGCTCTCTATATATTTTCTAATGGCTATTTAAACTCTGATATTCTACAATTTTATGTCCCTTGGAGCTCGAACATTCTGTGATCTAGGAATTCAAATATTTAATGCACTGATATGAGGCTAGAAGAGTGTAGATAGAAGCGTCACCTGGTGGATATATGGCTACATTACACTGCAGCAGTCACAATTGCTTATTTGGGATGACAGAGGATATTTCAAAGTCCCTAAATTTATAGAGAGCTCATTTTTCAAAGTATTTTCATACACTTTACACTAAACCTATTAGGAATGTTGTGTAAAAGATTCCTGTTTGGTGGAGGCCGAACTAGAGGAAGCATAGTTTAGAGAACAAGTATTCTGGATTTGGAGTTAGAGGATCTGGGTTGGCACCCAGGCTCTGTGTAATCTTGGTCAAGTCAAGTAACTTCTCTCTATGCCTCAGTTTCCTCATCTGTAAAATGAGAGACTTAGGAAGCAGACCCAAGATGGTGAAGTAGCAGGAAGAAATGCATCTAGCTTTCACACACACAAGAGAGAAAGTAATGCACTACACAGAGTATTAAGGTACAGGGAGAGACTGTGTACCAGGGAAAGAAGGGGAAACTGAGTTCCAGACTGAGAGTCAGAAGGTCTGGATTTACATTCTAACTCTGTGACTTTGAGCAAACCAGGTGGCCCAATGAATAGCGCTAGGCCTGAGTCAGGGAGACCTGAGTTCAAATGTGACCTTAGACACTTACTAACCCTATGACCTTGGACAAGTTGCTTAACATCTATTTGCCCCAGTTTCCTCATCCATAAAATAGGGATGATAGCAGCACCTACATCCCAGGGTTGGTAAGAGAATCAAATATGATCATAACTATAAAGCACTTAGCCCAGTACCTGGCACATAGCACTACATAAATGTTAACTATTATTATTGTTACTCCCATCCCCAATCTACATCTTTTCTTCTTATTCTTAATGCATTGCTTTAATTTGTGCAAAACTTTTAAAAACATTTATATGATAGATGCTATTTCATCTTTTTGTAATACCATCAATATCATGGTACATTAAGATTTTTACCTCTCCACAGCTCTGGAAGATAAAGCCTTCCAATCTGCTCTAATTTTTTATACTGTGAATTTTTATATTTAGATAACTGAGTAGCTTTGGATTTATTTGATAGTATTAAATCAGATGCTTGTCTAATCCCATCTTCCACCAAACTCCTATTCAGTTTTCCCCAACAGTATTTCTGTTGAGAATTGACTTCTTTGTCTGTTAATCTGTGATTATTAAACACTAGACTTGTATTATATGTTTCATTCTAAAACTAACTTGTCCGATTTTTTCCATTGATCTACTTTTACATGTGTGTGAGTGTGTGTGTGTGGCTGTATACATATATATGTATATATGTATGTGTGGTTCCAGATCATTTTAACAATTATTGTTTTATCATCTAATTTGAGATCTGGCAGTGTCATTTTCCTTTCTTCCTGCAGGAGGGATACCTGATAGAGTGTTAGTAGAAGACCCAGGACCGGATCAGGTAAGCTGGTCAGAGTCAGAGAATTCAGGGAGGAGAGATACAACAGCATTCACCTTAAGGTGGCTACAAAGTTTATTAGGTAACAAATAGCATGCAAACTAGTAGTAAAATACTTATACAAAAAGGTTATGACATGTTTGCTATCCAACTCATCACCATCTCTGAATCCCTGCTTTAGGATAGGGGAGTGGGGTAAGGAAGGAAAATTATACATGGACATATCTGAATCCCAGGCAACTCTCGCTGTCCAGAATAGTGTATGGGGAACAAGATTCACAGGCCCATGCTCTTCCTACTCATTATGCAGCTTTGACATTTCCATGAAGTCTTTCTTCTCCCTCCATGTTCTCCCCGTGTTTACAAGTGTGATGGGTTTTTCTTTTCTTTAATAGATCATGTAAAATGTTATTAAATAAATATAATTAAAAATTTTAAATATTTAGTACCTATGTCATGGTTAGTTAAGAAGGAGGGAAAAAGGAAAAAGAGAGAATGTCAAGTAGTGGAAAGTACATTAAAATAAGAGTCAAGCAGGGGTGTGCTGGTTAATGTTTAACAACTGGTTCTCAGGGAGAAAAATGTATACCAACAAACTTTAAAGTTTAATATGCATTATTAACATTTTATCCATCACTTTCTGAAGTCTACAATTAACAAAACAATAAATCAAGCTCTAATTTGTAGCCTTTGTCAATTTCCAAGATGTAAATGTTTACATTGAAAATTTAGCCAGTATGAGCGCAACCCCTGGACTCCGGAAACCTATGTTGTAGTGCTGATTTTTAAAGTATGATTTGGAGTGAGTCCTTCAATCACTTTGAGATCCAGTTTTAAGTATTTTGAGATCCAGTTGTAGGTACTTTGAAACCCAGTTTTTTTGTTTTTTTTAATGATGACGGGAAATAGATTAGATGCTTTTTAATGACTTGGCCCTAAATTGTCATGATTCTAAGCAATATCAAAAGGAGGTCATGAGATGAGCAGAACAGGTAGAGAAGAGAGAAGGAACAAACAGTGAAAATATTCACATCAGAAATTAAACTTCAAATTAGCTTTTTTCCTCCGTTCAATTGGTTTTATTAAACCTCTAGAGAAATAGTCATTATTTCCTGTCAGGGCAGAAATTTTTGTCTGAACTAAAGGGCCCTACTGCTGTAATCAGTTTGTAGATACAGGCATTGGTTGTACACTCATAGCTTGTGCTAGTGTTTCCTAAGACTCGCTCTGCAGTCCTCAGAAGAAGGTAAGGAACAGAAAAGAGTCACAGAAGGCCTATTACATTCTGCAGCTGCCCTTTCAACAAAAGAATGAGTCAGAAAAGGAAGTTGTGTATAGAGTAAGAGAGGGTATCTAAAGATCCAATTCATTCTGGTTAGAGGAAAGGTGATAAAGAAGCAGGAAATCAGAGTTTTCTGTTCCTTAAAGAATTTCTGGGGAATAAAGAATGAGTAAAGAAAATGGTAATAATAAGCTATTGCCATTATATAATTTTAAGCAGTAAATTCTACATAAATTGTATAAATAAGGAAATGAAAGGACTAGGATTCTCAAAGATGGCGATGTTCTCATCTTTGGTTTTTCTAAAATGATGATTTCTTAATCGACATAATTATTCCCCCAAATGAGAGACTTTGCTGACAAATCGTGTAGTATTTATAAGGCAAGTATTTTGTCTACAAAAACAGCATCAAGAAAAACTGTAATTACTTTTCTCGTTAATATTAGACAGATGTTTCTTACCCAGGCCTTGCCCTAAATCTAGTCCTGGCTGAATTGTCCAAAGGTCACTCTTGCTTCAGACTTGATCCATCTGTCAAATCCAGACTATAAAGAACCTATATAAGTAAGAGTCCTCTGTAGAAAAAAGGGAGGGGCAGGGGAAGCTAGGTGGTGCAGTGGATAGAGCATTGGCCCCGGATTCAGGAGGACCTGAGTTCAAATCCGACCTCAGACACATAACACTTACCAGTTGTGTGACCCTGAGCAAGTCACTTAACCCATTGCCTAGCACAATAAATAAATAAATAAATAAATGAAATAGAAAAAAGGGAGGAGCAATTTGACAAATTACAAAAACCCCTGGGCTGGTAACCTGTAGAACCAGTGTCAACCTTTGGGTTTTCTAATGACGTTACATGTTCTTAATCAAATTGTATCCCTTCTGTAGGTCTCAGTTTCCTCATCTGTAAAATCAGGGATTTGGGCTAGATGATCTCTAAGCTCTTTCACAGTTTAAATGTTGCATTCTAAGGCTTGTCCCTATTAAGAGAGTATGTGGTTCCAAATCACATGAAAAAGCAGAGTAAGACATCTCTTCTCCCCTTCCCACTTTGTGTTTCATATTCAGGTGTTCTGTTGTACAGATCTAGGGTTTGATATGTATTTTGTATTTATATATATACTAATTGTTAGGCATTAAATGTTCATAGCTACCTCAGACCAATTTCGCTTCCTAAGTTTGTCTCCCATTCTTCATCCTCGCCCACTCTCTTCTTTTACTTCTCCATGTTTTGGCTACTCAAAAGCTTCCTGCCTCATCTCTTGGCTTTCCCATCCTCAGTCTTCGTTTACTGATCTCTACACCTAGAATCTTCCCTTCTTCCCTCACTATTCACCCCTTCCTGCCTTAGTCAGGGAAGCAGATCAGATATGCATTATAGTAAGCTATAAATGACTCCCATTAGAAATTTACAAGGCTAGAGCTATTTATTGAAAGATACACAGATGTATCAAGTGGAAATCAGCAGCTTCCTATGGTCTCTTCCCCACTGGTACTGAAGTGACAGCCCCATTCAGCATATCCAACCCAGCCTTCATCCGCTGCTCTCTGAGATCAGTGGTAGTAGCATTCAGAACACTGTCCTGCCAATGAAACAGTTCTAATTCCTAAAGTGTTCATGGGAGAGGGTTTTATACCCCAAAGGAAGGCTAGATGGAAAAATATTGGCAGGATCCTTGTGTCATATTCTGGGTCAATCTTCTTTAGAGCACCTCAGAGAGAGGCAGGAAGCTAGGAGACCCTTGTAATTTGAGAGAAATAATTATTTGAGGGAATGATCTGTAGGAACTAATGATGATTGTCACATTGGGGATTTGGAACACAAGACTTCCAAACCAGTCTATCAGCTATTAATCTGTGGCCCTCAACAACCTGACTTTAGAAATTCTACCCCTCCTTCAAAACTATTAGCAGGCATCTTGTTAGCTCATCATTAAGATAATCTCTCTGAACCTCAGTTTCTTTATCCATAAAATGGAGATGGTAGTATTTACAGGACCCACTCCATGGGGTTGATGTGAGGAGTACGTTATGAACCTTAAAGTGCCATCTAAACGTGGGTTATTGGTATTATCATAATTTATCTACTTATTTACTTAAATAGATTTAGTAGGTGCTTAAGAATGGCCACTGTCTAATGGAAAGAGTAGTGGATTTGAAGTCAAATGACTGGAGCTTCTATCCCAGGTCTACTACTGGTCACTTACTTGACCTCAGATAAATCACTTCTCCAGTCTGAATCTCAAGTTCTTCATCTATATAATGGGGATAATACAAGAATACTATACAGAATTAAAAAGTTGTTGTAAGGAAAGCATTTTGTAAACAAAGGCCTATAGAAAGTGAAGCTTGATTATTGTTGTCATTACTATTGTTTTATACCTCTCTAAGGATCTTCCCTGTTTCCTGGGCTTCTTTGGGTTCCAACTTTGTTCTCCTCAGGCCCTCTAATGACTGGTACCACAGTGTAGGGGATTTCAGAAGATTAGTAGCCCATAGACACCTAGAGGTTCTCAGCCCATAATCCTCAGTATGACTGCAATGTACATCTTCAGCTCCTGCTGATTCTTCCAAGAGATAAGTGACTTCCATCATGTCACAAGTTCCTTCTAGTACCAGCCTCCCTCATGGTTGTTGTTGTTCAGTCATGACCTACTCTTCATGACCCCATTTGGGGTTTTCTTGACAAAGATACTGGAGTGGTTTGCCATTTCCTTCTCTAGCTCATTTCAGAAGATGAGGAAACTGAGGCAAACAGGGTTAAGTGACCTGCCCAGGGTCACACAGCTAGTAAGGCTGGATTTAATCCAGCTGAGGCTGGATTTAAACTGAGAAAGATAAATCTTCTTGACTCCAGGCCTGGCACCTTATCCACTGTGCCACCTAGGTGCCCAACATGTTATATGGTAGCCAAAAAAAAAAACTTAAACTATCTTTAGTCTGTATTATAAATCCAAAGCTGGAAACAACATCAAAGTCCAACCCCTTAATTTTATAGATGAAGAAATTGAGACCCAGGGAGGATAAGTGATTTGCCCAAATTACATAGTAGTAGGGACAAGAGGCAGGATTTGAACCCAGGTCTCCTGATTCCAGAGCCAGCACTCTTTCTACTTCCTCCTGATATAGAAAAGTGCAGTGTACAGAATGAATCAGGTGAGAGGTGCTCTATCTTTTGCTCTGATCAGACTCCAGCTGAAGTGTCAGTCAGTAAACATTTACTAAGTATCTAATCTGTGCCAGGCACTGTGCTAAACTCAGAAGATACAAATAGAAAAAAAGATAGTCCTTGCCCTCAAGGAGCTTACATTGTAAGGGGGAAGACAGTGCACAAAAAGAAGTTGAATAAAGGGGAAGGGGAAATGATCTGGGCAGCCAATGAAGAGATGGCTCACCGGCCCTCTCCCCCACCCTCTTAAACGGAAGCTTCGGGAGGATCTCTTCCCTCTGCCCTCCAGGCACAAAACATGGTAAGTTTGGAGAGTGTTTAAGACCTATGGACACTGAGAGGATTAATTTCAAGGCACTTCTTGTTGTTATTCAGTTGTTTCAGTCTTGTCCAACTCTTCATGACCCCATTTGGGGTTTTCTTGGCAGAGATACTATAGTGGTTTGCCATTTCCTCCTCCAGTTCATTTTATAGATGAGGAAACTGAGGCAAACAGGGTTAAGTGACTTGTCCATGCTCACATAACTAGTAAGTGTCTGAGGCCAGGTTTGAGCTCAAGTCTTCCTGACTCCAGGGCTGACGCTGAACTACCTTGCTGCCCCATCAAGTCACTGCAGAAAGCAATTAAAAAGATGACAACTGTTGGAACTTCACTAGGTTTCCAGAATTGGAAATTCGTACCAAAATGCCCAAAGGAAGCTTAGTCTGATTGCTGAGACAGTAAATATTTAACCAGGGGAAGTGTATGAGGGGCCTATGAGGAGAGTTTTCCTGACCAACCTGCCAAACTTATAGGGCAATGGGCCATTGTTTGACTTGCTGCCCATGACTCCCCTTACAAGATACAGATACACCTATTAACACCTTGTTAAGAGTTCACCAACATTTCCTGATTAAATGTCAGTGACTAGGGCTGCCCCAGGATGAATGTGATACAGTAGAAAGAGCATTGAACTTGGAGTTAAAGGATCCAAGTTCAAATCCCAGTTCTTCTGCCAAATACATGTGTGACTTTGTGAAAGTTACTTAATCTCTATGGGACCCAATCTCCTCGTATATAAAATAAGGAGGTTGGGATAAATGACCTCAGAGTTGCTTTCTAGCTCTAGATCTATGGTTTTATTTAAGAATTGGCTCAAACTACTAGGAGGATGGATTTTGTTGGTAGGAACAGTCCATTGGGATGATCTATAAAAGTAAGCTGACAAATCCAATCTTTCTTTTGGTTTCTTTTCTTTTGTCTTTCTTCCTTATGTACAGAGATATTTGTTATTCACCTCCACACCCTAAGGAGCATTAATGACTATCTTGGGCCAGAAGCATGTATACAGGCAGACTTTAATTGCCCACAAAGGAATGGAAAATATAATTCCTGAAACTCTGCTTCCTAGTTAAAAGAGATGGTATGGACTAGACAGCATGATCCAATCACCTAGCCTTCCATTGAGAAAAAGATGATTTGGAGATTGCTTCACAATTAACCACAAGTTTAAGAACTCAGAGATATGACCTTCTAGAGAAAGAGGAAATCCTAAGCAGTAATTCCTAAGCATGACCAACATGATCCCTGAATCAAAGGCAAATGGCAAAATGTGAGCAGGCATACAAACTATGTTTTGCTCTTAACTATTACTGTGAGTTATTTGGAGAGTACAGATCTGACAGGAAGGGAGGAAGTTATCTGGTTAACATCTTCACAATGTGTTTGTCTTCCTGAACCACAGGAAGGCATTACAAATCTTTAGGGGACTATGTAAGAAGATCCTATGCAAGAGATGAAGTGACTTGAAGTATCAGGATATTGCTTTGACAACAACCCCAAGTTCAGTTCCTTTCTGAGGAAAAAAAGCATTCATGATGAGGTGGAGGACATTAAGACCCAAGTGGGAAAAAAAGACTCACTGGAGAGGGAGAGAAAACCATGTTTACTCTTTATGAGCTATTGTAGGTCCCTTTATATGATTCCTGAAGTTTTTCTGGATTTCTGAAAGGCCAGCAGTGATCCTCCCACCCTCTTCCTGAAGACCATAACACCAGAGGTTCTAGGGAACCTCTTGGTTTCACATGTTTCCTATGTGCCCTATGCACATGCCCCCAAGTGTTTCATACTAGGCTTTAAGCGTCTTTTTGAAAACAAACAAACAGACAAACAAACAAAAAGACCATTTAATTCTTCTACCCTCCTTGTTTCTAATCACCTTTGCTGGGATTAGATTTTTGGGTCTCTGGGTCTCCCAGAGATCTTATGGCTAAATCATAGGCAAAAAGCCTCCCACTCAGTGCTACCAAAATGAGGTTGGGATTCAGAAGCTTTCCTAGAAAATTAAGAGAAGAATTAGATTAAATCATAGTATATGATCATCATATCAGCCAACATCAAATATATAGGTACCACTCTAAAAATGAGATCTCTTTGACATTCAATTCAACCAATATTCACTAAAGAGCTACTCTGTATGGTGTTCTTGGTATTCAGGAAAACGCTGTTTGCATAAAATACATCTAATATGTGGATAAACATATATAGTATATTGTAAGGTCCTTGGAGGAAGTAGGGACTGTGCCACCTTTCTTCCCCAGGCCTAGCTCAAAACTTTCTTGCTATGTAGATCAAGATGACAATATAGTGTGATAGAAAGATCCTAAACTGGATGACAGAAACTTGGGTTTGAATGCTAGTCATGCTCCTCACCGCCCAAGTAACCTTGGACAAGTCTTGTTTCCTCTCTGGCCCTAAGAACCCTGACCCATAAAATGAGGTGGTTGGACCATCATTGTTACTTCTAGCTCTAAATCCTTCAGTGTGAGATAGAGAAAGGGTGAGGCTAGAATATGCTATATAGCACTACCAGTGTTTGATTCTGGGACTTCTTTCCTTCTGCCCTCATGGTTGGGATGTTCCCAAGATATTGTATCTTTCAGGGTTGTGGTTTACAGAAGAAACCTTATGCCAAGGACTTAGAAATTGGAAGAGAAAGTGATTCAGTTCAAGGAACATTTATTGTGCACCTCCTATACATATAACCCTGTGCTTGGCACTGGGAGAGATAAAAGAATCAGATTTTGTATACATGGGTACTTTTCTTACAGTTACATCACAAATAGTCACAACTCATGAATGATTTAACAATCAGTAATCTAGACTAAAATTTGCCCCTTAATTTAGGCTCTACCCAAGATTTATCATATACATGTATACCTATAAAACATATATGCAATATATATATGTGTATATATACATATACATATATAGTGTGTGTGTGCATGTGTGCATGTGTGTGTAGTCAGCAATGATTCTAAACATGATTTAGTTAGGCATGAGTGCCAATACATCTGCTCCCAGCCTCACTATATGCTTTCTATCTCCTGAGGTGAACTTATACACCATATCTTTAGCTATATTTTTTAACTTTTTTATTTTTGAGATTAACAAATACCAAATAGGATGAGTGTTTTTATATAGAAGGAAGAACAGAAAGACAATTATACATTTAACTGAAAATCTTTGTGCACATTAGTTTCAGAATGGAGGAATTGGGTCATATCGTATGTAAAGTCACATGTATCACTGTGAAGGAAAGTAGAGACAAGAGCTAATGGAATCTTCTCTCTGGGAAGCAGGTTCTTAAGTAAAAAAGCAAAGCTCAAGAAATGAGAATATTCTATCATATAAATAATCAATGAAGTCAGTAAAAAAATCTACATCCAGAGCAGAATAGAACAGGACTATCTCCCTTATTCTGAGCCCTATTTATGTTTCTTTTAATGTAGCATAAAGTTGCATTAGCTTTTTTAATGTATTTTATTTTATTTTACTTTTTAAAAATTAACAAGTAATTATTTTCTCTCCTTCTTATACCTTCCCACATTGACTTTTTTTTTTTTAGCTGCCATATTACCCAGTTTGATCATCTTGAGTTTGCAGTCTAGTAAAAATTCCAACTCTTTTCAAAAGAACTATTATCTCTCCAGGTCTCCTCTTACATCTTATTAGATATCTCTGTAGAAATATTTTTGGATCCTGATTTTGTCATCTAATGTCATGTTAAAATAAGGAAATATTTTTTCCCATGGATAGCCTTGAATCTATTTATGGAATATTTAAGGGTTCATGGACTTAAAGTTAAGCATCCTTGGACTAAAGCATCTCTAAGGCCTCTTGCAGCTATACTTTTATGATCCTATGATCCTTCTCTTAAGGATCCTGAGAATTCCTTTAAAGGAAGGACTGTATCTTATTCAACTCTCCCTGAATTGCTCTCAATCTTTTGCATGGTAATGTCATAGGATCACAACCATGTAAAACTGAACAAGACCTTAAAAATTATCTAGTTTAACCCTATAATTTTGCAGATGAAGAAATTTAGAGTTACAAAGGGAGGGGAAACTTGCTCTGGGGTACAGGGTACTCTGATCAGTGTCCAATGAGTCTTGAAAGTCATACGTTGCCTGCTACAGATGATTTTTGATAGTGATCTTTTGGCCTTGTAAACTTAGATACAAGTAGAGATGGGGTAGAGACAGGGTCCAAGGGCACCTTCCATTCTTGTGACCTGTGGCAGGGATGTCTTTTGTCCTCAGCCAAGGCTCGTTCCAGGGCAGCTGGCAGGGAGTGGAGCAACTGCTCATGAAAATCATGCCCAATAAAAACATAAAGCACTGGGTTGAGACAGCTATTCAGAAAGGCCAGGGAGGTGGCAATTGTGCCCAGGTGTTGGACCATGGTATAGAGGACCTGATGGTTCTTCAACAAGGAAATGAATTCTGCCCATTGGAGCACATGAAAGGGCAGCCAGCAGAGGAAGAAGGCAACAACCACAGCCAAGAGGACCCAAAAGGGCCAACTGGACGATGCAAGCTGATTCTGCCAAAGCTTGGCACTTATCAGGCCATAACAGACCCCAATAACAACCACTGGCACCATAAAACCACATACTGAACGGATGATGATAAGGGCATGGTACCAGGGGATAGTGATCTTCTGCCATAACTCATGGCTCCCATGAGTTTCGTTCCAGATATCATAGTTGTTGTAGCAGTAGGTGATACCTTGGTGTGTAATTGTGTCCTTGATCACCAGTGAGGTACCACAGAAGGCAAGGGCCATGATCCAGGCTCCCAGAGCCCCAAAGGCTGCCAGGCATGGCCTTCAGGGTTTACTGGCCCAAAGTGGCCAAAAGACAGTGATACAGCGGTCCACAGAAAGGAGGGACACTAGGAAGACACTGGCAAAGAGGTTGAGGTTATTAATGGCACTATGGAGTTTGCAGAGAGCCCTACCAAATGGCCACTGTCTATGCAGGATCACAAAGGTCATGTTGAGGGGTAGGGAGAGGCAGAAAGCAAAGTCAGCAATAGCAAGGTTGACAAACCACACGGTGTTGACGGTATGAGGCATATGGAAACCAGCCACCCAGATGACAAATGCATTACCAACTGTACCCATGATGAACATTATTCCAAGGATGATTACACATAGGATGTTAAAAGCAGCCCAAGCTTGGTGAGGCGAGCCAACAGCTGTGTCTGATGGTTCTAAGGAGCTATCCTGAGGCAACATTGTCATGTTCTCCCTGGGAAGGACCTGTAACAGACACAGCTCATTCCTGTTCATGCACCAACAAATCAGATTCCCACTCAGTGCTTCTCACCCACTTGTTTCTTCCCTCATATAAGAATTCTGGGGTGCTTATCTCTGTTTCCTGTCCTCCAAGTGGTATGAGGAAAAGAGTAGTTTAAATCCAGTCTATCATGAGTGTAATCAAAAAGAAAGAGCAAAGGACTCAGTAGACCTGACTTTGAGGCTGATGTAGCTCACCTGTCATAGATTAACTTCATGTCAGATATTTTAATTCTCTGAATCTGTTACCTTATCTGTGAAATGGGGATGATAACTCCTAAACTACTTCACTCAGAGCTGTTGTGAGAACCAAATGAGGTAGCATGGAGGAAAGCTTTGTAGCAATAAAATACTGTGTGTGTGTGTGTGTGTGTGTGAGTGTGTGTGTATAAGCTGTAGAAGTAATCCTCCTAACAACAGTGCAGAATATATTTGAGGCACTCAGAAGTCAAGGATGAAAATAACATTTTCCTTAAAGACTTCTGGGGGCAGCTAGGTGGCACAGTGGATAGAGCACTGGCCCTGGAGTCAGGAGAACCTGAGTTCAAATCCAGCCTCAGACACGTGACACTTACTGGCTGTGTGACCCTGGGCAAGTCACTCAACCCCATTGCCCAACCAAAAACAACAAGAAAAAAAAAGACTTCTAGAGAAATTAAAGCACAGATGGGTGTAGCTCGAAAGGGCCTTAGAACATAGAACACAGAATGTCAGTTGCAAGGGACATTAAAGCATAATGGTTAAAGGTAGAAAAGATCTTAAGGCACACACATAAATGACAATATTAGAACTAGAAAGAGCTTAAAAACATGGGTGATGGAATTTGAATGCAGAGGGGACCTAAGAAACACAGCACATAGAAAGTTATAGCTAGAAAGACTGTGCAATGTGATATAAACCATCAGGACTAGAAGGTATTTGTGAATACAGAATCTAAGAAGGTCAGAGTTAGAAGGAAACCTAGAATATAGAATGGCATGGATGGAAGGCACTTGAAAACTTAGAAGACAGAGTTGTAGAAATAAAAAGATCCTTAGAACATGCATAATAGAATTTGAGAGCCAGAGAGACCTTTGAACAAAGAACATAGAATTTTAGAACTAGAAGGAATCATATAATGAAAAAGAGAGAATGTAAGATCTGAGAGTAATCAAAATTTCAAAAATTAAGGCTTAAAAGGATCTTAGAACATTGAACAGAACATATTTAGAGTGGGAAATTAAATTAGATATGAATGTTAGAGATGAACAGAATTCTAAAATTTCAAAAAATAGAATGTCCAAAATGGAAAAGACCTTTCACCACATAATATTAGAACTTGAAAGGACATTAGAAGATATTTTCAAACACAGAATGTCAGAGCTAGAAGACCCCTTTGAACATAAGCTATAAAATAGTAGATCTGAAAGGAGAAATTAAACAGAACTTAGATTATTAGAAGAGATAAAGATGTTAGAGTGAATAAATGAGTGAATGAACAAATGAATGAAAAAGCATTTACTATGTGTCAAACATTATGCTAAACACTGGGGATATAAATAAGTGAATGAATGAATGAACAAACAAATAAATAAAACAACCAAGACAGTCTCAGCTCTCAAGGAGGAAGAAAATAATAGTTTTCTTAAGAATAGTGTCATAAGTGATACACTTGAAACTGAGCTGATAAAAAACTAAGGAATAACAAAAGGGAAATGTTTAGCTAGTTTAGGGGAAAGGGCAGGATCCAAGAAGCAAGAGGACTCTTGCTCAGTTCAGGTGGAATGCCAATAACTAATGATGGCAAGAAGGCAGAGCTGCTGGATTTTTCTTAGGCTTCTTTTTTCTCTGCCAGCAGAATAGAAATAGATAATAGGGAGTTGATATCCAAGATAGGTAAGAAGATACAAAGAGGGATTAGCTGCCTTTTAAAAATATGTCATCTGATCCAGAAAAAGTACTGGACATGATAGATACGATTGCTAAGTTCCCATCAGCGATCTTTGAAATGTTCTGGTGAGTAAGAGACTTACTGCAGGATTAGAAAACAGCAAATGTCATCCAGATTTCTATATAGAAGAAAGATATAGTGCAATTCTACTTTTGTAATAATACTACAAATTCTAGGCCAGTGAGTTTAATGTCAATTCCTGAAAAAGATTCTGGAATGTATAATTACACAGAGCAGCTAGGTGGAGGAATGAATGGAATGCCAGGCCCAGAGTTAGGAAAAATCTGAGTTCAAACCCAACCTCAGATACTTACTAGCTATGTTACCCTGGGTAAGTCACTTAAACTTAGTTTGCATCCATTTCTCATCTATAAAAGGAGAATAATAACAGTACCTGCCTCCCAGGGCTGTTGCAAGGATCAAATGAGATAATGTTCTTAAAGCTGAGCACAGTGACTGGCAGGCAGTAAATGCTATATACATGTAAGCTACAATAATAATAATAGTTATTATGATTATTGGAATGGTTGGTGAATATTGAGAAAAGGAAATCGTGATCTCAGAAAGACAGCATAGATTAATACAAAATAGAATACACCTAATGTTGGTCTCAGAACAGATGATGAAATGCATGCCCCTCCTTCAAAAGAGAGGTGGGAACTACAGGTATGTTGTGTTGCATATGCTGTTATATGCAGTTATTTTGTCTCTGGTTTTGATGAATTGGTTTTTGGGTTTTGTTTTTGTTGTTATTGTTGTTGGTCAAAAGAGAAGGCCATACAGCTAGGCACATTTCCCAAAAATGGAAAATGAGGTCCAATATGCACCAAAACATTTGTATCTCACCTTTTTCATGTGAAAGAACCAGAAACAAATTGAATGCCCTTTAAATGGGAAATAGATAAACAAATTTTAGCATAAGAATGTAATGGAATATCTCTGCCACATAAGAAAAGAATGAATGTGAAGAATGCAGGGAGGCAAAGGGAGACATATGAACTAATGCCAAGGGAAATAAACAGAACCAGGAAAATAATATATAAAATGATAGCAAAAACATAAATGGAAAAGACAATAACAATAATAATTCTGAATGTTGTGTAATTATAATGATCAAGGCTGACATGGAATATGAGCTAAGAGAATGTTCTTCCCTCCTTTCTTTGCAGAGGTGGAGGATTGTAGAAGAGGAAGAAAGCATGCACTGTCAGGCTTATTTTAATGTGTTGGTTAGTTTTGCTAAATTGCATTTTATTTTATTTTTTTAAGTTTAGTTTTGTTTTTGTAAGAGATGGCTCTCTGGATGGAGGGGAAGGGATTTATTGGGAAATGAAAGTGATAAAAAAAACAAAAAATATTCATAATTTTTTTAAAGGAAGGCACAAAGGTACTGGTGAATATATCCAGAAACGTTGCTGTAGAGTCGTTTCAGTTGTGTCTGATTCTTCATGACCGCATTTGGGGTTTTCTTGGCAAAGATACTGGAGTGATTTGTCATTTCCTTCTCCAGCTCATTTTGGCAGATGAGGAAATTGAGGCAAACAGGGTTAAGTGACTCACCCAGGGTCACACAGTTAGTAAGTATCTGAGGCCAGATTTAAAGTTGGGTCCTCTTGACTCTAGGGCTGCAGAAATGATCATGATGTTAAAAAAATTAAATATCAATTATCAATATATCCTGATTTTTTGGGTTGGGGGAACCATGCCAGGCTAAATTTATTTTCTTTCTTTTTTTTTGGACAGGGTTACTTATCAAATAGATTAAGGAAAAGCTGTATATATAACTTATCTATATTTTAGCAAAGAATTTGACAGTCTCTCCTGCTATTGTTGCAGAAAATGCAGAGATACAGGCTAAGTGATAATGTGACTGGTTGGATTTGAAATTGGTCAAATAACCTAACCTGAAGAGTAATTATTAATGGGTTGATGTCATCCAGAAAGGATTCTAAAATATGTGTGTGCCTCTGAGTTCTTTGATACTTTTACCAATAACTTAAAGACAAAGACAGTACATTTATCAAATCAGCAGAAGACATAAAGATAGAAAGGATAGTTAGCTCTGTATAAGAGAACCAGGATTCAAAAATATCTTAATGGGCTAGAACATTGAACCATATCAAAAAAGAAAATTTAGTTGGGATAAATATTAAGCCATATACAAGTTCAAAAAATCAACTTTATAAGTACAAGATGGGGTACATGTAGATAGTAGTTCTGCTGAAAGAAATCTGGGAGTATGTGATACATGATCAAAGGATATGAATAGACAATTTTGAGAGAAAGATATTTAATCTATGAATAGCCATGTTTTAAAAAATTACCCAAATCCCTAATGATTGGAGAAATACAAATAAAATAGCTCTCAGGTATTGACCCCAAAATGGCAAATATCAGAGAGGCTATCATAACAAACTCTTGATAGAGCTGTGAACTGGCCCAGTCATTCTGGAAAGCAATTTGAAACAATGCCCCAAAGTTATTAAATTCTTCATACCTTTTGACCCAGTAATACTAGGTCAAATCCCAAAGAAATGAAAGAAAGAGGAACATGACTTATATGTACAAAACTATTTATAGCCACTCTTTTTGTGGTGGCAAAGTATTCAAAACTAGAGGGATGACCATTAGTTGGAGAATGACCGAGTTAAAGTATATGAATATGATGGAATTCTAAATTTTTGAATGACATGATAAAGGGGATAATTTTGGAGAAAGTCAGGAAATTTTGTATAAATTGATGCCAACTGAAGTGAGCAGAATCAGAAGAACAATTTATATGATAAAAACATTGTGAAGACAAGCAGCTTTGAAAGATTTAAATTGATGATGGAGACATATTGTTTTTGACATAGCCAACATGGAATTTTGTTTTAATTGACTATACGTGTTCATAGCAGGGTGTGTGTGTGTGTGTGTGTGTGTGTGTGTGCATCTGTGTGTTTTTCTTTCTCAATGGGGTCTGAAAAAGGTGAGAAGAAGAAAAGGCAGAATTTTGCTTCTTGAAAAAAAATAAATTTTTAGAAGTTTAAGTAAATCTGAGAGTCTTTTGGATCACGAGTTTAATATAATTTAACAGTTAAGTATAGCAACTCTATTTCCAAAATGTAAATTTGATCATAGGATAAATTTAGAGAGGCATAGCTTCCAAGAATGCAGAGGTATTACTCCTTGTGACTCTTCCTTGATCACAATACATCTGGAGTGTTCTGGAATATTGTGTTTAGTTTTGTGCACACATTTTGGGAAGCGATATCTATAAGAATGTCAATTAAGATGTTGAAGGGACTTGCGTTATGTCACATGAGAATTAATTGAAGGACTTGGGGACATTTTTTTTCTGGAGTAGAGAAAACTTTGAAACAAGATTAGCCATCTTTAAGTATTTGAAGCTCTCTCTAATGGAAAAGGACAATCAGTACATGGTCTGCTTGTTCCAAGACAGCAGGAATAGGTGGAAGATGCTAAGAGATACATTTCAGCTTAATATAAAGAAATCTTCCTAACAATACGAGTATCCAAAAGTAAAATGGACATACTCAGGAGGTGGGAAGGTCTCTCCTCAGTTGGATTCTCTAAGCAAAGGCTAGAGGACCACTTATCATATATGTTGTTGAAAAGACCCTTTTTTTTTCAGGTACACATTGGAAAAGATGACCTATGAAGAGATTCCTTTCAACTCTTAAATCTATTATTCCTTATCTTACAGAAGCTGGAGGTGGGAAGAAAGAGGAGGAAGATTATGTTGGGAAACCAATGTCATATAAAAACAGAATACATCAATATAGTTATCCTTTCCACATCACAACTTTCCCCATGGTTTTGATCTATAGCAGGTCAGCATAAGAAATTAAATGGGAATTTGGGGGGAGTTTTGTGGAAGCTGGAGACAACACATGAAGACAACATGGAAAAAGTTTAGAAATTCAAAAATGCATAAAATATGTGTATAATATTATATAATTTAACATATTTTATCTTTTAATATAATAATTCAGACTTCTTTTCTAATAACAAGAGGTCAAAGAATTTTATGCAGATAATGGGGGGCACCATTCTCATAACCCCTACAATGTGGAAGGGACAACTACTATTTTTTTAAGTCAAGAGAAAGGAAGCTGTGGCTCAGAGATTGGAAATAGCCTGCCCAAGATCACACATCAAGTATGTAACATTGCCAGGACTTATGCCTTATGTCTTCCATTCATTCCTAAGGCATTTAGCAAAAACTCTCTATGCATTTTAATTATTTGTCTTAAGTCTATGTCCTCCCCAACTTGATTGTTGAGCCTCTCAAGGACAGGACTGTTCGTTATGCTCCTTTGGCTACTCTATAGTGCAGAGTAAATATGCAATAGATGTTTACAGATTGTGAGGATAATGAGGATGGTGGTGAAAATGGTAAAAGAAGATGGGTCATGAATTTCCTTTGGGTTTCTCAATATTTAGCTGAGTGTTGAAAATAGGACTGTCCTTCTAGAAATTCTCTTCTCTCTTTTTAGACCCCAGATGCACCAGTCCCTGTTCTCTACTTCAGCACTCCCCCTTTCCTACCCATATAAAGCCTTCTCTAAAGGCCTGCTGTCCCTTAGCCCCCTTCACCTTACCATGTACATCTGGGTCTGTAGGCCCCAGGAGACAAGTATCTCTTGGCTGCTTCCATTCCATGCCATCTCTTTTTCTGAGGTGATGACACTCTCTACTGAAGGTTTGGAGCATTAAGTTTTCGGAAAGGAATGAGCAAAGAAGACTTGTGGTTTGCTATGAATATCAGGAGCCAGGGTGACACAAGAAAACAGCTGGGGAGAACGAGGAACAGAGGAATGGATGAGTGTTTTATGATTTGGCTATTACTTTGGGACATGCTGGGAGTAGGGGATGAAGACTAGTCCTGGACCGCTTGATAGATAGTGGAAAAGATTTGAAGTTATAATATGCTTAGTATAGTGAATAGAACCTCTCTCCCCAAAAATATTGATAATGATTATACTGGAGCTACTTTTAAAAAATATGTTGATATCCTCTGCTTTATATAGCCTAAATTTCCCCCAGAATTCCTCCTCTCCCCTCCCAGGGAACTATCCCATATTATAAAGAATATGTTGCTACTACTACTTTTAAGATATTTTCAATACTATAACTGTTACGGTGTAATAGGTGGAGCGGTAGCTAGAGCACCAGCCCTGGAGTCAGGAAGATCTGAGTTCAAACTTGACCTCAGATACTCACTAGCTGTGTGACACTGGGCAAGTTATTTAACCTTGTTTGCCTCAGTTCCTCATCTATAAAATGAGTGAAAAGGAAATGGTAAAGCACCACCCCAGTATCTTTGCCAAGAAAACCCCAAATGGGGTCACAAAGGGTCAGACAGGATTGAAATGACTCATCAACAACAATTTGATAATTTATCCCTTAATTCCCTTCTGAATCTGTTCTAGATTCTATCTTCTAGAGACCTTTTCATCTCTGGTAGTCTATATTACTCTAAAACTCCTTCTGGGTTCAAAAGTTCTCTTTTCTGTTTCGCAAAGTGCCCGCAAAATTTGACCTTCTATATTTTATTTTCTTGGGTTCTCTTTAGCTTTTACATCCTGTATTCCAAGATTGTGTAACTTCTTTTTTCCCCTAACTGATGATGGTCTTGTGAAAGTGCATTTTTGGTGATGAGGAAAGTGAGAATTTTCCTTTCTAGGCTTATTCTGCTCAGTAAAAATCGCTGGAAGAAAAAAATTTTTTCACTGTATAAATTTGAGAAGTCTTCCCCTGTTTCCTATATTACATTCAGTTCCAGCTCTGACATCCACAATGTTGTGGACACCAGCCTGAAAGATGGTTATGGGGGAAAGTGCACTGGATTTTGAATCAATAAGTTCTAGATGTGAATAGCTATTTTTCCCCATAGAATATAAATGCCTTCCAAGAAAAGGTAAACTACTTAAGGATAAAGAAGGTTTCATTTTTGTCCTTTTATTCCCCACACCTAGCACAGTTTCTGGTACATAGCTGTCACTTAATAAATAGTTATTGATCAATTGGTTGACAGTTTAATTACACTTAATATCTGTGTGATGTTCAACAAATAATTTCCCCTCTCTAGGTCCCAGTTTCCTTATGTATAAAATGAAAGTTTTGAGCTAGATCAGGTCTTTTCAAATAGCAAAATTTCAGGAAAGAGTTTCAGTGAGGTATGTGTTAAGAATTCTACTTTACTTGATCCATACCCCCAGATGCAATTTGCTGCCTTTTTTCCCCTAATGGAGTCAGGAAAATCACACTAGAGGAAAAGTAACAATATTTACTATCCACAGAGATCCAAAGCTGTTTCCTTGACATGAAGTCCTGAGGAAGTAAGGAAAGAGGAGGTGGAGGGGTCAGAAAAGGGTAAGGATAGGCAAATTCTCAACTTATTGTTGATTATAACCCCTGTCATTTGAACTAGAGGCATTGTGATACCTTAGCTACCAAAGAGCAATTTGGTGGCACTTGGAGGGATCCATACAAAAGGCAGGATAAGTAGATTGGAGACTCATCATCATGGAGATGATCACTGAATCCATGGGAGCTGGCAAATTCACCTAGGACATCTAGTCCAATCCTCTGTTCAGTGTAGGATCTCCTCACCAGCAGCATAGTATTATATATACAGTGCCAGCCACAGAGTCAGGAAACTCAGACTCAAGTTGAAGCCCTGTTTCTGGCATATGCTACTCATTGTAACTATGGGCAAGACTTAACCTCTCATTGCCCCAGGTATGGTTCTAAGATCATAAATTGAAGAGCAGGTGGCTACTTGCTGGAAGCATTTACCTTTATATTGGAGAAAATGAGTCAATAGGCTGCTTGCTATTCATTAGAATCAAGCTCCACTCATATAATCTCAGCACTGATTTAGAATAGCCTACTGCAAGGATAAGAACTCTAATTTGTGGATGGACTAATGACCTAGAGTTAGTATCAGAGGATTAAGGACAGGTAGCCCCTTTCCATTTCGCTTTTGGTTCTTTTCAATCATATACTCCCAAGTGAGATGATTAGAGGGCTCTTCACTGGTGCTACAGCACCTCAAAGATTTCCAAAAGTAGCCACTGAAGCTGAGGAATAATTCTTCTAACATGACTAGATGAAGGTACTTCAATCTTCTCAGGGTCAGCACCTGCTCCTTGCTGAGACATTCTATCATCCACATAAGAGAAGCTTTGCAGACGTGGCCCTTGGTGTTCTGATATCCAAGATATGTCATGATCCTCTTCAAAAGTGAAGCACAAACCACATGCATGCACACATACATACAAATACATATATATATAAATAAATACTTGTCTGCAAGTATTTAAAGGGCTGTCATGAAGAAGAAATATTAAAGTTATTTTTGCTTCATCCCAGAGCATAAAACAAGGAACGATAGGAGGTATTGAGATATTAACTCAATAAAGAAAACGATGTCCTGACAATATGACCTGAGCAAAGGAAGAATGGACTGACTAGAGAGGAAGTAAATTTCCTGTTGTTTGAGGTCTTTGAACTTTGGGGGAGGAGATGCTGTGGAGGATATTCTTGATCAGTGATTTTCTCATTTGTTTTTTATTGTTGAGTCGTTTCAGTAGTGTCTGACTTTTCATGAGCCTATTTGGAGTTTTCCTGGAAAATATACTAGAATCATTTGCCATTTCCTTCTCCAGCTCATTTTACAGATGTGGAAACTGAAGCAAACAGGGTTAAGTGACTTGCCCAGGGTTATGTAGCTAGCAAGTGTCTGAGGCCAGATTTGAACTCACGAATGAGTCTGCCTGACTCCAGCACTGGTGAGAAAAGTTCTTTGTAAATCTTAAAATTATATGGAAATTGGAGCTATTATTATTACCTCATAATAGGACCACTGAAACTTATCCAATTCATGATTTTCAAGAAAAACTTTTAAGTCTTTACCACAGGAAACATGTAAAATTTGAGAAAGTAGAAGCTGCTTTTGCTTCCCTCAGAAGGAATGTGGCTGGATAAGAAGGGAAGAGAGAGGAAAAGTAGAGAGCAGAAGAAGAATGGGGATAACTCAATCCCTTAAGTCAGCCTGGGGGTTTCTGGGAAGAAGAATGTGTTGGCCAAACTCTACCAACCATTTATATTACTCTAGAACCTTTTTAAATGTTCATCCTTTCCCCAGACATTTCTCCTCTCCCATCTCACTGTCCGTTGGTTAGAGAAATAATGGCAAAAAAGGGAAGTGAATCAGAGCCAAAGCTCAGAAAGGGGAAATGGAGCTTGACAATGGACTTGGGGGGTGGGGGCAAAGAAAGAAAACAGAAAATACAATAAAAGTCTAGGAGCCAGGTGGACCAGTCGTCATCATTGTGGAATGGAATTAAGGCTGCTTGCAAATTGTATTCTCTCTCCTAAGAGGCAGCATGATGTGGAAAGAAGTGCTTCTAGGTTAAGGGGCAGGTTAGGGAAAACTAAGTTTGAGAACCAATATCTTACTTTTTTATTTTCAGAAGCATTATATCTTGCTAGAAATAGGGTAGTGGAAAGAGCATAGATTGGAGTCAAAGGGCATGGTTCAAAATCCTAGCTCTGCAAGTTTTGATACAGCTCTGTCAGTAGGCTGTGTGATTTTGGGCAAGTCATTTGATTCCTCTGGATCTTAATTTCCTCATCTTTACAATGAGTGTTGGCATAGATAGTCTCTATCCATTTAATCTCTAGTTATATATGAATTGATGCATTAGTATAAAGAAGCATCCCAAATCTCCTCTGAGCTTTAGGTTGCCTTATTCTGCATATGAAAAGGCCAGGAAGATAAGTGAAGCTGGGAGGAAACAGGGGCATTGACCCCTGGACTTAGCTTGTGTCTGTGTCTCTTTTCTGCCTACTCTTCATGAAAGAGTGGAAGAGAATTAGGGTTTAAAAACTGAAGAATCCTAAACCCTAGTAATATTTGGGAGTTACTAGATAAATTGCGTGAACACCTGGCTCATATTGTACTCTGAAGAGATTGAAAACTAAGAGATACACAAAATGTTCAAAATAAACCAAGATGAAGTCTCTGACATAGACATTCAAATCCCTGGACCAGGACAAAGAATTGGAGAAGAAGAAAAAAAGGCTAAGCCTGAGAAAATTAGCCAGCTTTGGGGACAGGGGGACTGCTCTTTGTTCTTTTAGAATTGATGTCTTTTGTTTTTGCTGTCACCTTCATTTCTGAAAATATTCATCACTTCCCTCTTCTGGTGAGCCATCACTTGTAACCAAAAATAGAAAAGAAAGAGGAAAAGGGTTTGACACCTGGGACTGAGAAGCTCCTGCTGGGGAGATGAGAGGCCTTAGTAACCAAAATTCTGAAGGACTAAAGCAGGAGAATCTGAAAGGTAGTTTTTTGCTGATTCCCAGGCAAAGGATTCTGCTTTTTCTAAATAACAAAGGGGGGGGGCGTGGCAGGGTCAGGGAGGGTGAAGAAGATGGAGGAGTATGGCAGCACCAGAAATCTGCCTGGAAGAAGGTATAGTCAGATTTTAGTTGAGCAAGAAAGAGCATACAATGAAGACTATGGCCGAACAGCATCAGTCAGAGATGACAACATCTAGCTGGGCAGCTTCTGGTGGAGTCTACAAGTCTAACAGATCAGAATTTATCTGGTGGAGTTTAGCAGAGACTACAAGACCAGCAGGGAGCAGACCCAGCAGGATCAATGTAATTATTCCACTAGAAGACATAAGCAGCCTGGATGTATAAGTTATACATCTGTGCCCCTTCAGATATGTGCTCTAGCCAAATGTGTTCCCTACATGTGCATTTCTCTATGTGTGCCCTAATCACATGTGTTCCTTACACCTGTTCTTCTCCACATCTGTTCCTCATTGGTATACACTATTACCCTTGATGTTATGGATATCTGAGAGAGAAAGTGCTCTCCACATTTATGTGGTAAATGTTTTGTTGTTATTTTTCTTACCATATTTCATTTAATGACTTTGCTTTCAACTGTGTCCTCTAGCTGACTATTAAAGGTAAATACATTGGTAGGGGCTCATGAGCTTTGTTTTAGGCCATGTAGATCCACAAAGCATCTTAATTCTTGGTCAGCTCTTTTTTGAGGAGATATTATACAAGTTAGGGGTGCCTCTCCCCAGGTGCTACACTAGCTGTACCACCTTGGGTAAAACATTTCCCCATTCTAAGCTTCAGCCTCCTCCTCTATAAAATGTTGCCATTCAACTAGATAATCATTAAGGTTCCCTCCAGCATCAAATCCTGAAGTTTTAAATATTGGGTGCGTTGAACATAGAAAAGAATAGAATATAAGAAGGAACTATTGCATTTTTATTTTTGTATGCAAGGTCAAGTGGGTGACATAATGGATAGAGTACCAGGCCTGAAGTCAGAAGACTCATTTTCGTGAGTTCAAATCTGGCTTCAGATACTTAGTAGCTGGGTGATCCTGGGCAAGTCACTTAACCCCAATTGCCTAAAAATAAAAAATAAAAAAATCTTTAAAACAAAAGCTTATGGAAATGATTGTTGATAAATCAAAATAAATTTTTTTTGTTTGTTTTTAGGCAATTGGGTTTAAGTGACTTGCCCAGGGTCACACAGCTAGTTTGGTCTGAGGCTAGATTTGAACCCAGGTCCTCCTGACTTCAGGGCTGGTGCTCTATCCACTGTGCCACCTAGCTGTCCCTTTCCATAAGCCTTTGAGTTTAAATTTTTCTCCCCTTCCTTCCTTCCCTCCCTCCACAAGACAGCGTGTAATCTGATACAGGCTATAAACATACATTCTTATTAAGCATATTTTCACATTAGTGATGCTATAAAGAAAAATTAGAACCAATAGGAGGAACCACCAGAAAGAGGAAACAAAACAAAACAGAAGAAAAAAATAGCAAATAGTATGCTTTGATCTGCATTAAAACTCCATAGTTCTTTCTTTGGATGTGTATAGCATTTCCTATCATGGGACCTTTGGAGGTTTCTTAGATTCTTGCATTGCTGAGAAGGGCTAAGTCTATCAAAGTTAGTCATCACACAACGTGGCTGTTTCTGTGTACAATGTTCTCCTGGTTCTGCTCATTTCACTCAGCATCAGTCCATATAAGTCTTTCCAGGTTTTTGTAAAGACCGCCTGCTCATTGTTTCTTATAGCACAATAGTATACCATTACATTCATATATCACAGCTTGTTCAGCCATTTCACAATTGATGGGCATTCCCTCAATTTCCAATTCTTGACCACCACAAAAAGAGCTGCTATAAATATTTTTGTACATGTGGATCTTTTTCCCATTTGTATGATCTCTTTGGGATACAACCCTAGAAGTGCTATTGCTGGATAAACAAAAAAGGGGACTTGTTAAGGGGAAGGGTATATAGTAGTGTGAGAGGGGACATAGGAACATTGCATTATCAAAGAGACATGCCAAGAAGTGAGAAGGGATAGAAGAACAATTTATACTATAACATCAATATTCTAAGATAGATAATTTTAAGCTGATGAAGAATGACATGAGTAAAACCAGAACAATTTATATAACAAGATTTTAAAAATAAACAACTTTGAAAGCTGTATGAACTGTGATTAATATGAGGACTATCCATAATTCCAAAGAACTGATGATGAAACACCATTTGGCAGAAGTGATATATATATATATGTATATATACATATATATAATATACATACATATTTGTATGTAGCCAATGATGGAATATGTTTTCTTGATTATGCATATTTGTTACAAGGGATTTCTCAAATTTCTCCTTTTTTCTATGGAGTGAAGAATAAGAGGGAGAGAAAATAAATTTCTGTTAATTTTTCAAAATCATTTTCAGAACAGAGAGAAGGGGTGTATGCCACCTGCAATATGGAATGTAGCATGCACTGTCAGATGAGGTCATTGTATTATTTGTTTTGCTTAAGTTTATTACTTTGTTACCAATGATCTCTCAAAGAGTAGGGATAATTTGTAAATGTAAAATGTATGTAATAAAAATAAATAAATGTAATAAAAACAAATAAAAATGTAAATGTAAAAATAATGTAAATAATGTAAAAACAAAACATCAATAAAACTTTTTTTCAAAATAAAATAAAATTTAGTGTTTGTAGAGATTTTATAAACCATCTGGTCTAATCCCCTCATTGTGCACACGAAGACACTGAAGCCCAGGAAAGAAAAAATGATTTAGGATTATGGAATCATAGATTTAGACTGGAAGAGACCTTGACTGTCATCTCCTCTAAACCTCTCATTTTACAGATGAGTAAATTAATCTGGTCGTGATTGTTATCTTTCAATATCTGAAAGACTGCCTTGGGGAAGATGGCTTAGGCTTGTTCTGCTTGGCACCAGAAGACAGAATTAGGAACTGAAGCTGGGGGGGAGAGTCACAGAAAGGAAGACTGACTGAATATAAAGAAGAAATGCATAATGATTAGAGCTGTCCACAAATAGATAAAACCACCTCAACAGTTATTAACAGTTGCTAACAGTGCATTGCTATTGAAAAAAAAATGGATTGGAGCAGGGATTGACTAGAAACAAGGCAGGGGAGGCAATCATCTTTTGAAGTGTCTATCTATCACTTGCATTTACATGAGTCAGCTTCTATGACTTCCCTGGTCAAGTTTCCTATTGACTATCATAAGGAGTCCAAACCCCTTTTTCCTGGAATTCAAGTCCTCCCACAATCTTGACTTTCTAACTTCATGTCCCTCTTCAAACAAACACTTCCCTTTAACTCCATCTAGGTCTAAATTCCCATTGCCCCTATCTATGCTATTTATTACTGCCTCTCCACCTTTCCTTATCCTGTTCTTCACACCTCAGAGCCCCAAGCCCCTCCATTTTGTCTATCTAACCCCAACCTAACTTGTCTCTCCTCCTCCAAGAAAAATCCCTAACCATTTTGGCCTACCATGATCTCTTTCCTTCCTGAGCTCCCTTAACACTTACATGGCAAAAAGAGACTTGGACTGAAGTTCAGAATATCTACATTTGCAACTTCACTTCATAACTTCCTAGCTGTGGCATCATGGCCAAATCACTTCACTCTCCCGGGCCTCAGTGTCTAGATTGTTCTGGGTTAGACTAGGGGAAGAGGAAAAGAAGGGAATATGCATTTATATAGTTCATACTATATGCCAGACATTGTGCTAAGTACTTTACAAATATCTGATTTGCTTCTCACAACTGTGAGAGGCAGGTGCTATTATTATCCCCATTTTACAATTGATGAAACTGAGACAGAAGTTAAGTGACTTGCTCAGGTCAGGCAACTAGTAAGTATATAAGCCCAGATCTGAACTCGGGTTATCTTGACTCCAGGCCCAGTACTCTATTTATTGCACCACTTAGCTGCCTAGATGACTCTTGGAATCTTTCCAGATCTAATGTTCCGTATATCATATTCTAAGGTGTCTTTCAGTACAAACATTCCATATTCCATGTGCTAAGATTCCTTTCAGGATCCTGAATTCTCTTCCTGGGATTAGTAGGCAACTCCAGTTGTTAGTTCCATTGTACTTTGCCATGTTTGGACAACATTTGGTGTACTGTATACAGACTAGTCTACATTTTAGGGAGGACATTGAAATGCAGTATGCTATAGGTGATAGAGTGCTGATCTTAGAGTCAGGAAGACCTGGGTGCAAAGCTTGTCCCCTGAAAAATATCGTCACCATCATCATCATCTATACAGCACTTTACAGTCTGCAAAGTACTATACAAATATTTCTTCTGTTCCTCACAACAACCCTGGGAGGAATGTACAATTATTATAATCCCCATTTGCCTAACACACATACGCTTAGTCTCCAAGTATGGTTTGGAATAGCCAAGGCTGATCTAGAGCTGTCTGGCTGCCTTAGTATGAAATATAATTGCAAATATTATACGCAATTCTGGACCCACACTGTGGACAATAATCCCTAAGAGCCCTTTCACTCTGAATTTCAAAGATTGTATGACCCTCACCTCTTTCTCTGGGTTTTATGGCTTGGAATTGGCTTTCTGGGGGCATTGCTGGGGCATGTGGGAATATTTTGATCTTTACAAACATATTACACTGGATAGAATGAGCTCTATTATTCTTAGAGTTGAAAAGGACTCAAGAAGGCATCCAATCCAACTCTGACCTAAATAAGGATTTCCTCCACACTATCCTCCAAAAGAGATAACATAAAGTACATTTGAGAGTCATAGAAGCTGACTCATGTAAATACAAGTTTTTTTCAGGGGAGAAATGTGTGCATTTTTCAGGAATACTCATGTGTGACTGCTGGAATTTACTAGAGTTGTTAGGCCATCAGGGGTGCTTGTCCATTAATTATTCTGGACTATAATTAAATAAATTTTTGCACTCTCAGGAATTGGAGAATCAGATTGTTAGGGCTAGAAGAAGCCATGGAAGATTAGAGTGGAAGGGAAATTAGACCATAGGACTTCAGAGTTGAAAGGGACCTTAGAATGTAGAGTATTGAATATCAAGAATTTGAATGACCAGAGAAATCATCCAGAGAAACTAAGGAAGGGACTTGCCAAATGTTAGTATGGGGGAAGGTAGGGAGGTGATGAGGACCTGCAAGGCCAATCTCTCAAAGATGGAAAAAAATTTCACTCATGGCCCTGGAGCTGTAATTAGCAGTAGTGGATTTTAAGGCACAATGTCATTCAGTCATTTCAGTCATGTCCAACTCTTTGTGACCCCACTTGAGGTTTTCTTGGCAAAGATACTGGAGTGATTTGCCATTTCCTTTTCCAGCTCATTTTACAGATGAGGAAACTCAGGCAAACAGAGTTAAGTGACTTACCCGGGGTCACACAACTAGTGATTATGTACGACTGGATTTGAACTCCTGACTCCAGGTCTGGCACTCTATCCACTGTACCATCTAGTTATCCTCTAAGTCATAATATGGGGGAGCAAAAGACCTTGATTTTGTCTTCTGGTATTAAAATGAACTTTTCAAATAATGTATATCTGATAGAAAGAAGATAATCTTTCTGGCAACCTCAAGTGTTTTTCCTTTTCAAGGAAATTTCAAATCTTGAAGGTAGTACCATAAAGTTGAATACCTATGTGGATTTAGTGGGAAGAGAGGAGGTGAAAGTGGAACTCACTGAAATATCAGAGTTGCTTGCCTAATAACCCTAAGTGCATTTCCCTTTGAAGGGGAATTCAAACCCCAAGGTGACACTATAAGTTTGGAGGGCTCTAAGATTCATTGCATACGAAGCTTTGTGGGTCCATTTATTCATTTTTGCATTTTCTGTTGCACAGAACAAAGACTACTCTGTACCCAATGTGAATAGCAAGCTTGAGTGCTTATACCAGTTCTGAAGGCCCATTTATGCACACTTGTGGAAACCTAGGCACAAGTTATATTATTAGATTTCCCAGACAGAAATTTGGTTAAGTCTAGCTAAGAAAAGAGTGATTTGAATATGCCCCAAAGATTGGATCTAGTCCAGAGCTTACAGGCAAGGGTAAATATAAAATCCAGTACTTAGGTTTCTAAAAATCAACAATACAAGAACTGGCAGGATAAAACAGCTAAATAGCAGGAAATGTAAGAAAACATTAGAATATAAGCTCAATGTTCAGAGAGAATAAAGCAATACTTCTGTTGCTATACCATTTGGTGCATGTATATTTATACTGAAATTACTTCATTGTCAATGGTACCTTTTAGCAAGATGTAATTTCTGTCCTTATCTCTTTTAATTAGATCTACTTTTTGCTTTTGCTCTGTCTGAGATCATGATTGCTACCCCTGCTTTTTTTACTTCAACTGAAGCATAATAGATTCTGCTCCAGCCCCTTACCTTTACTCTATGTGTGTCTCTCTGATTCAAATATGTTTCTTGGAAGCAACATATTTTAGGATTCTGTTTTTTAGTCACTATGTTATCCATTTCCATTTTGTAGATGAGTACATCCCATTCACATTCACAGTTATGATTATTGTATATTTCCCTGCATCCTATTTCTCCTTGTTTAACCCTTATATCTCTCTGTCTCTCTCTGTCTCTGTCTCTGTCTCTGCCTCTCTCTATCTCTCTCTCCCTCCCTCCCTCTCTCTCCTTTTACCTTGTCCCTCCTCACCAGCGTTTTGCTTCTGACCACCATCTACCCTAATCTGCCCTCCTTTCTATCAGTCCTCCCACATTGTCTTTTCCCCTTTCCCTCCTACTGCCCTATAGGGTAAGATAGATTTCTATACTCAACTAAATGTGTATTTTATTCACTCTTTGAACCAATTCTGATGACAGTAAAGTTCAAGCAATGCCTATCTCCACACACACACAATTTTCCCTCTGCTTTAATAGAAATTTTGCACCTCTTCTTGTGAGATAATTTCTCCCATTCTATCTCTCCCTTCCCTCTTCTTTCAGTGTGATCTTATTTCTCACCCTTAATTTCTTTTAGATATAATTCCACCAAAGTCAAGTTATACCCACACTTTTTGCCTATGTATACTCCTTCTAACTGCCCTGATAATGATAAAGTTTTTAACAGTTACAAGTATCATCCTCCCATGTAGGGATGTAAATAGTTTAACCTTATTGAATCTTTTATCTTTTCTCTTCCTGTTTACCTTTGTATGCTTCTCTCAAGTTCTGTATTTGAAAATCAAATTTTCTGTTCAGTTGTGGTCTTTACATCAGCAATGCTTAGAAGTCCTCTATTTCATTGAACATCCAAGGACTATACTGTTTCACAAGGTAGGTGATCTTAGTTGTAATCCAAGCTCCTTTGCCTTCTGGAATATCATATTCCAAGCCCTCCAATCCTTTAATGTATAGGTTGCTAAATCCTGTGTAATCTTGACTGTGACTCCACAGTATTTGAATTGTTTCTTTCTGAGTGATTGTAGTATTTTCTCCTTGACCTGGGAGTTCTAGAATTTGGCTATAATATTCCTGGGAGTTTTCATTTGGGGATGTCTTTCATTAGGTAATTGGTGGATTCTTTCAATTTCTATTTTACCTTCAGGTTCTAGTATATCAGAGAAGTGTTCCTTGAAAATTCCTTTAAAGATGATGTCAATACTCTTTTTTTGATCATTGCTTTTAGGTAGTCCAATAATTCTTAAATTATCTCTCTTGGATCTGTTTTTCAGGTCAGTTGCTTTACTAATAAAATATTTCATATGTTCTATTTTTTATTCTTTTGATTTTATTTGTTTCTTGATGTCTGTTAGAGTCATTATCATCCACTTGCAAAGTCTAATTTTTAAGGAATCATTTTCATCAGTGAGCTTTTGTACCTCCTTTTACATTTGACTAATTCTACTTTTCAAGTTGTTTTCTTCTATTTTTTTTTTTACATTTTTCCCATTTTATGTGCTTCCTTTACCAAGCTGTTGACTCTTTTTTCATGATTCTCTTACATCATTTCTCATTTCTTTTCCCAATTTTTCTTCTATGTCTCTTATTTGATTTTTAAAAATCCTTTTTGAGCTCTTCCAGGAGTTCTTTTCAGACCTGAGACCAATTTACATTTTTTCTTTGAGGCTTTACATGTAGGCATTTTAACACTGTTGTATTCTTCTGAATTTATGTTTTGATCTTCCCTGTCACCATAGTAACTTTCTGCAGTCAGATTCTTTCTTGTTTGTTTTTTGCTCATTTTTTTCAGCCTATTTCATGACTTTTGAAGTTGGTCTCTGTTCTGGCTATGGAGGGGCACTATCCCAAGCTTCTTGTGCCAGGAGAGCAGAGCCTTGCCACTGTCCTGCTGTGCCATGGGATGCAGGGCTTCTCGGTTGTCTGCCATGCTGGGAGTGCCGAGCCTAGCCACTGACCTGCTGTGGTGTGGACTGCTGCTGGTTTGCCTGGATGCTGCCCACACTGTACTATGTTCCCCTTTTACTCAAGTGAGACAGACCTTTCTTGCCAACCTTTTAAGTTGTTTTGGGCTAGAAAATTGTTTCACTTTATCTTTTTGTTGTTTCTACCATTCCAGAATTTGTTTTGAGGCATTATTTTATCATTATTTGGAGGTGAATTTGGGAGAGTTCAGGAGAGTTTCTGTCTTACTCCACCATCTCAGTTCTCCCCCAACCCTCCCTCCCCAGATAATATTTGTAAAGGAAAAAAAAAACAGCACAATGACTGGCACATAAGCACTACATAAATGTTTATTCACTTTTTCTCCCCTTCTTTCTTTACCTCAATATGTCTACAACTAAGCATATTCAAAATAATAGACAAAGTACAAAGTCATTCCCATAGGCTCAGAACAGCTAATCAGGAAAGGCCTCTTGTGACAAGTGGTCTTTGACTTGAGCATAGAAAGACTATTTAGGAATACAAGAAATAAAAGTGAAGATAGAGAGCATTCTAGGATTGGGGGGCAGGAAATAGTATATTTTGTACTTGAAACATCAAATAAACCAATTTGGAATGTAGAGTATATGAAATGGAATGATATAAAATCAGTCTGGGCTTTGAAACTAATATTATTGCAAAGTTACAAAATCCTTTTCTAGCATTATGATTTGCTGACTCTTTTCCATTAGTTATATCTATCTTTCTAATATCATGTCATTGATCATAGATATACATAGAGATTGGCCTGGTGTGTCATCAGGTCTCCATTCTGTGCAAGCCTATGTCATTGACATGTGCGTGCTGATTCACCTAGACCCATTTCTCCCCTTGAGCACATGCTCAGAGTCAACATGGTGTGGAAGCCTAAAGAAAAGGCTTATTCATGGCAGTGATCCCATAGCACAACAAATATCCCTTAGAAAATCTGAGACTTGAAGAGCTTCAGGTTTGAGGGAAAATTTAAAACCCAAAATTTCAGAGTTGGAAGAGACCTTAGAAAATAGCAGAACCAGAACCTTAAATGACCTTAGAACCAAGAACATAAATTATCACAGCAGAAAGGGTCTTTAGAACATAAAGCATTGATTCTCAGAGCTGGTAAGGACTTTAGAATTAAGGTCCCTAAATTTTTGTCTGTGTCAAGGATTCCTTTGACAGGCTGCTGAAATCTAAGGACCCCTTCTCAAAATAATGTTTACAAATACATAAATTAAATACATAGGACATGAAATATATACAAAGGTTAGTGAAAATAAAGTTTATATTTTTTAATCCAAATTCATGTGCCCCCTGAAATCTGTCTTGGGGGTCCGTGAACTCCAGGTTAAGGACCCTTGTTTTAGAGTATAGAGCATTGGTTGTCACAGAAAGGAAGGACTTTACAAAGTAGAGTATGGAATAGCAACCCTAAAAGAGACCTCATAACCCGGATCATAAACTGTTATAGCTAGCAGCATCTTCGATTTCACTTAATCTAACTGTCTTTTCAGTACCTGAATACCTCCTACAATCTTCCTAACAGAGGGTCATCTAGCCTTCCCTGGAATATATTTATTGACTCAACAACTATTTATCAAATGCATACTAAGCACAAAGCACTGTGCCGGACTCTGGGAGACAGTCCATGGTAATTAAGATATGTCTTGCCCCCTCATGGAGCTCACAATCTAGCAGAAGGAATATGATATGCAAAAATGTGAAAAACTATGAATAATCATATTGTAGAATGAAATATAATAAGAGTGCAAGAAGGGTGAAAGCAATGTTTGGTTGAGAAATCTTTACTGAAAGGGAAGAATCATTATGAACTTGAGCAGAGGGTGGGAATTCAGGTAAATACTCCTGAAGGAGACAGTATTTGAGCTGCTCTTAATGAACAAGCTGAATTTGAAAAAGCCCTGGTGGAAAAAGAGAAAAATCCAAGTATAAGGGAAAATGTAAACAAAAGCATGGAGGAGGGGCACCATGGGGCAGAAATGGGAAGGTACATAGCATACTTCCAGTAAAAAGGGGTTCATTACTTATAAAAAACTGTTCCTTCAATTTGGGTACTGCTCTAATTGTTTAAAAAGTTGTCCATTATAATCTGATATTTCAATGAGTCGGAAATGTAATCAATGTAGAAACACCCCATCAACCATGTAAATTTGAACTCATCTATGCCATCTCATCTTACAGGTCTTTAGTTAAGGTCCACCATGATTTCTCCACAATGGGTCCACCTCCTCATGCTACATGCTTTCCCCTAGACCTCTTCACTCTGTACAAATATTTAATGGAGCCCAGAGATTGTCCACTGATTATCCTTTGCTTTTAACACATGGACCAGCCTACTTTTGGTTTCAGTCACACAATCCTCTGATGAAATTCTTTATGCCACTTCTCTTGCCTAATTCCTCCTGTGTTGTTGTAGCCTTCTCACACCCACCATACACCTCTCTATTATCCTTTGGGTGACCTTCAACTTTAATTTACAGATCATAGGATTGTATGTTTAAAGCTAGAAAGGGTCTCTATTCTAACCTCAACATTTTTACAGATGAACACACTGCCTTTAGCCCCATTCCACCTTCTCTCTTTACCCCCTACAAAATCCTGTGTTCAACATTTTCTTTCCTCCAGTGAATCTCCAAAAACATGTCTCACTGCTCCCAGGCTCTCCTCTTGATCCTTCAGGAAGAAGTAAAAGCAACCTTTCTTTTCCATGATCATTGACAGCCTAATTATTTACAGATGTTCCAGAAGACAGATGCTAAAGACCTTCTCTCTGCCTGCAAAGAATTGGCTTTCAGTGCCCCTACACACTTACTTAAATGTTATCAAAGTTTTACAGGTGAAGAAATGGTTGCCCAAAGAAGCTGTGATTTGCCCTAAGTCACATAGCTTGAAGGAGTGGAGCTAAGCTTCAAACTTGGAAGTAGCTTGTGGAATAGAGGATGGAGTGCTAGATTTGGAGTCAATAAGACCTGAATTACTTAGTGTGACCCTAAACAAGTCACCTAACCTTCATTTTCTTCAGTTTCCTTAGCTGTAAAATAAAGATAATAATAGCACCTACCTTTCAGGGTTGTTGTGAGAATCAAATGAGATGATATTGAAAAGTGCTTAGCACAATGCTTGGCACATAATAGGTGCTATATAAATACTTACTCTCTTCTCATTCCCTTCAAATTTGTGTCTTTGAATCACATCATGCAGCAATGGCCAAAGATGAGTTCTTTTGGCCACAATAACTCCTAAAGACAACCTATTCAATTTGGTATGGGCTGAGGTCCGCATGGGTGCAGGGAGCACTTCCCACATATATAGTGATAGCTCCACTTTATTGTCTCTGCTAAGCTACCACTGCTGCTCTTTTGGAGTTTAAAATTAGTGATTGCCTTACTCAGAAAATACATGCTTCAGATACAAACAAAACAAAACAAAACTCTAGAAACTAGAGTTCATAATTATTCCAGGGATGTACATAAAAAATGAAGGCAGAAACTAATCCATTGTTAAGTATATGTGAAAAATCAAAGAAGGGGAAGAAATAAGAGACCCTCCATCCCTTTTCATCTCACTATTAGAATTGGTGATCAGAAGCTGAGAGACTTCAGAGATGAGGAGTGAAGGAGGGGAACAGGGTTAACATTTTCTTGGGGGATGTAGTTGTTCCTATAGTAATGAACAAGCCATTAAGAGAGAAGGGACAGGGGCCCAGGCCTTGAACCTACATATACAAGATAGACAATAGGGACACTTGAACTGTATGTGGCACAGTCTAAAGTCTAAAGTCAGGAAGATGAGTTTCCCTGAGTTCAAATCTGGTCTCAGATACTTATTACTGTGTGACTTTAGGCAAGTAACTTAACCTTGTTTGCCTCAGTTCTTCATCTACAAAATGAGCTAGAGAAGGAAATGGCAAACCTCCAATATCTTTGCCAAGAAAACCCCAAATGGGGTCAGTCAGACACAACTGAACAACAAAAACAGCAAAAATCCAGAAACCTAAGAGAAAGCCATGCGAGTATCACATATTTAAATATTCCAAAGATCCATGAATGGAAAAGAGTTGAAAATTTAAGTTCAAATCCTAGTTCCATAACTTCTACTTATAGAACTATGGACAAGTCACTTACACTCTTTTGGCCTCAGTTTCTTCATGTGGAAAGTAGGGGGCTAGACTAGAAGACCTTCTGGTCCTAAATCAAAGATCTTGTGATCATTGCAGATGTTTATTATATCCATGCAAATCATGACCCTTTGGCTCAATAAACAATTTTCATTTGTCACTATGAACCAAAGAATTCACTATCTACTCTCCACATTCATTGAGATTGGCTCTGATAACTGAGACTACAACTGGAGGACAAAAAACACTCTGGTT
Source organism: Vombatus ursinus (assembly GCF_900497805.2). Lineage (NCBI taxonomy): Eukaryota > Metazoa > Chordata > Mammalia > Diprotodontia > Vombatidae > Vombatus > Vombatus ursinus. Next base: position 807,086 of record NW_020954641.1, on the reverse strand, counting down.
TCTATGTTCTGATGTTCCAGCTCTGTCTTTCTTTAAGATTCTCACATTCTTTGACTCTACAAGATCTCTTTAGCCTCCTTCTCCCTTTTCTCTCCTCCACCCTTTAATCACACTCCCATTCCACACACCCTAGTCCTCTGGGAGTAGTTCCCTTATGGGACTAAAGTAATTGACAAAGAACAATAATCCTAGTCTTCATTAGGCAATATTTGCATCTTAAAGAGGGAAGTGTTTCCAAAGGCAGAAGCTGCTGTGGCAATGGGGAAGAGATACCTGGATGGGTGTGATTTGATTCAGTAACCACTACACACCTATTTATACTCCCATGAATAGCTACATAGCAACACACACAAAAACACAAAAGGGCATTTGTAGGCAAACAGAGGAGAGGGAGGGAGAGAGAGAGAGAGAGAGAGAGACAGAAATGCATATACATGTATATACATATATAATTATAGATATAGGCATAGATATATAAATATAGATTGTAGATTTTATATGTATATATACATACATACATATATATGTATGTATGTATGATTCAGAACTTGAACTAAATTATATGCCCTAGATTCAGTCAGCTGGGCTCTCCCTGACATCCACAGTAACCTGCAATCTCTACTCCTACTACCAGCCCAACCAGGCTCTCTCCAGAGTCCAGCAATTGTGTCCTCACCCCCAACCAGCGTATTCAATGGCAACACCACTGAAATCAATAAACTCAGGTTTAAGTACTGGTTTTTTTGCTGACTCCTTTTGTGACCTTCAGCAACTTATCACTTCTCAGGACCTCATTTCCTTTATGTGTAAAATATTCTATACCCTAAAGTCCCTTCCAGCTCTGATATTCCAAGTCCTTTATCTGATGCCTCTCTACTTCAATACCAACAAAAAGCCTAGGGCCAGAGGACTGAGGAAGGCACCCAATGACATCCCCAATCTATTGCAATGACCTCCTAACTGATCTCCCTGACTCCATTCTCTTCCCCTGCAATACCCATCGCACAGACTGCCAAAAGAATTTTCCTAAAACACTATTTTTGACTGCCCATTCCCCTGAAAAGAAAGCACCAAGGACTCCTCATTGCCTATAAGATAATAACAAACCTCTTAATCATCTTGGTCTTCCTCTAATGCCCAAGAACTAGGAGTAAGTAGACCTTGTCAGACTTACCACCAATTTGATGTTATTTAAAGGAATTGATCTCAGTGTTCTCTCAGCAAGAGAAAGAATATGAACGATGTGATCACTAAGACCTCTTCTAGCTATTAATAATATCCTATAATATTCTATGTAATACATAATATACATTCTATGTGATATTATGTAACATATAATGTAATATTTTAAAATATTCTGTGTCCTAAAGAGTCTCCTAGCTCTGAATTTCTACATCCTGTGTTCTCACATTCCTTCTAGCCCCAAGTTCCTTGTTCTATGATGAAATTATGGTTATTTCAATGAATCTATCAAAAAAAATTTTCTAAGCACCTACTATGTACCAGGTACTGTACTAAGCACTGGGGATCCAAAGAGTCAAAAAAAAATAGTCCCTGCCCTCAAGGAGTTTACAGTCTAGTGGGAGAGACAACATGTAAACAAATATAAACAAACAAGATGTAAACAGGACAAATAGGAAATAATTAACAGAAAGAAAGCACTAGGATTAAGAGAGGTTGGGAAAAGCTTCCTGTAAAAGATGAGATTTTAGTTGGGACTTACAGAAAGTCAGGGAAGTCAATAGGTATAGTTGAGGAGGGAGAGAGTTCCAGACATGGGGAGAAAAGCCAAAAACAATATCTGAAGCTTATAACTGGAGAATGTTATAAGTCAGTATCACTGGATCAAAAAGTACCTTCAGTGGAGTGTTATGGAAGAAATATCTCCTTTTTGAGTTCATTGGGTAGATGAGTGCTGCCAAATAGTTCTATCACAAAAGCAGAAATTATGGAGGTAAAAACTTAGGTTTTATTATGCTTAAGCTTAAGTACAGGTCAGGAGGTAGAAAAAGAATCCTGAATCCTGATTGGAATTTCCGAAATAACTTTTATAAAGAAAATCACATCAGAGAGACTGAGAAATGAATTCTTTTACATATTTCAAACTTGTACATTTTTTTAGGTTATAGAAGTTTTTAAAAAAGGATTTCTAATCCTATGCTTCCTTCCAGGTTATAAAAGTTGAACAAATTTAGTCAAACAACCATAATCTCACACATCCCCTAAGGAAACATAGTTTAGCAGACTCTATAGGTAAACTAAGTCAGGTTATAGACTAAACTACACTTAGAGGGTTTGCAAAGGACTGATTGAGGGGGAATTTACACATCTCTCAAGATAACCAAGGAGTCAGGGACAGCTGATATTTTTCTTCAAATAATTTAGATCATTTTGTCGCTCCTTTGGCTTCTATCTGAATGTCAAAGAGTCTTCACTTAACACTATATTCCATGAGCCAGATTTTGATCAGATGAGGTTAATATTAACAGAAGACAGACTTTTAGTCAAACAGTTGCAAGAGAAATGGCCCTGAGACTCAAACAATAAAAACTAATGAAAAATGAAAAATTTCCATAATGGGAGTAAGGTCTAAGAATGGCAGAAAGTTAGGAGGGAGCTTGGTTATGAAGGTCTCTGAATGCAAAAGGAAGATTTTGTATTTGCTCCTGGAAGCAATAGGGAGCTACTGAAATTTACTGAGTAGGAATGTACCATCACTGACTGAGAAAATTACTCCAGAAAACAGCATCTGAGCTGCCAGATAGGTAGGGGTCTAATTCTTTGCTAGACAAGGTCCCACAGATCCCTTTGGGCTATGCTGGCAGCAAATTCTGGTATGGACTACCATTCCTGAACCTCTCAGGGCCTTTCCCACATGTCAAAGCTCACAAGGTCACAGCACAATGTATAATTTTTATAATATACTATTGTAATCTTTTAGCTAGTATTTTATTTAGGATTTTTCTATCCATATTCATTAATGAAATTGGTCCATAATTTTCTTTCTCTGTTTTTACTCTTCCTGGTTTTTGTACCGGTATCATATTTGTCTCAAAAAAAGAGTTTGGTGGGATTCCTTCTTTACTTATTATTCCAAATTATTTAATACTGGTTAGTTGAACTTTAAGTGTTCAATAGCATTCACTTGTAAATCCATTTGGTCCCAGTGCTTTTCTCTTAGGAAGTGCATCTATGGCCTGTTCAATTTCCATTTTATTTAAATTATTAAATTTACTGGCATATAATTGGGCAAAATAACAACTTTGAGTGAATAAGTTAGTTTGACCATTATAAATACCCAAATTAACTATAAAGAGCATGTGAAGAAAGACACTATCTGCATCCAGAGAAATAACTGATGAATAGAAGTATATATAGAATAATTTTACGTATATGTCCATATTTGTGTCTAATGGTAGCCATGGGGGAAGGGGATGGAAGAAAAAAAAAGGAAAAAGATTTACATTATAATTTCATTGTATATTTAAAAGGAATAGCAAGTTATACATAGTAGATTTGCAGTTTCATGTGTGATCATCTTTTTTAAATTATATTATGTTATGGAAATGATTGTTTTATTCCACAAATTTAAAATAGAAAAAATTAAAAAAAAAAACTAGGTCACAATATAGTTCATTCCATCTCCAAAATTCACTTCAGTAAGGCAGAAAAAAAAATAGACATAGAAGGGTCAGAAACAACAGCAGGACCATATGCTAATGGCTTCATATCAATGTGGGTGGAGAGAGGTGGGTGGGGAAGAGCCTAAGGCTTTTAGCAATTACTGCCTGCCTCCTCACAAGAATGAAGCCAAGGAGGAAAAAGGCTGAATTGTACTGCCCACCCCCCACCCCCAATCTCATATATGCACCCTTAGTTCCAGATGCTGGAATGCTATATAGGCTGGAATCTCATTGCCAAGTCTTAATTTCTCTCTCTCTCTCTCTCTCTCTCTCTCTCTCCCTTTCTCTCTTTCTTCACATATATACATACACATATATGTGTACATATATGTATATATACCTATGTGTGTATAAATCTATTTTTGCAGGTGAAGAGACTCAGAGAGTGGTTATTATATCCCCTGACTTTTTGCATTCAATAATAACAAAAGGAAAATAGACCACCCTTTAATACATACATCTCAACATATTGAATTTAGCTATCTTGGCCTTCAGCCTACATATGCAACATCTATAACTCATCCTGAACTGGTTGCTCTTCCATCTTTGTAGACCCTATGGGAACTAGCAGCAATCCACAAGCCCAGCTTTCAAGAATCTAGGGTCATCTCTCCATGGTACAATGAGGCATCTGATGAGGCATCCCAGTTGGACTTAGGTAGAGGGCCCTAGACATAGGTGTTTATTAAATGTTTGTTGAATGTGTATATAGGGGCAGCTAGGTGGCGCAGTGGATAGAGCACTGACCCTGAAGTCAGGAGGACCTGAGTTCAAATCTGGCCTCAAACCAAACACTTGACACTTTACTAGCTGTGTGACCCTGGGCAAGTCACTTAACCCCAATTGCCTAAACATAAAAAAAATTAAAATGAATGTGTATATAAATGAATGAAGAAGTTAATGTTTCATTAACTGTTTTTAAGTGGGGTGAGGGAGAAGGGGGAGGGGCACTTGCATTTTCTTTCACTAAGGATTCCACCCATCTAAAATTTCATCACTCATCTCCTAGGAGTATCTGTTCTGCCCTATCTCTTATCTAAACATCAGTTCAGTTCTCATTTGGAACAGACTTAGGGATACCTGTTAAAATATCATTTATTGAAAGGTAATAGAGACTGATAAATATCAGGACGGCTGAGCAATGTTTTTTCTTTGTCAGGGATATCATAAAAACTGGAAAGGACTTTAAAACAATAAAAGGGAATGCTATATTTGAAAATGATCTTAAAACACAGAATATAAAATCCAGAACTGCATATTTTGAATGTAGAATATCAGCACTAGAAAGGAACCTTAGAATATTAGAATGTTATAGAATATTAGAATATGTAATATAGATATTAGAATAAAAGAACAAAAAATGTTAAAGCTAAAAAAGGGGAGAAGGAATCTTAGAATATAGAATGTTAGAGATAAAATGGTCCTTAGAACATAAAGTTTTAACATCTTGGAGGCCAGGACTATATGTATCATTTTTATCTTTGTACTTCCCTAGGATATGGCACATTGTACTGAACATAATAGATGCTTGAGAATTGGTCCTTCAATTGAATAGAATGTAGAATGTCAGAACCAGAAGAGATCATGAAGCATAAAATGTTAAAAACCAACTAACATGAAATATTGGAGCTGGAAAAAAAGTGGAAACTACAGAACTATAGAATATTAGAACTCATTGGCACCTTAGAATATTGAACAGAGAAAATCTGTCCTGGAGAAGATCTTAGACTATAGAACATAGAATGTTGAAACATGGAAGAGGCCCTAGAAATGCTGTAGTTGCAACTGCTTCCTTTCACATATGAAGAAAGTGAGACAAAGAGATGGGAAATGATTTCTCTAAAGTCACATAACTGGTTAGTGGCATAACTGAGACTAAAACCCACGGCTTCTTACTCCCAGTCCTGGGATCTTACCACCAAATCATGCTGCCTGACAGGAGTCATTTGAAACATAGCTCTGTCTTGCCTAACATCTTAATTAACTCCATTATAAGTGAATGACATCATTCATCTCTGTTGTATAAATTGAATGCAAGTTCATGGCTACCTCCAGGACTCAGCTGAACCCCAAGGAACGAGAATGGCCACCTCAGTCCTTCATATGATGATGGCCATAGGGCTGTTAACTTTGATTCTTCCCTGCCATGCTGGTGAGTGTTTGGGGTGTGCAATAGGAGAAACAGTTGGTACAATTACTATATAATCATTGGATATGAGAGATGAAACCTTAGAGCATCATGTCCACCACAACACTCCCTGCCCTTCATTTTGACAAAAGAGAAACTCAGGCTCAGTAAGTAGAGCTGACTTGTGAATGCAAAGCTAATTTGTATATGTATATGTGTGTATACACATATACATATATATGGTTATGTGCATACACAAATAAGTATATGTGTGAATCTATATGTGTATGTTTATAGTCTTATCTATGTGTTCATGTGTGCATATACACATATATACATATATGTATGGATAGGGTTAGAGATTAGATCTGTGATTCGTTGGTATAGGAAATTTCTGGGTGGGGTAACTCCCACTACCAATGCAGATCAGTACCTTTTCTACAGTTTATAGTCTTAGAGACTTGCTTAGACCACTGTGAGGTTAAGTGACTAGCCAAAGGTCACACAGCCAGCTTGAGGCATAGCCAGATTTGAACCAACTGACCCTAAGGTCAATTCTCTAGTCACCATGCCACACTGCGTTTCTACAATGTAATATAATTTAATATTGTATTTAATATGACATGACATAATATATAAGATCATGTAATATAATATACAACATAATATAATTTATAGTTTGTATAGTATTGCACAGAATAGTAGAATAGAATAGCATATGATGTGATATGGTATGATATGATGATATGTTATGATATGATATATGATGTGACGTGATGTTATGTGATATAACGTAGTATAATATAACATGATGTAATATAATATAATGTAATATAATTATTATATTGTTATAATTGTAATATAATGTTATATAGTATAATGTTATTATGTATAATGTATAATTACATTATATGTTACATTGATGTTATTTAGTTATTTCCAATTCTTCATGACCGCATTTGGGGTTAAATGACTTGCCCAGCGCCACACAGCTAGTATGTGTCTAAGGATGAATTTGAACTCACAAAGAGGAGTCTTTCTGACTCCAGGCCTGGCACTTTATTCACTAGGCCACCTAGCTACTTTGTGTCACATTACATTATACTACATTATATCACACCACAGTACATCAAATCATATTATACTGCATCTTACTTTATCACATCACATCCTATATTCTAACTGATAATACTATAATATATGTAATGCAATTTAAGAAAATATGATATAATGATATAATTTCATGTAATATAGTAATATAACAAAACATAACCTAACATAAAAATAATTTAATGTAATTTATAGTATATATATATAGTCTAGTTGAATATTGTACATTAAAGTCAAGTAGGATAAGTTAATATGTATCACATGAAGTGTTATGATATGGTATTTTATATTAAAATGTGATATGATGTGATTTTATATATAATATGACATAATATAATATAATTAATATATCTAGTTATTTCATATTTTGATATAATATGCCACATAGTATAGTAGAAAAACACTCAAAACTGGAAATCAAGGGACCTCTACCACTACCTGTATGCTGTGAGACCTCATATAAGTCCTCAAGCTCTCTAGTCCTCAATTTGTTCATCTATAAAATGAGGGGTGTTGAATTAGGGTATCTCAAGCATGTTATGTAGTCAGTACTCTTTTTTTCTAATCTTTTATAATATAAGGATCCTTACAGCAGTGGCATTCTACTCTATGTTCTAATATTCTAGATTGTAAAGAAATTCCCATTTCTGATATTCTTTGTTATAAAGAATTATCTAATTCTGTCAGTCTATGATATAACCTCCCTTCTATCAATATTTTATGTTTTCTGTCCTAAGGAATTTATCTACTCTGACATTCTATCTCTTGTGTCCTAGAACTTCTGTCTGGAACACTGTCTTAAGGGAAAGGACTCTGTTGTTTTTATCTTTTAATTCACAGCATCTAACACAAAGACAAGCATGGGAGACACTTACGGAATCTTTATTAAAATGGTTTGAATATTTTAGAATCTACATTCTAAGATCTCTTTTAGCTTCAAGAACCCATGTTCTAACATTCTATGTTCTAAGGTTCCTTCTTACTCTAATGTTATATGTTCTCTTTGCTTAGGTCTCTTGCAGATCTAACATTCTATGTTCTATATTCTAAGATGCCTTTCAGTTCTGGTATTCTGTGTTTTTTATTCTAACATTATACTTTCCAAGGTTTCTTCCAGGTCAACATTTCTGTGTTCATTGTTCTATGGGGCTTTCCATTTAAAACCTAGGATCTAGATTCTATGATACAGACAATAAGATCCAGAGACATTTCTTTCAGACATAACAAAGAGAACATAAGTCTAATATTGTTGCCATTTCCTCCAAATGGCTGAGGCAATTCTTTGGGTTCCAGGTGATGAGCTATCCAATTATGGTGAAAATTCAGACAAGGATCTCCCATCAGTCTTGAACTTTCTAGGCACTGGGATTATTGATTCTGCAGTAAACTATGTCCTCAATTCAATATATCAGAAATCGTAAGTAATATGAAACCCACCAAGACTGAATTAGGGGAGGGGGTCCTTTATTGGTACAATGCAGGGCATATTGTTAAGACTGAATTGTCCAAAAATTGTCATGTTTTATTCCCCTGTGGGCTTCATGTAGGCTTGAATAACATGACCATCAAGAAAGCTTACATTTTGTTTGGCATCATAATATATAGATGTAGATATATCACATAATATATGATTTTACATATATATGTATATTATAATCTTTGGTATGTCATGGAAGGCTCTGCACTGGCCCCTTCCCTACCCTCCCTAACTCGGGGCCCAGATTGCAGAGTTGCTTGAATTTGGTGTGGACATGGGCCACAGTTCTTATGTGTGGGTAGAAGTCCCAGACAAGGTAATATTAATAGTGCTGAAGTCAGGACTATAGCTCAGATCTCCTGACTCTCTATCAAGTTAAAAAAAAGGAGGGGGGGGAAGAAGCAAAAATCAATCAGTTATTCAGTTACTCTTTGATGAGCACCTACTCAAGGGCTGGAGTTTGAAGAAAGCAGAGGGATAAATAAACCACAGTCCCCGTCATGTCAGGTACTTAAAATTCAACCCTATCATTTACAGATGAGAAAATAGTCTGCACAGATATGAATCATTGAATCATTAGCTAAAGTCATTTAAAATAAAATGGTAGATCTAGAAGGGATCATAGAACATGCAATGTAGAACATTTTAACTGTAGGGGACCTTAGAACATAGAATGTTAGAGCTTAAAAAAGCCTTAGGACATAGAATTTGTCCTAAGTTGGATAAGGCTGTAGTACACGGAATATTAGAACTAGAAAAGATCTTCTTATGACAAAACAAAGAGAACTAGAAAAAATCTTTAACAGATCAAACATTTGTGCCAAAATCATCTTAAGAACATAAAATGTTAGGGCACAATTTGGCCTTAGAATATAAAACATCACAAATGGAAGGACGCTTAAAACATCAGTCACTGAAGAGGAAGAGAAATGGGTCATTTTGTATTATTGAAAAATGGCAGTAGGAGGCTCTGATTCTAAATACAATGATCTTTCAATTACAACACACTTCTGGGAGGGCATGTAAAATTATAGGTTCTTGCATCTTGATTTGGAAGGAACTTCAGATGTCATTTAGTCCAACCTCTTTCCTCATTTTACAGTTGAAGAAACTAAGGTGAAGTGATTTGCCCAAATCTATACAAGTAGTACACATTCAAGGTGGGATTTAAATCCAAATCCTATCCTTTGATTTCACAACATGGAATATAAATAAGTTCATTAATTCAACAAGCATTTATTAAATGCCTACTAAGGACCAGCCACTATTCTAGGTGCTGGGCATATAAAAATTTAAAAAAATGAAAGTGGTCCTTGCCCTTTTTAGCATTAGAAAGGTCTTTAGAAAATAGAACTCAGATTATTATCTATAAAGATGCTTTTAAACATAGAAGATAGGATGTTGGAGACAAATCTGTCTAATTCCCCTTAATCTGGTTTGAAGACAATTTATTTTTTCTTCTTTTCCCACTCTTGTCAAGTGGCTTTTTGGAATGGCAAGAAGATTCAAAAAATGATTCAGAATAATAGGTAAGTGGATGATTTTCACATTTAATTTTCAGTCTAACATTAACAACATGTATGTAATGGGAAGAATACTGGAACTGGAATCAGTGTGCCTTGTTTTGAATCATGGCTCTGCCACTTACTACCTATGTAACCATAAGAAACTCATTTGCCCTCTCTGAGCCTCATTTTTCTCCTCTACGAAATGGAAAGATAAAACCCTGACCTACTTTCCTAATAGGACTATGACAATTACTGATATCATGGATGTGAAAGTACTTTGTGAATCATAAAGAACTCTAAAAGGTAGGACTGACCTGTCCCAGATCTTTGACCCAAATGTTTTAGGAGATCAAAAATAAACTTCAAGATGCAGAAACTATTTCAGAATTATATCTTAGAAGCAGAAGGAATTCCAGAGAGCATCTAAGCCAAGGGTGGGGAACCTGTGGTTTAGAGGCTACTTGTAGCCTTCTAGGTCCTCAAGTGCAGCCCTTTGACTGAATCCAAACTTTATAGAACAAATCCCCCTAATAAAAGGATTTGTACTGTAAAACTTGAACTCGGTCAAAAGGCCATATCCAAGGACCTAGAAGGCCACATGTGTCCTAGAGGCTGCAAGTTCCCTACCCCTGATCTAATCCAATCTTTGTTATTTGTCCTTTGTTCTCAAAGAGGACCATGACATCAGAAAGATGATGACATGACTTGCAATTGACTTTGATTTGAGTGAGGGAGGGCTGTGCAAAGTCATCAGCCTTAATATCTGGCTGCTGGATGCAGAAAACAATCTATACTTGAAAAGGAAACATTCACCATGTACAAAGCTTAAAGTCTGGGCCTTTGAAGGTGACAAAGATGAGCAAAACACAATCTTGCCTTCAAGGAAAGAGGAAAGAATGGTATGAGAGTAGGCAAGGAGGTTAAAATAAAAGGCATAAATCCTGCACTAGGAATATTGAGCAGACCTATTTGAATAGAGTACCAGGCAGGTGAAGGAAACTAGCAGAAGATATGGCTGGAAAGACACACTGAAGCCATGCTAAAGAGAACCCTTGAAAGCCAGGATAAGGAATTTGTCCTATAATAAATATTGTGGCCTAGGATGTCACTAGATGTTTCAAAGTCCAGGCACATGACCAGAGATGTGTGTTAGGAAAATTAAAGAGGCAGTCCCTGGATAACAGCTAAGAAAATGCAACTCATTCTCTTTATTGCAGACATAGGTATGGAGTACACTTTAAGGTATGGTAAAAAAAAATTTTCAGTTTTTTAAAAGGAAATTATATAAATAATTGAGTGCAGGGTAGATCCAAGGCAGAGAGTCTGGAGGTTATATATGAGTTGGAATAGATGATTTCTGATGTCCCTTTCAACCCTGAGATTCTCTGTAGTTTTGTGACATTGTGGTTGGGAGATTTGTTAGAAGGTTTTAACAACAGGAATTCTTACTTACCCCAAATAAAAGCTCAACCAAAAGGAATGAAGTTATAATGATGAAATTTCAGGTATCAGCAAGTAAGTAGGGGAGGTTGTTTGTAGCCAAGGAAGCCTTACCAGCATTCCCCAATCCACAAATAAACAGTCACTTCCTCTATCTGGCCTGAATGGTAGCTAAAGGATGACATTGGCTTGGCTACCTATGTCCCCAGGTGGGCTCCTATTTGCCAATCATAGTCTTATCTATAAATATCTCCCAGTCTCAGCCACACACTCACAAACTCTACCAGAGATACCAGAAGTTCAGCACCTAATTTATAGAGGAGGAATATGGTGCCCAAAGATGGGAAGGGACTGGCATATGATACAGACAAGAAGAAATAACAAGACCTTGGTCTTTTAGGGGGTACCAGTTCATTGCGCAGGCTGCCTGTCTCACTCTCGATTCATGTCTAGCCATTCATGTTTCCACAATAACTTCGATACCATTGCCAGAAGCAGCTTAGCACATAAAACATAGAAGAGCCAATATGTCATCAATCAGAACATGCTAAAGCCTTGCCCCTACCAAGGCATCCAAGGCTTTGGCAAAGTTAGCAATATTTTGATTCTAATAGAATTCCTAAAATTTCTGTTATCTTTACTTTGAAATAATTAATTAAATATTGAAATAATTAATTAAATTACTATATGTTAAATAATTTAATTCAACAAGTTTTTAAGTTCTTACTATAGGCAAGGGACTATGAAAGTCACTGGGATACAAAACCAGAAGGAAAAAAATCCCTGACAGAGGAGCTCCCCTTCTAAAAATATGGCATTCTTGGTGTGTATGAATTAACTAATTCTTTTGATTTAATTTTTTAATTCAGATGAATTAGCTAATTACTAGTCTTGTTTAAATAATAATTCACTTGAATTAACTAAATTACTATTAATCTGGATAAATTACTATTAATCTGGATAAATTAATATTGCTATTTTATTGGTATCACTTCTCTAGAAAATGCTTCCGGCCATTAGGTCTTGTTTCTTTCACAAAGGCCCTGACCCAGTCCTCTCCTGAACCAGATTCAACCTTTCCTATCCACCAACTTTAGTGGCTATTCAACCAAGAATCCCTGAGCTGCTGGGGCACCCGTGGCTCTGGTCCTTTGGCTCAACAAGAGGTTGGTGTTATGTAAATGGACCCTCTTCTCTTTCCGAGCTGCTGGAAGACAAAATGAAGTCCCCATACTCAGACATCCAAGTTTTTTCTATGTTAAAACATTTATTTCAGAGAGCTGAATTCTCGGAATCAAAATGTCAGTGCTAAACCAGTGTAGAGATTCTTTCTGGCCAAGAGGACACCTTAATCACTATATTTTCTAAGAGCAGGAGCTAGAAGTTCCAAACCCTTCTGGATTCATCCTGTACTGGAGGAAATGTTCTCAAAATGCCCAAGGGCCCTGTCCTGTTACCATCAGGTACCATCAGAGGAGTCTAGTAACTATCACTGACTCTTTGTTTGGTAATATGTGATCTTGGCCATTTCAATTCACATTCTATGTGCTTGAGTCCCTTTTCAGGGGGACAATTTGTGATTCTGTAATATAATCCCCTTTCAGCTTTGGGCACATTTCCCCCCAGAAATGAAGGATAGAACAAGAAAAACCTGCTTCATATGACCTTTATTGATATAGCTATGGTTCGTTACAATTCATCATGTTTGGCAGAGGAGAGAGAAGAGAGTCAGAAGACCTGGAAGAAGCAACCAGAAACAGATTGTGTTCTTGAGTTATTTCAGTTATGCCTGATTCTTCATGACCCCATTTAGGGTTTTCTTGGCAAAGATACCAGAGTGGGTTGACTTTCCTTCTTCAGCTCATTTTATAGATGAGAAAATTGAGTTAACAAAGTTAAATGACTTGCCCAGGGTCACACAAGTGACCCTTAAGTGTCTGAGGCTAGATTTGAACTCATGAAGATGAGTCTTTGTGACTCCAGGCCCAGCACTCTGTCCACTGTGCCATCTAGCTCCTCAGAAACATATACTCACACTCATTCTTCAGTCACAATCAACAATTGTTAAGTGCTTACAGTGTGTTCGGCATTCTACTAGACCCTGGGGATACAGGTACAATGACTGCAACAATCCCTACTTGAAAATAAGCTTTCATTCTTGTCATTGCTCTGCAATCATCTCAAGTTAGACTATTACTTGAAAGGCAGAAGAGCATTTGTGGAAAGATTGAGTTTTCCAGTTGGATCATCCTTCCCCAGGGTCTAGGAAGCAGGCATTCTGATGCAATGAGTAAAAGAAACTTCTATTACAAAGTAGTTCCTCATTCATTTCTTGGTGACAGTCACCCAATAGGTCGTATTGTTCAGTCATTTTTCAGTCATGTCTGACTCTTTGTAACCCTATTTACATTAGTAAAGATACTAGAGTGGTTTGTCATTTCCTTCTCCAGCTCATTTTACAGAGAAAACTGAAGCAAACAGGGTTAAGTGACTTGCCCAGGGTCACACAGCTAGTATATGTCGGAGGTCGGATTTGAGCTCAGAAAGATGAGTCTTCCTGACACCGGTGTGCTATCCACTGTACCACTTAGCTGCCATCTAGAGAGGGAGGTAAAACCAGAATGGACAGAGCAGTCTGAGGCTGAGATGTAGAAAGTGTATCACAGCTGGTTAGGGAAAGACTGACCTTGAATACAGATCACCTGACTCTCCTCTTATGTTTCTTTCCATTGAACTATTTGAGGTTGGGTGGAATGATTTTGCATCTGAGATCTATCTTCTGACTACTACAATTTAGTCCTGAGGGTAAACATTGTGTCTCTCCCAGGGAATACTTTGGCTTTTCTTTTTTTGGAGGCAATTGGGGTTAAGTGACTGGAATAAATTATTCTCAACCCGTTTAATACAGCTCATATTTCCAGAGTGCTTCAAAGTTTAGAAGGATTTTACTCATCAGATCCCTATGAGGTAGTAGTTCAAGTATTATTATCCTCACTTCACAGAGGAGAAAACTGAGACTCAAAGAAATGATTAGACCAAGGTCACACAGTCACTCATAGCCAGGACTCACACCAGGGTTTCTGACTCTAAAATAAGTGCCCTTTCCATTAAAGCAGGGATTCTTAACTTTTTTATGTATCATAGACTTCTTTGGTAGTCTGGCAAAGCCCATGGACCCCTTGTTAGAATAATAATTTTAAATGTGTAAAATAAAATACAGAAGATTACCAAGAAAAACAATTACATCGAAAAACGGTAGTCCCAAAAGTTTTAGAATAGTTTTTAGGGTTAATACCTTCTGAAGTATAAATGCTACAATCTTGCAAAAAAAAAATCCTATCAAAGTATAACTATTTAAATTTCTTTTACATACATAGATTTTAAACAATATATATTTTATTTTTACAAGACAGGGTATCTTGTCATTAGACATTGTATGCATGACACTTTCTGGGTGACACTTTCTCAGACCAGTGGATCAGTAGAAGAAATCCTCTTGCTTATTTACCTGATTAATCTCCATGAGACTTTCTATTGCAGGGTCATATACGTGTCAAAACCTCATTCTTTGGATGACCTTAATGCTAGAATTACAAATGCAGTCATTTCAATCACTGAGCAGCAGCTAATGAAAATGATTACCAAGTTCAAAAATTGACTAGAGCATTGAATAGCACAAGGGAGTAGTTATATTGAATTTTACTAAGAAATATATCAATAGTTTAAATTTTAAAATAGCTTTTCAGATTTTGTTTTCTATAAGTTTGTAGCACTTATGCTTCTAAAGTTTTTAAAGCTTAAAATGCAGAAAGTCTTCTGGAACGTTATCAAGATTATTAAAGTTATCAAAATTGTTTTTAAAAATTAGCAGACTCCATCTTACAAACTCCTACTAAAGTATATTATCTTTATTAGACATTTGCTGAATTTTCCTTAGGTTTGAATCCCATCTTCTGAGATTCTCTAACTTGGTGAGTCACTTTTCTGAGCCTCTGCTTTTTTCATTTTAAAATAGAAGTAAAAATATCTGTAGTACTCTACCTTGCAGAGTAGTTGTGAAGATCAAAAGAAATGATTCCACATCTAAGGAACTTTGCAAAATAAATTTTATACTATATAGTATTTAAATTAAAAAACATTATACTATATAGTATTAAAACTTTATATAAAAGTGTTACCATTGTTGTTGCTGTTGTTATTGTTAACTTATTTCCTGAGTTGAGTTGCTGAGTTCAAGGTCTTGTACAGGCTGACACCAGCCTACCTTTGTGGCCTTATATAATTGAATCCCCTTCCTCTATTTGGAGGAATATTCTCTCTCTCTACCAAAATCCTGATCCATCAAGATCTAGTTCAGATCCTATGACTTCCAGGAAGTCACCTGACACTTCAGGCTAAAAGCAATTAGTCTCTCTAGCAAGCTGCCATAACATTTTATTTTTTTGCACTCTTAACCCAACCTTCCTTATGTTGTTATAGCCACAAGCATCCATGATCTTGTCTCTTCTACTAGAATGGGAATTTTCTGAGGGCAGAGATTATGTCTTATCAATCTCAATCTCTCTCTTAGTGCCTACTGCAGAACTTCATACTCAGTGACAGCTGCTTAAGGAAGTTTTATTGAATGAGAGTTGTTTTTTTTTGTTTGTTTTGTTTTGTTTTGTTTTGTTTTTGAGACTGGGTCTCTCTATCTCACTCAGGCTAGAAGTGAAAGGCCTACTCACAGGTTCAACTCCACTTGGGAGTTTTGAGCTGCTCCATTTCCAACTTGGATGGGTTCATTTTTTCAGACAGGCTGGTGACCCTCCATTACCAGTGATGCTGGACTTGGTGAGATCTCTAATTGTCTTAGCCCACTACAGTTCAGAACTGCCAAGCTCAAGAGATCCACCAGTCTCAGCCTCTGCCATACAGTTGTATGCCACCACACTCAACTTGAAATGGATAATTTCAACTGAACTGGGTGTATCTTACAATGATGCTAAAGGAAGAGGGGAAATTTTGCTCCTTCAGAGTAGGATGTTAACAATGACACAGACTTACCCCGTTGTGGTATAGCTCCAGGCTGGGAGCACATAGCTGATGAATGGGGTCCTGCTTCTAATGTCTTATGGCACTGGAGTAACACTAGACTTACTGAATTCCTACCCATCTTTTAAAACCCATGGCAAATGCAGCCTCCTCTAAAGTACTTTTTCCTGATTCTCCTGGTCAGACATACCTCTTTAGTATGCATAGTCTGTATATCTTGTGTGTCTTACTTATCTGTGTTGGCGGAGTGTAGGGAGAGGGCATCTTCTCTCAGAGCACATTTCCAGGTATTCAGCATTAGGGCCTATTGGAGTAGATTAACCTCATAGCTGCTTCCAGCAATATGATGACTCCTCACTGAAAGGATGTGGTATTTTGCTATGATATGGCAAACCCTGGGATCATCCCTCTCTTTCCCTCTTTCTCTCCTCTCCTCCCTCCCTGCCCCAGCCCTAGCTCTGTGGGACAGTACAGAAAACACTGGGTCTGGAGTCAGGAAGACCTGGATTCAAAGCTGGCCTTTACTAGCTGCGTGACCCTGGGCAAATTGCCTAACTTCGGCCTGCCTCAGTTTCCTTAAATGCAAAATAAGGATAATAATAACATTCAGCTTCCAGGGCTGTTGTGAGGCTCGAATGAGATGATCTATTTGTGAAGGACTTAGCACAGGGCCTGGCACAAAATAAGCACTTAATGAATGCTTGCTTTCCCCCTTCCTTTTGTGACTTTCAGACGATGTTAGGAGAATAAACACCTTCTTTACAGTCCCTTTGCTAGATTGTAAGCTCTAGCTAATAAGACAGGGGCTGTGTCTCAACTGAACTGTGCATCTCACCCTAATAAATTATAAATTCCCAGCTAGACAATGAGCCACTTGGCAGTTATCATCTATGTCTTCATTATTTTCACATACTCCCCATTAGGATGTAGAAAAGGGTTTTACATACTGTGATAGAAATAAAGACAATAATAACAAAATGTCCTATTTATTTAACACTTTACAATTTACAAAAGGGCTTTGTTCATGAATGCTATCTGAAGCAGAAAAGTGCTAGTATGATTATACCCATTTTATAGATGAGAAAGCTGAGGCTCCATAAAAGGAAATAACTTCCTCAGGGTCACATGACTGGCAACCAAGTATTTCAAACTCCAAGATTCTTGCTATTGTGGCATTCAAAAAGTTCAAGAGACAATTTCTGGGGAATTAATAATTTTATTAATAATACTGGCATCTTATTAATAAAAGAAGTCAGTGGCATTCTCGAACGCCAAAGGCCCCTCATATAACAGTACTTGATTCTCCTGATGGCATTGACTTTTACTTGAGTTACAAGGTTTGATCCCTGCTGAGACATTCCTCAGGTGCTGCAAGCTGAATGATGTGTTTGAATCATTCTGCTTGCTGTATAAAAAAGCTGGCATCCCCCTTTACTGGGCAGGTGCCCCCACCTAGGGCCATGCCTGTTAAAAGGCACCAGGACAGTCTTCCAGGTAGTAAGAATTTTGACTATATCCTTGCCCCTGAACATCTTAGAGGCTGGGATTTCTGGGATCCAGGAGGAATGACTTGAGCGGAAATGGCACATTTATCTGATGTGTGACATTTGCCCAATAAACTATCAGTTTGATCTTTAGCAAGTAAATACAATTGGCTGTTACTTGGCCCAAGTCCAATACCTGGAGAGGGCCTAGCAGTTTGATAGAAACAGTCAATTCAGACATCATACAAATAACCCAGTCAAACTCCACATTGTACAATAATTCTGTACTAAATATGAAAGAGTAACAGTAACTGACAATAAGGATAAAACAGTTGTAGAGAAGCCATATAGTAATTTTATAGTAGCTGTGCAATAAACTGTAGAGTAACTAAATAACTTTATAATGCCTACACAATAATTATGAAGCGGCTATGCAGTGACCATGCAATAATAACAGTACAGATGCCATGCAATGCTTGGGCAGTGACTGCACATAACTGTGTCATGACTGCTCCATGCCTCCAGTGCAGAATGGAATAGGATCAGAAGAACTCTGAAGCCTATAATTACCAGAAGTTCCTTTACAAAATCTGGAGCCTTGAGCTCCTCCATGTCTTCATTCAATCTTTAAGCCTGGGTCTCCACTGAGATAGATGCCTATGTTTGACAGGAGCAGTTTCACTTGGAGCAGAATGGGAGAGATTGGGTCCAGAGACAGTCAATGTTCATGGGAAGAGGCTGCCCCATTATGGGGAATGCAGAATAAAGTGCCCTGTGGAGCAAGGGAGGTTTGGGAGGAAGGGGGGACACGGCACATGAGGTGAAACAGGTTGTTGTTGTTGTTGTTTGTCCTTCATTCTCTAAGAGGACCATGACATCAGAAAAGTGATGCCATGATTTGCGAGTGAATTGGATTTAAATGAAGGAAGAATGTGCAAAGTCATCAGCCTCGCTTTCTCCTCTGGAGTCATCTGGGCCAAGTGGCAAGATAGAGATCAGGATGACTGGAGATGGCCCTAAATGAAGTGAAACACTAAGCTCTTGAGCTTCCAGGCCAAAAGGATTACTCCTTTAGTGGCAAAATAAAGACATCTTGAGCCTCTTCTGCACACTCACCCCACCCCCACCCCCAGTCCCAATGAAATTCAAGAGGTACTTGGGTGAAATTTAAACCTATGGAGGAAAAATTCTCTCTCTCTCTCTCTCTCTCCCTCTTTCTCCCTCCCTCTCTCTCTTTCTCTTTCTCCCTCTCTTCCTTCTTCCCTCCCTCTTTCTCTCTCATGTTTTCTTCCCTCTTTAACTTTCAAGGTGCTGACCTTTAGGAAGTTGCAAGAATATAGAGGCCTCAGAATCATAGGGTTTAGAGCTAGAAGAGACCACAGAGTTCATCTAGTTTGCCCCCCCCTCCCTCTTATTGGGTAAGTGAGGAAACAGAGCCTCAAAATGTTTGACTTGGCCCAGGTTGCCCTTGTAGGATATAACATAACTGGGAATCAAACCCAGATCCATGGACCCCACATCCCGCATGCCCCATTCAGGGCTTCATACTTGATTCGCCTTATAAGATTTTGAAACTTCCAACAAGGAAAAGTCATCTTTCCTGTGTTTGCTTTCTGAGGTGAAAAGGGAGAAGGTTAGCCATCCAAATGAGTCTTCTCTCAGTCACTTAAATGGAGAGTGACCACTTTACATGCAGGATCAGAATACCTGGGAAATAAACAGAGAGAAAGGATTTCTGTTACTCTGTACTTGTTCTCCAGTCTCAAATTTCCAACTGTCTATCGAACATCTTGAACCAGATATTCTATAGATTTAAATTTAAACTATAGATCTTAAACTCAGCATGTCCAAAACTGAACTGCTTATCCCTCCCTCTTGACTTCCCTATTATTGTCAAAGGCACCACCATACTCTCAATCACCTGAGTTCACAACCTACATGACATCTTCAACTCTTTACTCTCTCTCTCTCTCTCACCCCCTCTATCCAATTTATTGCCAAGTGCTCTCAATTCTGCCTTCAACACATCTCTTGCACACACCCTCTTCTGACACTGCCTCCACCCTCTCCTGCCTCCACAGGTTTGTACTGGCCATGCCAAAAATGTACTCTGCCATCCTCATCTCTGCTGCTGAAAGCTTTCTCTTCCTCTAGGGAAATGTTACCTCATCCATGAAGCTTTTCCTGACCATCACCCCACTCTCCCGCCCTCCAGATCAAAGCGATCAATCCTTTTCCAAATTTTACTAGAGCCATTGCTCTCTCCTTAGCTCTTATCCCACTCTGCTTTATGTTTAATTTTTTGGGTGTCCATTATATCTCCCCTTCCCTTTCTACCACACTGTGAACCAGTAGATATTGAATGTAATTTTTCATCATTAGATTTCTAACTAAAGTCCTTCTATGCTTTGCCATGGCTTGGAGTAAGCCTTGAGTCTAAGAAGTATTCCAGCAAGACAAAATCTGTGACAGACCCTTTACTGTTGTTGTTGTTCAGTTGTTTCAGTCATGTTGGACTCTCCATGACCCTTTTTGTGTGTTTTGGGGTTTTTTTTGGCAAAGATACTGGAATGATTTACCATTTTATTCTCCAGTTCATTTAATAGATGAAGAAACTGAGGCATACAGGGTTAGGTGACTTGCCCTGAATCACACAGCTAGTACCCAATTTGAAATCAAAAGATTTTAGTTCAAACTTTGGCTTATGTATTTCCTAGAAGTCCCCCTTTTTTCCCTTTCTACAATTTCAGTTTTCTCAGCTATAATGTAAGAGAAAGTGTGGAGAGGCTTAACAGAGCATAATGAATTTTATGGACCCAGATATTCATTCTTGAAGCATAAGAACTAAACTCAGATTAGCCTAGCATAAGGGGGTGTGTGTGTGTGTGTGTGTGTGTGTGTGTGTGTGTGTGTGTGTGTGTGT
>NW_020954641.1:766118-786292 GCF_900497805.2 Vombatus ursinus | reverse complement strand
TGTGTGTGTGTGTGTGTGTGTGTGTGTGTGTGTGTGTGTGTGTGTGTTTTAGGGGTGGAAGGGGAATAGACCTACCATTTCATTTTTATAGGGAACTCCCAATAAGGAAACTCACTCTATCAACATAGCTCTACAACTCCCTGGAGCATTAAGAAATAAAATGACTTGTCCAAGGTTACCCATATAGTATTTGACAGAGGCAAGATAACTCAGGTCTTCCTGGCTCCTAAGTTAGCTCTCTATACATTATATCAGGTTGCTTGTCCTTCTTGCCTAATGTTTATTGAAATGAATGTTTTATTTAAGTGGGAATAATTCACTTCCCTAATGCCTTCAAAAAAAAAAAGCAGAAAATAAATAGCCCTAAATGAAGGCCACCCCAGTTATGTTCTTTGGCTATTCTTGTACTCCAAGCATTAAAAGTCTTTCACTGTGACATCAAGAACTATTCAGGAATCTGACTCAGTATTCTACTGTAGGTAGAACACCTACAGCTTCCCTGAAACTGACAACTTTTTCCTTGGGTTTTTCCATCTTCGTTCTCTTATTTTCCCCCAAGGGCGGGTGTTATTTATGAATCAACACAGTAGTCTTCTGCCTGATACTACAAGGACAAACAGAAGAATCATAGTAGTGAGACCAAATAAATCACACTAGCCCAGGCATCTCACCTTTTTGATAATAGTTTGCAGAGAGAGAAAATTGAAACAGCTTCAGGAAAAACTGAAGAGTGGGCCACTGATCTCTGGACATCTTAATATCATACTTGTTTGCCTCCCACAGAGCTCCTGACAACTCCCGCCAGCTAGCTGAATCAGATCCACCACGCTGCTGCCCTCCTGGACATCTTTGTTCCATCCCAAGATCCTTTCATTGAACCCTTTCTACCTCCAGTTCTGGGAACAGTAATCAAACCAACATTAGCAATCCTAGAAATCATATGTCAATCAATTGTCCTATGGCTCCACTGTGACTTCTTAGTCCAAAACACCACTCCCTGGCCACCAGTCCATTATGTGAATTGCCTTTCCTTATTAGAATAAGATCTTTGAAAACAAGGACCATAATCGGCAATGAATACTGGGACAGTGGAAAGCTCAGTAGAAAGCACCAACCAAAATACACCATACACCAAACTAGGCAGAGATCTTATGTACCATGAGAATAGTAGAAGGCAGACTTGCTAGAGGTAAGTGCTATGATATCACCAGAAGACATCAGTAGCCCTAAGGTGTCAAAAGCTTGAGTTGGTCCTCCATATGTGTCTTGCAACATACATACCCTACCCCACCCACACATATTCCCTGCATGCACGCCCCTCCACATGTGCCCTGGCTATATATGTCCCTTATGTGTCTGTTTCATCTTGCATGTTCTCTAGGTATATCCTCTCATCTCACTGATGTATATATTTATGGAAAAATGTGCTCCAGTTCATGAAGGAAATACTGTTTTGCTACTTTCATTATGCTATTTCATTAAATGCTTTGCTTTGAAATAGTTGTTTTCTCTAGTTGAGTA
The DNA here is from genome assembly GCF_900497805.2 of Vombatus ursinus. Classification (NCBI taxonomy): domain Eukaryota; kingdom Metazoa; phylum Chordata; class Mammalia; order Diprotodontia; family Vombatidae; genus Vombatus; species Vombatus ursinus. The sequence continues at coordinate 784,771 of NW_020954641.1, read as the reverse complement.
GTAAATGCATTCATAGGGGCACATGAGCCATGGTTTTGTGTTGATGTTGACCACCAGAATACACTGACCTAGAGTAGATTGTGTAGAGGGAGACAAATGAGAGGGAGGTTACCCCAGATGCTATATCCAATATTACCCAAAGATGCCAAACTAGGGAAGGAAGAGAGTAAGATAATCATTCATTCTTATTCATTCATTCATGTCTTTAAAATAATTCAATAATTCAGAGATCACTGGTTCCACATCAACATGTATGCTCCAATTATATTGAAACCCCACCTTAGTTTAGCAGACTTCAAAAACAGACAAGAAAAAAAAATCATTTCCCAATGACTAACCTTCTAAAAATGAGCTTCTGCGTACTAAGTTGAACCTTGAATAACAGACACAGCCCATCTCTTGACATGCCTTTAAAGTTTTTTCCAGCTTGCTAAGATGTGTCAGAGCTCACATCAAAATGTCATAACCTTCCATAAGTCGGTCATCACCATGCTGAAAAGAGGCACCCAGAGAAAGAATTGTATAAGATGAGTGACATACTCTAGGCAATTAATACATTTTTGGTGGATTAAATTGATTAATTTCCTACTGTACTCTTATGGCTTGGCCAGGGTCATATAGGAGGTATATTGCAAAGAGGGGCTTAGGCCAGGTGACCTCTGTGGTACCTTCCAAAGCTGAAATTCCAAGCTTCTAAGTAATTAGTCCTCAGTTCTAGTGATCCACATGGGTACAAAAGATTGACTGAGCAACAAATGAAAACTTGAAGTATACAGATGATGCTTTCATCACTACTGCCAATTTATAGTAAAGACTTCAGATGAGAAAGGCAAACTTAGAAAATGTATGTCAGATTGAGAAGATGGTATCTGAGAACAGGTTTTGGATTTCTAGATTATAGCTTCAAATGTACAAATTATGGGATCTTGACCAGGAAAGGTATTTATTTAATGAGGCCTGATCAAAATTATTTTTTTCTGGACTATTGAAAAACAAATCAAAAGGCTATACATTGCAAAGAAAGGGGAAAGAAGAAAACTGTCTACCTATACCCAGAAAGCTAGACAACATAGAGTAGTTACAATATGGGAAAACTAGTGGGAAGGATTCCCAGAAGTTAATAGGAGACAAAACTGAAGAAAGAATACAATGATAAAGTCCATGGCCTCAGATGTTGATACACAAATGTACAAAGTAAGGGCAACAGGCATGATAAACTAGAGATATTAATACAGGGAAGCAAATTTGATTTCAAAAGGGTCACTCAGAATTGGTTGAATAGGCCCCATGACTAGTATAGTTGTCGGAAAAATCATATGAAGGAAGGAAGGAGGGAAGGAAAGAAGGAAACATATTTATTAAGTACTTATTATACTCTAAGCTTAAGCCAGCCTGGTGGTTTAGTGGATAGAGTACTAGGCCTGGAGGAAGGAAGACCTGAGTTTAAATCCAGCCTCAGACATTTACTTACTAGCTGTGTGACCCTAGGCAAGTCACTTAACTTTGGAGAAGGAAATGACAAACTACTCCAGCATCTTTGCCACAAAACCCCATAGCCAGTATTGGCATGGATCACATTGGCACAGGGTTACAAAGAACTGATCATTACTGAAACACTGAACAACAAAAATATTCCAAGTACTCTATGCTAAGCAGTGGGATTACAAATATAAGCAAAAAGACAGATCCTGCTCAGGGCATTTACATTCTAATAGGGATATACAATACACAAAAGAGATTTGAAGAAGGTAGAAGCAGGGGAATAAAGGTACCTGGGATGGGGGCATGGCCATGATATCTGGAAGCAGGAACAGGGCCAAATAAAGAGTAAAGAACAGCTTCGGCCTCATACAAAATGGAGGCCCCAGAAGAAATTTACCAATGTGATGAAGGAGTGGGACTTACAGAAGGATGTTCCTGGTTGATAATGTCACAAAAGTAGGTGGATATTCCAGGGCAAGGAGGGCCAAAATGCTGAGGGAAATTCCAGGATGAAACAGAGGTTGAGACATGGTTTTGGAATCTGAAACCAGGAATGGGGCCAGGAAAAGAATCAAAAGTAACAACGTAGGTAAAGGAGAATGATCCAAAAATATCATTGTTTATTAGGAAGGCATAGTCAAGTGAGAAATTCAGGAGCCAGAGCGAGGAAGCATAGCAAAGGCTATAAGGGAAAAGATTAATTGAGATATACACATTATTATCATCTGATTATACTATAGACCAGATGGACAGAAAAGTGAAATAAATTAGGAGTTCAGGAAAACTGATAACATCTTATATGATGGGATAGTATAGTAGACATGAGAGATTTCCAATAGCTATACATATACTGGCTCTTTCTCATTTTCTCCTTCTCTTCCCCACTTCCTCTGTCCCTCTGCTGAATGTAGGGCACCTAATTATCTTATGATTTGCCTCAATGATAATTTTATCATTTAGAAGGTGGTGGGGGGAAATAACATTATGGGCCAGTTTCTTCATCAACAAGGAAGAATTTGTTGATGAAATAAAAATGATGGGAATCTTGAAGATAGATGACCATACCGTCTTAGAGTTTATAATAGGAAAAGTGAAAAATAGAGTGCCTCAGTCTATTTAAGTATTTTGGGGGAATTGGCAGGTTATCACAGGAGAATTAGACTGACCTATAAATGTTAAGAAACAATTGGTCTTTATTTGGCACATTTTACTATACATATAAGAAAGCTTGGGGCACAAGGGAGGACACCAAGGGGTGGGAATGAAAAGAAATGAGTCAGGGAGCAAAAAAGGGAAGGGTATAGTCAGAGCAGTCATGATGGTCTTAGAGCAATGTCAGGAAGATGGAAAGTTAGCTCTAGCGATACAAATTCAAAAGTTAAGATAGTCTCTTCTTTCAAGAAGTTTACATTCTAATAGGAGAGGGAAAACATAAGGGAGTGGTGACCATAGAGGGGCACTTCAAGTTGCAGAGCTCAGGAATGGAGTCATAGTGGAGCAGATTGACACATCCCATCCAGGAACAATTACAGAGTTAATTTGATAGTAGTTTATGATTCCAAAACCGGGGAGGGCATTGGATAGGGTGTGGGTAGCACCTTCCCCCAAAGGCAGTAGAGATGTCTAAAAAAGCAGAGAGAGTGTATTGGAAGTGAAGCCTGGTAATAGAGGATTTCCTGCAAGAGAGGCAGTCACCAGTCAAGGCTCTGAGGGCAGAAGTTATTCCAGGGAAGCAAGTATATGGTTTTGGCTATGGAAGAAATGGAAGAATAGAGGGAAGTGAATTAGAGACCAGGTATAACATTCTCCAGTGAGAATGGACAGGACTTGGGGCTACAGTTCTAACTGTAGGAATAACAAAACCAAAAAGTCATTTAAAGTTAAAAGGTAGGATGGACAGTAGGGACACTATCTGTGGAACTGTAGATAAAATCATATAAACATCAACTAATTCAATACTTCCAAATATTTGAATGGAAAAAGCAGTGTATTAGAGCCAGAAAACATTTCTGCTCTGGAGGTCTAGCCTTCAGAAGCCCAGGGTCACTTCCATACCCCTAAGAATATAAGTGCTGACTCTTATATAGTTGTGTCCTCCCTCCCCCTTCCTGGAGGTGAAAGATTCACAAGTGTTATACACATTGCACATGTTTTCCTAATGCACTGACCAGTTGTGCTGATTGTTTTTTTCCTTCTTTACTGCCCCCCCCCCACAGACACACACAGGCAGGATCCTCAGGGGCAAGTCAGGCTAGGGCAGCAGGGTAAAGGAGGGTCAGGGAGAGGCAGGGAGGGGCAGGGAGGGAAAAGGAAAGGTGAGGTAGGGGAGAGGACAATGGAGGGGAAAGGGGTAAGGGAAGGCTAGGGGGAGAGGGGCAGGCAGACTTTGAGCTGCCTGTGGCCCCCTCTCCTAACTCCAGGGAATGGGGATTCATCTCTCTTCCTCCTCCTCGTCCTTCTCCTTGTCTTCCTTCTCAGGCAGGGAGGACTGAATCTTCAAATTTGGGTCTCAAATTTCCCATCTGGAGGATGAGTTTGTGCTAGATGATTGGTAAGATTCTTTCTAGCTCTGACATCCTATGATCTTGAGGTTACTTCTGTATCTGAAAGCAATATCCTCTACCTGGGTCTCAAAAGTCTTCAGAGGTTAGGTGACCACTTGTCAGGTATGATGTAGAGGGAATTCTTGCTTTTATATATGCCTTCTGAGGTCCTTCCAACTCTGTTTCTATGATTCCATAACCCTGTCATGTTGCCCAATACAAATAAATAAAACAATATTTTGGTTAACAATATTTTGGGCCCATCAGGGCCATCAGATTCCAGAGACAATAAAGATAACCACCATGCTGGGTGCTCAGTAACACATCATTGTCCTCACTCGAGGGGTGAGGGGATAAAGAAGGTAGAGGGGTGAGGGGATAAAGAAGTTAGAGGAGTGGGGGATAAACAACTCATGATAGCTTAGAAGAGGGGTTTCCTCTATCCTGATATGTGCCAGAGGGCAGTGTAGGAAGCAAAACCCCACCCTGTCTGGAATGTCACCTCCACCCTCAGAATCCTAGACTTGCTCAATAAACCACACCTCTACCTACCACATCCTGGACCCAGTGGAAAAAAGTCAGGATTGTCCCAGAACACAAGATCAAATGACACTTCATTTCCTCTCCTCTTCCTCCCTTCTAGATCCTCTGAAGTCTGGATTCCAACCTCATCATTCACCTAAAACTGCTCTCTCCAAAATTACCAATGATCTCTTAATTGCTAAATCTAATGACTTTTTCTCAGTCCTCATCCTACTTGACCTGTCTGCAATCATCAAAAGTGTCATTGCCTTTTTCTGGGTACTCTACTCTAGGTTTTTGTGACATCGCTCTGTCTTGTTTCTCTATCTACCTATCTGACAACTCCTTCTAAGTCTCCTTTGCTGAGTTTTCATCCAGGTCATGCCCACTAACTATGAGTGACTCCCAAGAGTCTGGTTTCTTTCCCCTCTATATTATTTCATTTGATGGTCTCATAAGCTATTATGGATTCAGTGATCATCTCTATGGAAATGATTCTCAGACTTATTTATCCAACCCTAACCTTTATCCTAACCTCCAGTATTACATCATCAACTATCTTTTGGACATCTTGAACTGAATGTCTTGTAGATATCTCAAGCTCAACATGTCCACAATAAAATGTATCTTTCTCCCCAAAGCCTCCCTTCTTCCTAACTTTTCTATCAGTATTGAGGGTACCACCTTCTTCCCAGTCACCCAGGCTGGTAACTTAGATGTCAGCCTCATCTCCTTGTTGTCTCTACCTTCACAACATCTCTCAAATATATATTCCTCTTTCTCTACTCACACAGTTGCTACCCTAATTCAGACCCTCATTGTCTCCTTTTTGGAATATTGCAATAGCCTGCTGTTTGGTTGCCTCTCTCCCCACTCCAATCCAACCTCTACTCAGCTGTCAAAGTGATGTGTGCATCACCTAAAGCACAGATGTGACCTTATCATGCCCCTACTCAATAAATTCCAGTGTCTCTCTAGAATCAAATATAAAATGATCCGTTTGGCCTTTACAATCTGACCCCTCCTACCTTTCTAGTCTTCTTATACTTTACTCCTCTCTATGTATTCAAAGACCCAGAGACATTGGCCTCCTTGCTATTCATCTCATATAAAATGATCCTCTGTGCCTTTCTATGGGCTATTTCTCCATACCTGAAATGCTCTCCTTCCTCATCTTCATCTCCTGGCTTCCTTCAAATCCTACCTTCTACAGGACATTTTTCTCAGGCCCTATTGCCTCACCTCTGAGATTATCTCGCATTCACACTGTATATGTACATAATTGTCTACATTTTGTCTCCCCCATTAGAATGTAATCTTCTTGAGGGCAGGGACTGTGGTTTTTGCCTTTCTTTGTATCTTTGGCACTTAGCACATGTTGTTCAGTCATTTCAGTTGTGTCCTACTCTTTGTGACCTCATTTTGGATTTTCTTGGCAAAGATACTGGAGTGGTTTGCCATTTCCTTCTCCAGCTCATTTTACAGATGAGGAAACAGAGGCAAAGAGGGTTGAGTGACTTGCCCAGGGTCCCATGAAGGATGGGACCTCTGGCCTACTCTCTCAGGGCCAAGTATGCTATATCACCCCTCATTGTTCAATGGTACTTTTTAAGGATTCATAGAGTTTCTCTTCTCTATGGAGATCAACTCCAGCCTTCACTAGCTACATCTACCCCACTTTGGGGGAACCAGTAACTAGTACTCCATTTCTATTTAACTGCCTAACACCAGGTAGCTTTTCTATTTGTTGTTATTCAGTTACTTTTCAGCCAGGTATGACTCTTCATGACTGCATTTGGGGTTTTCTTGGCAGTGATATTAGAGTGATTTGCCATTTCCTTCTCCAGCTCATTTTATAGATGAGGAAACTGAGGCAAACAGAATTAAGTAACTTGCCCAGGGCTACATAGCTAATAAATGTCTGAGACCAGATTTGAACTCACGAAAAGGAGAATTCCTGACTCCAGGCCCAGTGCTCTATCTACTTAGCCACCTAGCTGCCAGAAGTAGCTTTTACAAAGGGATATTTGTTTCAAAGATATAGCAAGATCAAGAACATAAACATTTCCTCCAACACCTCAGGGGCATAATCCCTATTATGCCACCTTAGTCTTTGGGAAGAATAGATTCAATTTAGCTCAGTTCTTATAAAGCATTGGTCACACTAAATTCACATCCAAATGTGGCATCTCTGTTAGATTAATCTTTGTATTAGCTACCTGTGAGCTGAGGTCCTGAATGTCACTCTAAATAGTCTCCTTGAGGCATCAGTGCTGGTTTGGCTGGAATCCTGACCTCTGGAATGCTGGGATGCCAAGGGTTGCTCCATTGCCTTCATAACTTAAAGGTATTGATGCTGTACTGGCTGAAAACGCAAATTCCAGAATGATGGGATGGCCTTTGAACCCTTTAAACATGCAATATCATTAGTTCCACTCCCTTCACTGGTCCCCTAGGTCCCTCATGGGTGTCAGGGCAAAGAGGGAATAGCTGAAGTTGATAGGCTTTTTTGAATGGTTCCCCAGGAAAAAAGCCACCTATTAAATATGACCAGAACCCAAATAAAGAATGTCAACACATGCTCCAAAGTCTGTATTGGTACTTCCTTTACATATCAGCAAAATTCCCTTAGAATTATGCTTCCCAGGTTCTCCATAGAGAGAGATGTCATCTCAGGCACTCTGTACATGTGCCAGAACCCAATTATAGCTTTGGGAATTAGGTCAAGTTACTTGCTCTTTTAGTGCCACAGGCAACTTTATGACTATAAATGACCAACCAGAACCCTACGCTGACAAAATCAATGTCTGGACACCCCCCAGTTACCCCCCAAAATTATTTTTGTTCTAAACTTCTATATTATATTTTCCAAGGTCTCTTCCAGTTCTAACATTCAATTTTTTTTCTCTTTTAAAAAAATATTTTCCCCCAATTACATGTTAAATGATTTTTTTTACATTTTTTGAAGTTTTGAATTCCAAATTCTATCCCTCCCTCTTTCCCCTCCTCCTTCCCAGAGATGCTAAGCAATTCAATATAGGTCATACATATGTAATCATGTAAAACATTTCCATATTAGTCATTTGTATAAGAAGACAATGAAAGAAAGAAAGAAAGAAAGAAAGAAAGAAAGAAAGAAAGAAAGAAAGAAAGAAAGAAAGAAAGAAAGAAAGAAAGAAAGAAAGAAAGAAAGAAAGAAAGAAAGAAAGAAAGAAAGAAAGAAGGAAAGAAAGAAGGAAGGAAGGAAAGAAGGAAGGAAGGAAGGAAGGAAGGAAGGAAGGAAGGAAGGAAGGAAGGAAGGAAGGAAGGAAGAAGGAAGGAAGGAAAGAAAGAAAGAAAGAAGGAAGGAAGGGAGGAAGAAAGGAAAGAAGGAAGGAAGGAAAATAAAGAAAGGAAAAATCATATGTTTCAGTCTATATTCAGATAACATTAATTCTTTCTCTGGAGGAACATAGCATGTTTCATCATGAGTGCTTTGGGATTGCCTTGGATCATTGTATTGCTGAGAATAGCTAAGTCATTCACAGTTATTCATCATATAATATTGCTGTTACTATGTACAATGCTCTCCTGGCTCTACTCACTTCACTTTCATCAGTTCAGATAAGTCTTTCCATGTTTGTCTGAAAGCTTCTTGCTTGTCATTTCTCATAGCACAGTAATGTTCCATCACAATCATATATCACAGCTTGTTTGGCCATTCTCCAATTGATGGGCATCCCCTTAATTTCCAGTTCTTTACCAAAAAAGTTGCTATAGGTATTTTTGTATAGATAGGTTCTCCTCCCCCCTCTTTTTATATCTCTTTGGGATACAGACCTAGTAGTGGTTGTGTTTGTCCTTCATTCTCAAAGAGGACCATGACATCAGGGAGATGATGACATGACTTTCAATTAACTTTGATTTGAGTGAGGAGGGCTGTGCAAGGTTGCCAACCTCACTTTCTCCTCCAGAGCCATTGTAGAGATATTGCTGGATCCGAGAGTATCGTTTTATTGTCCTTTGGGCATAGTTTTGAATTGCTCTCCAGAATAACATTCAACTTCTAAGAGTTCTTCCACCTTGATAGTCTCTGTTCCATAGACTAACATCTCTCCTAGCACTAATGTTCCATGATATAAACTTTAAGGTCCTTTCTATTTCTAAAATGTGATGTTTTAAAGGATATTTGGGGTTATGACATTCTATTTTCTAAGGGCTCTTACAACTCTGACATTCTATGTTTTATGTTTATAAATTTCCTCCAGCTCTAGGCATTGTTGTTCTAGGTTTTAAACTTCCTTTCAATTCTACTATTAGAAGATCTAAGTTTCCTTACAGTTTTAACATTTTATATTCTATTTGTTCAGGCTTGTGCTTAGGGCACCATAGTCTGTTGGCAAGAGCTCTGGATATGGAATCAGAAAAACTGAGTTTGAACTCTGGATCTGCTATTAACTACCTGTATGACTTTGGACAAGTCACATAACCTCCTTGGGGCTCAGGTTCTCCTGCTGTAAAATGAAGAACTTAGACTAGATGTTCCTATTTTCTGAGGTTCATGTGTAGAAGGCTTATCTGCTAAACAGTTCAACACAAATGAAAATAATAATAGTTTGCACAAGCTTACTAGCTCCTAAATGTGAAAATAGGGATAACCATCATGTTGGGTATTCAGGCATATTGTATTGTTTCCATATAGGGTATTTATTTAGGGTATATATTTGTTTTATTTTATTTAAGATACATATTTAGTTTTTTTTTTAATTTCTTCACACACATACACATATGACAGGGAGCAGGTCATGACATTCAATCATGTCTAGAAGGACACTGTCAGTCCTTGGAATTCCAGCCAGTGGATAAGTCACTCTGGCCCTCACTTACGCCCAACCTCAGCTCTAGTCCTGGGGCAAATCTAAGAGGAGCCCAGAAGACAAAGCTCTAAGTCAGAAACACAAAGTCACGCAATGTTTAAGCTAGAAGAGAGAACTTCTATTCTAGTCTTCTTAAATAACAAGGAGGAGGGGCAGAGCCAAGATGGCAGAGTGAAAGCAGTGACTTGCTTGAGCTCTCCCCCAAACCCCTCCAAATATATGTAAAAAAAATGGCTCTAAACAAATTCTAAAGCAACAGAACCCACAAAAAGACAGAGTGAAACAAATTTCCAGCCCAAGAAAACCTGAATGGTTGATCATAAAGGTATGTCGTGCAGGGTGGGGAGAGGAGCACAGTTTGACATGGGCGTGCAGGCCACAGCAAACCTGGAGCAGGCCTCAGAGCACTGAATCACAGGCAGCTGTGGCGGTTTCCAGACTTCTCAACCCATGAATGCCAAATACAACTTAGAAGGTCAGTGGGAAAAGTCTGTGACTGTGGGGAGAGAAAAGCTAGGTCTCAGCCGCAAGTCCTGAGTGGGGCCTCTAAGGTAGCGGCTGCCTCCTGAGCTTCCAGCCCACAAACTGAGGGGGAATCAAGTGGCTGATCAGAGGGGGATTGCAGGGATCTCTTTGCCAGAGCAGAGGCAGGAATCTCTTGCTCTGCCCGTGCTTGGATCTGGGTCACAGTTTTAAGGAGGGGTCCTGAGGTGAGGAGGAGCCCTGGCATGGTGGAGCCTGTTGTGGCAGTGGAGAGGAAACACCTCTCTCCTTATCATACACCTTGGAAAAACTGAAAATGTACAGGTCCCTAGAAGCATCTCTGAAAGCAGCTGTACAAACCCCCAAAGCCTGGGACAGTACATTCTCCACATTGGAAGCAGACTCTTACCTTAACAAAGAGTTTAAAACTCAAGTAATTGGCTAGGATCATGAGTAAGCAGCACAAAAAGAGTCAGACTATGTTATCTTACTTTGTTGACAAAGAAGATCATAACATACAACCAGAAGAAGAAAACAAAGTCAAAGCTCCTATATCCAAAGCCTCCAAGAAAAATACGAATCAGTCCCAGGCTTTGTAAGAGCTCAAAAGGGATTTTGAGAAGCAAGTAAGAGAAGTAGAGGAAAAACTGAGAGTGAGGCAAGAAAATCATGAAAAACAAGTCAACAGCTTGCTAAAGGAGACCCAAAAAAATACTGAAGAAAATAACACCTTAAAAAATAGCCTAACCCAAATGGCAAAAGAGGTCCAAAAAGCTAATGAGGAGAAGAATGCCCTAAAAAGTAAAATTGGCCAAATGGAAAAGGAAGTCCAAAAGATTACTGAAGAAAATACTTCCTTAAAAATTAGAATAGAGCAATTGGAAGCTAGTGACTTTATGAGAAATCAAGACACTGTAAAACAAATCTAAAAGAATGAAAAATTAGAAAACAATGTGAAATATCTCATTGGAAAAAGAACTGACCTGGAAAATAGATCCAGGGGAGAGAATTTAAAAATTATTGGACTATATGAAAGCCATGACCAAAAAAAGAGCCTAGACATCATCTTTCAGGAAATTATCAAGGAAAACTGCCCTGATATTTTAGAACCAGAGGGCAAAATAGAAATTGAAAGAATCCACTGATCTCCTTCTGAAAAAGATCCCCAAAGGAAAACTCCTAGGAATATTGTAGCCACATTCCAGAGTTCCCAGGTCAAGGAGAAAATATTACAAGCAGTCAGAAAGAAACAATTCAAGTATTGTGGAAACACAATCAGGATAACACAAGATTTAGCTGCTTCTACATTAAGGGACCGCAGGGCATGGAATATAATATTCCTGAGGGCAAAGGAGATAGGATTACAACTAAGAATCACCTACCCAGAAAAACTGAGTATAATCCTTCAGGGGAAAAAATGGTCATTCAGTTAAATAGAGGACTTTCAAGCATTCTTGATGAAAAGACCAGAGCTTAATAGAAAATTTGACTTTCCAATACAAGACTCAAGTGGAACATGAAGAGGTAAACAGGAAAGAGAAACCATAAGAGACTTACTAAGGTTGAACTGTTTACATTCCTGCATGGAAAGATGATATTTGTAACTCATGAGACCTTTGTCTGTATTAGGGTAGTTGGAGGGAAAAAATATATGTATGTATAGATAGATAGATAGATAGATAGATAGATAGATAGATAGATAGATAGATAGATAGATAGATAGAGGGCACAGGCTGAGCTGAAGATGAAGGGGTCATATCTGGAGAATAAATTTAAGGGGTGAGAGAGGATTATACTAGGAGAAAGAGAAAGGGAGAGGTAGAGCAGGGTAAATTATCTCACAAAAAAAAACAGAAAAGAAAAGGCTCTAACAGTGGATGGGAAATGGGGGAAGGTGAGAGGGAATGAGTGAATCTTATTCTTATAGGATTTGACTTAAGGAGGGAATGACATACATACTCAATTGGGTATGGAAATCTGTCTTACCCTACAGGAAAATAAGGGGGGAAGGGGACAAGAGAGTAGGGGGATGATAGAGAGGAGGGCAGATTGGGAAAGGGGGTAATCAGAAGCAAGTACTTCTGAGGAGGGACAGGGTCAAAAGAAAAAATAGAATAAATGGGGGGGCAGGATAGGATTAAGGGAAAGAGTTAGTTTTTCACAGCATGTCTACTATGGAAGTGTTTTGCATAACTGCACATGTATAACCTATATTGAGTTGCTTGCCTTTTCAATGAGGGTAGGTGGGGAGGGAGGAAGGGAGAAAATTTGGAACCCAAAGTTTTAAAAATATATGTTTAAAAAAAATGTTTTGGCATGTAACTGGGAAATAAGGAATACAGGAGATGGGGTACAGAAATCTATCTTGCCCTACAGGAAAATAGAATGGGAAAGGGATAAGAGAAGGGGGGGAGAGATACAAGGGAAGGCAGACTAGGGGAAGGGGTATTCAGAATGCATGCCATCTTGGGGTGGGGGGAAGGGCGAGATGGGGTGAATATTTGGAACTCAAAATCTTGTGGAAGTAAATGTTGAAAACTAAAAATAAATAAATTTATTAATAAAAAAAAGAAAAAAATCACAAGGAGGAAGCTGAGACCCAAAAAAGGAAGTAGCTTATCCTAGGTCACACAATTCCTAAATGGAGAAGTCTTTAGTGTATGTATACAGTTATCCCTTCCACATCATGACTATCCCCATTGCGGTTTTGCTATATGTGGAGTTGGCATAAGAAATTAAATGGGAATTTGGGGAGAGTTTTGTGGAAGCTGCAGATGACACACAAAGGCCAGTAGATGACAGAAAAAGTTTAGAAACTCAAAAATGCATAAAATATATACATAGTGCTGTATAATATGAACATATTTTATCTTTTAGTACCATAATAATCCAAACTTCTTCTCTGGTATGAAGGGAGAGTCAAAATATTTTACATGGATTTTCCAGATCACAGGGTCCATAGCATCCCTAATCCTTACAACATGGAAGGGATAACAGTACTTCTGCCCCAACAAACAAGAATATTTGAAACCTGGAAGCTCTGTTCCTACTCATCTTGGGCATTGATTCCACTAAACCAGACCTGTCTCCCTGCTGTCAACCAAAGATCCAAGCCATTGTTTCCATGTTCCGAGATCTCTCTCTTCCAGTGCCAATATTCACTGTTCAACGTTCTTAAGTCCTTTTGAACTCTTATATTCTACGTTCAGTATTTGAAGGTGCCTTCTGGCTCTTACATTCTACTTTCTAAAGCCCTTCCTATGCCATGACTCTCAGAGATGTTTCAGCTTCTTCTTTTTCCTCTCCACCCCTCAATCATACTCCCACTCAAGGATGCCTGACTCCTTGGAGGTGTTTATATGATTAAAATAATTCACAAGGTGTGACTGACCAATAGATTGAGCCTCTTAGGGATTTTGTATCTTAAAGGAATAACTGCTTCTAAAGGTGGCTGCTATTATTAGAATGTGGAAGAGGTATTGGGGAAGGTGGGGCTAAGTGCCTACTATGTACACACATACATACATACATACATACATACACACATATATACAGTAACCAAAACAAGATAGGGACATACTGGGACACTCACATAACATCAAAATATAAGCAAAAAATACAAAGACATACACCCAGGGTCACTCACAGAGGGTCATATTCAAAGGAGCATGCTCAAACATGGACACACAATAGAGAATACACATATATGCTAAAGGAGCATGGGCAGAGGGACATGTACATAAGAGGACCATACAATGCAGAACATACACATACCCAGTAACACACATAGGATACATACAGTTATACATAAATACCCAGAGACACATACACTTACTCAGGGACACACACAAATTCCAGGAGACATACATACAGTGATACATTGGGGTCTCCAGGGAATAAAAGAAGAGAAAATGGGCCTTTTTTAAAGAAGCAGCACCTGAGATGCTCCTAGGTGATATAATAGATAGAATGTTGGGCTGAAAGTCAAGAAGAACTGAGTTCAAATCCTACCTGAGACTAGTACTAGCTCACTAGCTGTGTGACCCTGGGCAAGTCACTCTTTGAGTCCCAGTTTCCTGATCTGTAAAATGAAGTGGAAGGTTTTCCAGCTCTAATTTTTTGATCTTATGACTCATCTTTCCCAAAGTTGGGGGGAGGGAAGGAACAAGTAATGACATGAAGGGAAAATTGTTCAAACAGAAAGGCTACGGGTGAGTACCTACCCAGGTCTAGAGACATCTGTGGGAAGACGGCCAGAGAAGACCCTGAAAAGGAAGCTTTAGTAAGAGTCCTCTCTAAAGGCTACTGGTGAAACAGGCTTGCTGGGTGCCTGAGGTAGTGGTGTCAAACTCAAACAGAAACTGGTCCACAAAACTATGCATAAAAATCCCCATGAACTGAATATTGACTTATAAAATTACATATTAACAATATCTATTTTTATTCAATTTTTATCTATTTTATTAAACATTTCCCAATTATGTTGGGGTTCATTTTTGGTATTTTATTTTTATTTGGTATTTTTAACATTTGTTTTTAAAACTTTGAGTTCTGAATTCTCTCCCTTCCTCCCTCCTCACCCCTCCTCATTGATAAGTCAAGCAATTCCATATAGGCTATACATGTGTAGACATGCAAAGCATTTCCATAATAGTCATGTTGTGAAGGACTAACTATATTTCCCTCCATCTTATCCTGCCACCCCTTTATTCTGTTCTATTCTTTCCTTTCACCATGTCCCTTCTTAAAAGTGCTTCTGATTACCCCTTCCTCCAATTTGCCCTCCTTTCTATCCCCCTTCTATTATCCCCTTCTCCCCTACTTTCCTGTAGGGGAAAATAGATTTCCATACCCAATTGAGTGTGTATGTTATTCCCTCTTTAAGCCAATACTGATGAGAATAAGGTTCACTCATTCCCTCTCACTTCCTTCCTCTTCCCGTCAACTGTAAAAGCTCTTTCTTGCCTCTTTTATTTGAGATAATTTACCCCAATCTACCTTTCCCTTTCTCTTTCTACCACTACATTCCTCTCTTACCCTTTAATTTTATTTTTTAGGTATCATCCTATCATATTCAACTCATACTTGTGCCCTCTATCTATCTATCTACCTATCTATATATCTATATCTATCTATCTACCTATCTCTCTCTCTCTCTCTCTCTCTCTCTCTCTCTCTCTCTCTCTCTCTATATATATATATATATATATATATACACACGTATATATGTACTCCTAACTACTCTAATAATGAGAAAGGCCTTATGAGTTACAAATATCATTTTTTCATGTAGGAATACAAACAGTTTAACTTTAATAAGTCTCTTATGATTTCTCTTTCCTGTTTACCTTTTCATGTTCTCTTGAGTCTTGTATTTGAAAGTCAAATTTTCTATTCAGCTCTGGTCTTTTTTCCCAAGCTTGCTGGGTGCCTAAGGGAGTGGTGTCTAACTCAAATAGAAACTGGGGATCAGTGGATTCTTTCAATTTCTATTTTACCTTCTGGTTCTAGACTATCAGGGCAGTTTTCCTTGATAATTTCTTGAAAGATATTGTCTAGGCTCTTTTTTTGATCATGGCTTTCAGATAGTTCAATCGTTTTTACATTATCTCTCTTGGATCTATTTTCCAGGTCAGTTGTTTTTCCAATGAGATAGCTCACATTGTCTTGTACTTTTTCATTCTTTTGGTTTTGTTTTATAATTTCTTGATTTCTCATGGAGTCATTAGCTTCCATTTGCTCCATTCTAATTTTTAAGGAATTATTTTCTTCAGTGAACTTTTGGACTTCCTTTTCCATTTGACCAATTCTCCTTTTTAGGGCATTCTTCTCCTCATTTGTTTTTTGGACCTCTTTTGCCATTTGGTCTAGTCTATTTTTGAAGTTGTTAATTTCTTCAGCATTTTTGGGGGTCTCCTTTACCAAGCTGTTGACTTGTTTTTCATGATTTTCTTGCGTTACTCTCATTTCTCTTCCCAATTTTTCCTCTACTTCTCTTACTTGATTTTCAAAATCTTTTTGAGCCCTTCCATGGACTGAGACCAATTCGTATTTTTCTTGGAGGCTTTGGATGTAGGAGCTTTGACTTTGTTGTCTTCTGAGTGTGTGTTTTGATCTTCTTTGTCATCAAAGTAGCTTTCTATAGTCAGAGTTTTTTCCATCGTTTGCTCATTTTCCCAGTCTATTTCTTGACTTTTTAATTTTTTGTTAACCTAGGGCTCTGCTTCTATTATGGAGGGCAAACTATCCCAAACTTCAGGAGTATCATGCGGCTGTTTTCAAAGATACTTCTAGGGACCTGTAAGTTTTCAGTTCTTCCGAGGTGGTATGATCTAAGAAGAGGTGTTTACTCCTCTCCTGGCCTGTGCTTTGGTCTGTGAGTGACCACCAGTACTATTTTCTGCCCTGGAACTGTGAGGAGGGTCCCTTCTCCACTGCTGCCACTAGCTGTACTGTACTAGTGCTCCTCCTTGCCCCAGGGCTGCAATCCAGATCCAAGTATGGACAAAGCAACAGAGTCCTGCTTCAGTGCTAGTAAAGAGACCCCTGTAATCTCCTTCTGACCAGTTGTTTGATCCCCTTACCGTCTGTAGGCTGAGAGCTCCAGAAGCAGATGCTGCTGCCCCTACTGATTAAGTTACTCCCAAGGCCTGCTCCTGGTTTGCTGGGGCCAGGGTTGTGTTGGGGCTGGGGCTGGACAGTGCTCTTCTCTCACCCAAGTCCAGCAGACCTTTCCTACTGACCTCCTAAGTCGTCTTTGGCGTTAGTGGGCTGAGAAGTCTGGAAACTGCCACTGCTGCCAGTGATTCAGTTCCCTGAGGCTGCGCCAGGTTTGCTGGGGCCAGGTCTGTGCTGGAGCAGCCTGTGCTGGACTGTGTTTCTCTCCCAGCCTGGTGCAACAGACCTTTCCTGTTGACCTTCCAGGTTGTCTTGAGCTAGAAATTTGTTTCACTCTGTCTTTTTGTGGATTCTGCTGTTCTATAATTTGTTTAGAGTCATTTTTAAGGTATTTGGAGGAGTTTGGGGGAGTACTCAGGTGAGTTCCTATCTTTATTCTGCCATCTTGACTCTGCCCCTTCCCAATTATGTTTTAATTTGATTTGGAGCACTTTAGAGAGTTATAGGCTATATTGACATCTCTGGCCTAAGGAACTGATGATCTGTCTTAACCAAAGGATTGGGTCCAGGTCAGGCAAAAGTGAACATTACCCCCTAAGCGTTTTAGAAGCCCATTCACTCACTCTGATGTCCTCCCCTCCACTTTTTTGCAGGGGAAAGAAGAGTACTTTTAAGAAAGTTAGCCTAGAGTAAGGCCAAAAAAAAGCACTGGATTTGGAGTCAGAAGGAGAAAAACAAGATGGATTTACTTCCACCTAGTGAACATGCACCCTTGGATAATTATTTACCCCATCTGGGGCCTCAGTTTCCTCCCTTATAAAATGAGGATAAGAATAATTATACTGCCTACTTTATGGGGCTTTGATAATGAAAGGGCTTTGTAAACCTATCAGAGACCGAGAATTGGGAGTTATAATTATGAGTTTGAGGGCCAGGACAAGGGTGTCACTGCCTTCTGCATCAGTGTCCCACATTCTGCCAGCTAGCACCTCCCTAACACCCACACTGGCCTGCAGGCTATACTAAAAATTATCATCTTGTTCTTGAATCTCTAATTGTCTAGACCTCTCCTTTGCATTTAGCATATCATAACTTGTTTTATAGTTACTTGTCCATATATCTCATCCACACCCCTAGGCTGTGAGCTAGAGGGCATTATGCCCAGCATCATGGAGTCATAAACATAGAGCTGAAAGGAACCTTGGATGCTATCTAGTGCATCAGTTTTCATGTAGTGAATATACTTTGCACACGATTCATAATCCTGGAGCCAGGCCAGCTATGTCTTCCCTTCAGGGTTCTAGGGGCAACAAAGATAGGTTGGGGGCATTTTTTTCTAAAATCATCTACCTGAGCACCACCCCCCACTGGTTATATCTTCCTTACTGTTAGCCACTTGTGACTAGCAACACAGTTCCACTGAAACAATTAGCATCAATTAATGTTTTAAAAGGGTATTTACTTTAAAGATAGACTAAGAAAAAATATAAGCATTTCCCGAAATTTCAGGGACACAGTCTCCCCTATACTACCTAATACACTACCCTGGCTCTGGGGAGAGTGGGCTTCTACTTAGCACAATTTCTACATAATATTGGTCTCACCAAGTTCAGGTTCAAATGTATCTTTGATGGTTGCATGAGTCTTTATCACAACTACCTCTGAGCAGCATCGTTGAGTTTACTTGTTGTTCCTTGGGGTAATGATGCTGGGCTAACTGCAAAACATGACAAAGATGACTCCCAGACTCAGAGACTTCCAGATACCTAGATGGTTCACTCTCCTGGCTTTTAAACTCCACAAGGATTAAAGGTCTTTAATTCCTACACCTAAGATGAAAGAATAAATTCTGAGACAAAGAAATATGGTCTATTTTCATAGGTCAACATGTTGGCCTTGAAGGGAGAGATCTCAATGCCTCTTCCTTTACAGTATTGTCTCTCACCAGAAACTGTCAACAAAGGAGTCAAACCAGGAGGACAGATCTACTGAGAAAGAGAGAGAGAGAAACAGAGAGAGACAGAGAGAGAGACACACACACACAGAGAGACAGAGACAGACACAGTGAGACAGAGAGAGAGAAAGATGGAGAAAGAGACACTGAGAGAGATACACAGAGAAAGACGGAGACAGAGACAGACACAGAGAG
>NW_020954641.1:568699-766108 GCF_900497805.2 Vombatus ursinus | reverse complement strand
ACACAGAGAAAGACAGAGAAAGAGAGACAGAGACAGACACAGAGACACAGAGAGAGAAAGACAGAGAGACAGAGACAGAGAGACAGAGACACAGGGAGACACAGAGAGAGACAGACAGAGACACAAAGACAGAGAGAGAGACAGAGAAACAGAGAGAGACAGAGAGAGACACAGAGAGACAGAGAGACACAGAGAGAAACACAGAGACACAGAGAGATAGAGAGATAGAGAGACAGAGACAGAGAGAAAGATAAAGAGATAGAGAGAGAGAGAGAATGCTAAGCTCAAGCCTTCTCAAAACTTCCCAATTCCAGTCTACAACTGAAGCTAATCAAAGAGGCTGCCATTTCACCATAAGGTTGGCAGACCACAGCCCACTGCAGAATGTCTTCATATATTATGAAGTCTCTAAGGCACTTTTATTACACATTATCACAACTTTGTCAAAAACAGGCTCATTCACTCTTCCTTTTTGGGAGTAACATTAAAGACATTCTTCACATGCTCTTGTCCCTCTTATATACATAATTCAAATCATTTTGCACAAGACCATGTAGGTAGAGAGTATGAGAGTTAGATTTGAACTCAGAATCTCTGACTCCAGAGTCAATGACCTTTCTACCATACCACATTCTATGATCCACATACCCATGGTTTCATCCATTTGGTTCCCCTTCATCAACATACTGTGAAGCTTTTTCATACCTTTGTAAAGAGTTCATGAGTTGCTGTGGGCAAAAAAAAATTTTTTTTCAAGTAGTCAGACCTTGTATTGAGCTTCTCCAGGATGAGTTAGGCTGGTCCTTGATCAATAGACACAGTCTATCACCTGTCCTATACTTGCAGTCTTTCCATCTAGATAAGACCAGGCAAGACTTGTGTTTGACTGTTTGAGTCTTTTGAGGACCATGGGACAGTCTTGTTTTCATGATGATAAATCAGGAAACACATAGTTGGCCCTTGATAAAAATGTGTTGAACTGAATTTAACTTGAATAGTAAGTCCTTAGTTATTGGCATTGACTAGTGTTTATCACCAGGTGGAATTGCTTATGGGAGTAGCTAGGTAGCACAGTGGATAGGGTGCCAGTCCTGGAGTCAGGAGGACTTGAGTTCAAATCCAACCTCAGACCCTTACTAGCTGTGTAACTCTTGGCTTAACCCTGTTTGCCTCACTTTCCTCAACTATAAAATGTGCTGGAGAAAGAAATAACAAATTACTCCAGTATCTTTGCCAAAAAAAAAAACCAAATGAGTAACAGAGAGTTGGACATGATTAAGTGACAACAATAATAATTACTTTATGTTAAGTTGAAATATGTCTCTCTATAATTTCTCTCAATTCTGATCTCTGAAACCAAGAAGAATGAATCTAGGCAAAATAGTGACAAACTGCTAAGGCTCTTTAAAGTCAGGCATAGGAAGGAGTCAAGAGTTTAGCCTGATAACAATGGGAATTCATTGACAGTTTGTGAGCAGAGAAGGGAAAGTATTTGGTGAATTAGTCAACATATCACCAAGCATTTACTAAGCAAATGCAATACGCCAGACACTATTCTAGGTGCTAGGCACAGAGCTAGAGCCTCATAAATGCAGAGCAGTGATATTTTTCCTCAAGACTCCTACAGTACCATGTGCTAAAATTCAGCTTCCACCCTGGCCCTGTGTAGGAAGGTTCCTTTGTATATCCTGTCTTGTCTACCCCAGAACATTGCTTAGGGAACAATGCCTCCTGCTCCTGTAACAGCTCACATTTATTTAGTCCTTATCAACAATGACTTCCATAAGCTTTTGAGTTTTAAATTTTTCTCCCCTGCCTCCCCACCTCCCTCCCCATGATGGTGCGCAATCTGATGTAGGCCATACATATACATTCCTATTAAACATATTTTAACATTAGTGATGTTGTAAGTAAGAATTAGAACCAATAGGAGGAAACACCAGAAAGAGGAAACAAAACACAACAGAAGAAAAAAATAGCAAATAGTAGGCTTTAATCTGCATTCAAACTCCATAATTCTTTCTTCCTTGTGAATAGCATTTTCCATCACAAGGCCTTTGGAGATGTTTTAGATCCTCGTATTGCTGAGAAGGGTTAAGTTTATCGATTTTAGTTATTGCACAACATATCTGTTATTGTGTACAATGTTCTCCCGGTTCTGCTCACTTCACTCAGCATCAGACCATACAAGTCTTTCCAGGTTTTTCTGAAGTCCGCCTGTTCATCATTTTTTATAGCACAATAGTATTCTATTACATTCATATACCACAACTTGTTCAGCCATTCCTAGAATACAGTTTTAAAGCTTGAAAGGACTCTAGTGACTATTTAGTCCGATCTATCCATTTTAAAGTCAAAGAAATTGAGATCAGGAGAAGGAAGGGAATTCCCCAAGCTCACCCAAACAGACAGTGGTAGAGCCATGCCTAGAACCCAAGCCCTGAGCTAGCTTCACATCCTCTTACTAGTTTAAATAAAGTCCTTACATCCCAGTCTCACATTTTCTCCTCTGTCTTTAGCTAACTTTCACTTTCCAGAGCTGCAAGATAAAAGACCACCAATTTACACCTATTTTTTTTTTTGCTATTTTGTAATCAATAGTTAAGTAGTAATAATATAATCAATTGCAACTGAGCTTTGTCAAGGGCTTTCAATGTATGGTTTATATAGAACTTCACATCAGTCCATCCTCATTTTATACATTAGGAAGCTGAGGTTCAAAGTGGGGAAGGGTCCTGAGAATTAGTACTTTCTTAAAATAGCGTTAGAAATAGCGTCAGAGGCAGGAGGCTTCTCTTTGTCTCAGCAGAGAAAGCAACCAGGAACTCTGCAATGCTTTACCTGGACAGAGGATTGTTTCTTGCCCTATATATGCTTCAGTATCAATAATCTGAAATCACCACTCCTAGATAGAGAACTGTGAAGGATTTTTAAGGACATGGGAATAAGAGATTCCCATATAAGGAGAAAAGGAGTGCATTTTTTACATTAGAAAAGAAACAGATGTCGGTATCTCTGGGGCCAAGAAGTATTCCTTCACATGATATTTGTTTATGCTGTTTAAAGTTAATTCTGAGTCATAACTGTGCTATATAGACATCTAGGGCATGTCTGGGCTACTATCTGGTTGACAAACACAGTATGTACAGAACCTAACTTGGTTTTCTAGAAAGAACGCTGGATTGGGAAACAGATGATTTTGAGGCTCTGCCACTAACTTGCTGTGTTATGTGGACAATTAAGAGTGAGTAGCTTCCCATTCTGACCCTGTTTTCCCATTTGTCAAATAAAGAACCACTAGCCTTGCCTGTCTCTAAGAGTAATGATAGATATGTTTCTCTTTTGGAGCTTTTACAAAGGGGTATTTGTTGAGAAGATATAGCAAGACCAGAAGTTTAAACACTTCCCATCAACACCTCAGGGACACACTTTACCCTATACCACCTCAGTCCCTGAGAGAATGATCACAACCTTAAAGCAATTTCTACAAAACATCCAGCCCACCAAGATCATATACAAATTTGGTATAGTCAATGGATGAGTTACTATTGCTGCATCTTGACTGCCTTTGACCGTCTTCTATGCTGGGTCAAGCAGATCACTTGAGGCTTTGACCTTCACCAGACTCTGTTATGCACAAAACCTGCCACAGACCCTAGCTCCCAGACCTCTAAAGGTTAGACAAGCCAACCTTTCAAAGCTTATAAGGTCATAGCCTAGTCTGATACTCCTTTACCTTGAGATCAGGAAATAAACTCTTAGAGGCAAGAACAGAAAGCTACAAGTATCCAGGCCAGGGAGATTAAGGCCTGATGCAACCCAGAGCCTTGCAGCATGTCTTCCTTCAACTGAAGCTAGGGAAGAAAGAGAGCCAGATAAGTTTGTAAAGCACATAAAAGTGCTTGGAAAAAATGACAATAGGCTTATGTCTTTTAAGAACTTGGGACATAGTTGAAAATAGAAATATCAGGAAGGGTTAGAATTGGAAGAGAACTTTGAATACAGAACACAGATCCACAGAGCTAAAAGAGACCTTAGACCAGGGGTGGGGAACCTGCAGCCTCAAGGCCACGTGTGTCCCTTTAAGTCCTCAAGTGCAGCCCTTTGACTGAATCCAAACTGATCTGTGAAGTTCCCCACCCCTGCCAGACTATAGAATATCACAGCTAAAATTGACCTTAATACATAAGACACATAGTGCCACAGAGGGGAAGTGGTGGTTGAGATGAGAAAAAATATCTTCTGAGTTCCAGTTCATGTGTATTATTCTATCCCAGCAAATAAACATTGAAAATAAGATCAATAAAAATAAAACACCTAGAAATTCCTGCCCCATATTGTCCAATGGCTTACCTATCCACATAATATTCTAAAACTCTGCTCATCACTACCCTCCCACCTTGTCTTGACTTCCTTTTTCTCTGTCAATGGATCCTCCCCATAATAATTCAGGAACTCTGACTCATCTTGCACTTGTCACAACCTGTCAATTCTCTATTCTCACAGGCCTCTCACAGTCCAAAACCTCTTCCTCACTTATATGGACTGTTGTGATAGGCTCCACCAGGTCTTCCTGCATCTAGCCTTGCCTCTTCCTTGCAATGCATACCACAGAAACTATGAAAATAATCTTTGTAACCCTTTGCTTTGGCCATCTTGATCCTCCTCTTCAAATGGCTATATCTATTTATGGATAATTACGAAAAAAAGAAGCTAAATCCCCTTAAGATCTCTGAAATTGATGTTAGTTGATGTAGCATAAGCAGTATTAGCTGACTGCTGCAAGAACAAATCACTTCCCCTTTCTGGCCCTCAATTTCCTTATCTATAAAATAAGGGGAAGGGTAAACTAAACCATGCCTAACATCTTCCAGCTACAACATTCCATTCTCTTGACCAGTGGTTCTTAATCTTTTTTTCTCGTGTCATAGACCCCTTTGGCAATCTCATAAAACCTATGAACCCCTTTTCAGGATAATGTTAAAAAATTCATAAAATAAAATATATAGGATTACAAAGGAAACCAGTCACATTAAAATATAGTTTTCAAAACATTTTTTTTTTAAAAACAAGTCCATGAAATCCAGGTAAAGAACATTGCTCTAGGTCCTAAAGTCCTTATACCACCACCACCTCAGCGCTAATGATTGGTGTCCTGTTTTCTAAAGCTATTTCCAACTCTGCCATTCTAGCTTCTGACTTTTAAGGTTCATCCTAGCTCTACTATTCTATGTGCTAAGGTCCTTTCCAGCTATCACAGTCTGCTTTCTGACAACATTCTCGTTAGTTCCCTTCCATTTGTTTCATGAGAACTCAAGAGACACTAGTGAATGCAATAATACTCAAACCATGGTCTTCATCCTCAAAGGACTCACAAACTGCTAGGGATGGTGAGACACAGACAGTAACAAGTAATTCATAAATCACGACACTATAGGCTAAGTCCCAGATTTGTAAGTACTTTCCTTCAGCGGTAGGAGAGAGACCCACAGGCTGGATCCAGCCTTTGAGGACTACACCACCAGTAGAAGGATGATTGTCCTTATTTTACAGATAAGAAAGCAGAGGCTTACAGAAAGGTTTATAAAGTTAAAGTTCGGCCCTGAAGTCAGGAGTAGATGAGTTCAAATCCAGCCTCAGACCAAATACTTGACACTTACTAGTTATGTGACCCTGGGCAAGTCACTTAACCCCAATTGCCTAAAAAAAAAATAAAAATTTAAGAAAAATTTAAAAATAAAGTTAAAGCTTTCCTTCAATAACAATAGAAAGAAACGTGCTTTCATTTCTACATGGAGATCATAGGATCTTGCTACCATTTCAGGCAACTGATGATACAATGGATAGAGAGTGTCAGGGCCTGGATTCAAGAAAACCTAAGCTCAAATATGTCCTCAAACACTAGCCATGTGACCCTGGATACCATTTAATTTTTGTCTGCCTCAGTTTACTCAACTATAAAATGGGGATAATAATTGCACCCATGTCACAGGGTTGTTCTGAGGATCAAATGAGATAATATTCATAAAGCACTTATAACAGTATCTGGTACCCAGTAGGCACTATGTAAATGCTTATTCCCTTCCCTTCTCATTCAGCCTTCTGTGAGTTACATTTTTTTCCACTAATGGAATGAAGCACTACCGAGCAATCCAGAGTCCCTCACACAGTTCCCTCTGACTGATGGAAAATACTCTGACTCCATAGAAAGAGTGAAAGGCTTTTGAGACCATGGAAGGAGTACAGGGCTCAAAAGTCAGGGCTCTGATGCTTTTAACACATTCAACTAATATTTAGTAAGAGTCTGGAATATGTACAATGCTGTAATTGGCACTAATAATACAAAGGCCAAAAAAAGAATGCAAGAATTTTGGCCCTTGAGAAACTTAGGTTCTGCTGGTGGAAGAATATATGAACCATACATGCCTAAATATAATTCAAGATTTGGAATAACTGTGGAAAGGGAAGATAAGAGAAAAATCCACAGCAAGTAATCTGGGAAATTTTGAGGAGGAAAGAATATTTCCAGCTGGAGGGATCAAAAAGGCTCCAAAAAGGAAGCAGTCCCTGATAGAAGCCTGAGTGACTCTGAACAAGACCCTTCAAGTCTTTGGACCTCAGTGTCTCCATTTGTAAACATGAATAAAAATACTTGCACAATACTTGCACAGCCTAAGGATGGAATGTAATAAGTAATATAAAGCACTTTGTGAATGTGAGTTATTATTATTGGTGCAAGTGTCGTCATCATCATCATCATCATCATCATCATCATCATCATGATGTCTGTATGGCCTAGAAGGTAAAGTAAATGGGAATGGAATTTTTATGTGGTTTCCATAGAGCAGTGAATACTGACATGCTCTGCCCATTTCTTCAACTCACTTCTTGCCAGTAAGGATAAGCCCTCCCCAAGTGCAGTAATAACCCTTCTATAACTTAGTAGATGATTTTAAAGAGTAGCTGCCCCCAAAAAATTCATCTCCCATTGGCCAATCCAGTTTCTTTGAAGTTAGCTAACTTGGTCTTCAGACAACAAATGCATAGTCCATCACTGTGCATCATAGGCACTAACCTGAAGCCTCCCTACTTTGGTTGGACCTGACAAAACATGGACTCTTCAGGCATAATCTTCAAAAATCCAGGATCCTTTCCCCTTTCCACAATGAAACATACAAAAGTGATTTTATTAGCACAGTCTGCATATAGTAAGTGCCAAAGAAACATCTGTTGAGCACATGATTGCATTAATCAGCCTTTGTTCATTAACCATTTGGGAAGGGACAGAATTGGGAGAAATATTTTTTCTTTTTACTAAAACCTCCAGCCAATCTATTTTTGGTCACTAATCTCCTAAAAATTGCCTGTTTTGCCATATCTCTTATCTAAACATACTTGTAGGCCCCAGTGATATCTGCTCAAATGTCAGCAAAAATTGGTAAACATCAATAGATCTGAATAACATTTTTTTCATCATAATCCTAGAACATCAAACCTGAAAGGGATCTTATTCTAAAAATTAGATGCTAGATCTGTAGTGGATCTCAAACATAGAATATAAAATAGTGTGGGATGATCCCTTAGAATGAAGGACAATTAATGTTAGAGACAGAAAAGATGTCAGGAAATAGATAGATAAAACATCAGAGCTGGATAGAACCTGAGAATATCGAATGTCAGAGCTAAAAAGGACTTTCCAATTCTCATTAATCTTGAATCTTGAAGGCTCCATTGGATCTTTCTGCATTTCTATACTCTGACAATTCTTGGTTTAGCACCAGGATGAAAAGCTGTTCCTTGTTGAGATAGTGTCTTCTATATGTATTGAGCTGGGACTAGTTTATCAGTAGTTTAAAGAAACACTTCCGAAGCAATTTTTGAGACATACATTAGAAAATAAAGAATGTCAGAATATAGAACATAGAATATAAGAGGTAGGAGGAACATTAGAACATATAATTTAAGCTCTTGAGAACAGGGCTTAGGTCATTTTAAAAAAGAATCCTTGGGACTCCCCCAGGATCTAGCACACTATTCTGAATATAATATTTAATAATATTTGATGAATTTAATGGAATCAAGCATAAAAATCTAGAGATGGATAAAGCCTAAAATATAATGCTATATTATTAAAATGTTAGCATGAGAACCAGAGAACATTGGATCTGGAGGGGACCTTAGAAAAGAAAACATAGACTACTAGAGCAATAGAGACAGAAGGGGCCATAGAGATTATATAAGCCCTTTTACACATGAAAAAAAAACCTGAAACTTAGAGGGGGAAAATTATTTGCCCAAGTTCACATAATAAGTTGGTTATTGATGGAGCTAAAATTAGAACCATCATTTCTCACCCCCAACCTGGGCAATCCTTCTGCTAAACCAGAATGCCTCCTAGAAGTCACTTGGCACACAGCTCTGTCTTGCCAAATATCTTAATTAACTCTACTATAAGTGAGTGATGTCATTGGCCCAATTGTATAAATGGAGGGAGAGCTAATGGGCACCTTGATAACTGACCTGAACCCAGAGCAACAAGAATGGCTTCTTCAGTCTTTCAGATGATGATGGCCATAGGGCTGCTCACTTTGATTCTTACTTCTTATGCTGGTGAGTGTTTTTGATGATGTGAAATAGGAGAAATAGCCATTACCATTGATAAAAAATTAAAGAGCATAAGTGATGGATGGAGCCATATTCTATTCTCCATTCATTTTACAAAAGGGGAAACTGAGACTCACTGAGAGAATGACTTGCCAGAGGTTTTAGAACAAGTTAGCATGAGATAGGATAGAATTGGATAAGATAGGATAGGATAAGATGGAATGGGGTGGAATGGGATGGGATGGGATGGGATGGGATAGCTAGGCTAGAATACAAGTTCCTTGTGAACAGAGAGGGGCATATGTTGCTTTTGTATTTGTATTATAAGTGATGTTCAATAAATGTGCAACAGTTGTTATTGATAATATAGAAATCTATGTGTTATGGAGGAAAAACATTAAAATGGATGTTAGAACTCTGATGCCGATTTAATTTATATCTCAATAAGTTGAATAAGTTTCTTAAATTCTCTGGGCTGGTTTCCTCATCTGTAAAATAAGAGTGCTAGATTAGATGATCATTAACATTTTATGTTCTATGATCTCAGTTCCTTTCAAATTCTAACATTCTGTTTTAAATATAACTTCTAAGTCTTAAAGACTCTTCCATAACTAATATCCTTTGGTCTAAGGAAAGTTCTAGTTCTGCTATTAGACCTTCTAAGTGAATGTTGAGTTGTTTTCAATCATGTTTGACTCCTTGTGATCCCATCTGGGGTTTTCTTGGTGAAGATACTGAAGTGGCTTGCTATTTCCTTCTCTCTACACATTTTACAGATGAGGAAATTAAGGCAAGCAGAGTTAAGTAACTTGCCCAGAGACACAGTTAGTAATTGTCTGAAGTCAGATTTAAATTCAGGAAGATATGTCTTCCTGACTCCAAGCCTGCACTCTATCCACTGTGTCACCTAGCTGCCCCCTAGATCTTCTAAAGAATCTTCAGACTCTACCTGTTTATGTTCTATAGTATAAGAGTAATTGCATAAGATTGTATTATCATAGATTTAGAGTTGCAAGAGACCTTATTGGTCACCTAGTCTTTTTTTCAAAGACAAGGAATGTAAAGAGGTTGTCTCCTAGGTAGTAGTGGCAAAGCCCCAAACTGAAGTCAAGCTCTTTGACTATCCCATGCTGCCATCTGTATAGGCATTCTGTGTCTATGTTTTAATCAACTTAAAAGTCTCTTCTCGGTTAAGCATCTAATAAAGTGCACATTCCTCAAAAGAAGAAAACATAGTTTGACCCATGATACATTCTCCTTGTTTTTAGCTTTTTATTGCCAGAACCTAGCACAGGGCCTTACACATAAAAGGTATTTAATAAATGCTTATTAGATTGAATTGAATATTTTATGTTCTGTGTTCTAAAGTCACTTTCAGCTCTGATATTATATGTTCAATTTTCTAACTTTGCATATTTTACATTCCTTCCTATTCTAATATTCTATGTTTTTTTTCCAACTAGGATAGTTTATGTTCTCTGTTCTGATATTTTATGTTCTAAGTTTCCTTTTCGCTCTACAATTCTAGGATGCATATTCCAAGGTCCATCTATCTCTGACAGTCTATACCTGTGTCCTAAAGTACCTTTCAGCTAAGACACTGGCTATTTTCTACACTCTAATATTCTAACTAAGGGCCTATCTAACTCTGACATTCTATAACAAAGACAAAAATGGCTAGAGAAATTTCCTGCAGAGAAAACAGACCAAGTTCAGTCTAATATCGTGGCCATTCTATGGGACAAAATGGCTGAGAATACACTTTGGCTTCCAGGTGACAACAATTCCAACTCTGATCAAAACAAGGACAAAGAAATCTCAGAAATGTTTTCATTTCTGGGCATGGGAATTATTGAATCTGCGATGGACTATATTCTCAACTCAATGTTCAGGACCTCGTAAGTGATAAACCCAAGCAGACATCTCTTTAGGTTTCTATTTACACATTGTGGGAAGAGGGGCAAGAAGAAGTGGTTTGAATATGCAAATGTGTATTTTTGCTGTAGGCTCCATAGGAACCAAGGTCAATGTCAGGTGAGGCTTAGGAGAAGCAGATGGACTTTTGTTTTGTGATTCCAGGGGAGATTCAGCATTTACCACTCTTCTCTTGTGCATCATCATAGCCTTTATGTGGGTAATAGTGTAGTGTGGAGGGCAAGGTAAATTAGTGGCAGAGGCAAGATTAGACTCAAGGTGTCTTGACTTCCTATCCAGTGGCAAATATATGGAATTCAATTTAATAGAACAAATATTTATTATGTACCTGCTATGTGCCAGATGCTATGCTAGGCATTGGGGATAAAATGAAAACAATTCCTCTCCATCAAGTAGTTTTTATTCTACCAAGGGAAAACAATATGTATACACACACACACACACACACACATATATATATATGTATGTATGTATGTATCTATATATATCTAGATACAATACATATATATTAGCAAATATAAAATAATTTAGGCAAGGAGAGAGCTGATAAGAGGTGGGTTGGGGGGAAGTTAGGAAAAATCTTATGTAAGAGATGGTATTTGAGCTGAACTTCAAATGGAACTAAGAATTTCAAGAGGTACAGATGAGGAAAGAGGATTCCAATCCTGGCACCTGGAAATAGCTTACGCAAATGTATGGAGGTAGGAAAAGGAATATTGTATACAATAAATAGCAAGTAAGCCATTTTCGCTAGAAAATAGAATGTATAATGGGAAAACTAAGAGGAAAAAAGCAAGAATCAATCAAATGACAATGTGGAAACACTAGAGGTTTTCCCAATAAGTACACTAGTAAAGCACCATATCTAATTCAATTCAATGCAATAAACTTTTATTAAGTGCCTTCTGTGTTCCAGAACTGTGCTAGGCACTAGGGATGAAATAAAAATGATCCATCTTCTAACTCCATGCGTTTGCACAGGCTGTCCCCTATGCCATTCCCAGAATGTTCTTCCTCATCTGTAGCTCATGGAATTCTTGGTTCCATGTAAGAATGAGCTCAAGCACCAACTCTAATACAAAACATTTCCTGACTCACAATTGTTATTTGAAATAGTTCTAGAAATACTAGTAACAAGATAACAATAAGACAAGAGAAAGAAATTAAAGAATAAACCCTGGGGGAGAAGGACAAAATAATCCTTGTTTGAAGATAGCATGAAGGTTTACTAAGAAAACCTTAGAGAATCAGCAAAGAAACTCATTATAATTACTTCTTTAGTAAAGTAGCAAGGTATAAAATAAATCCTCAAAAGTCTTTAGCATTTTTATGTAGCAAGAGTAAAATGAAGAAGGGAAACTAAAGAGGGAAATTCTATTTAAAATAACCTTTAAAATGCAAAGATTAGCTAGGAGTCAATCCTACCAAGACACATGCAAGATTTATGCAACTACAGTTACAACACTCTCTTTCAAGAAAGAAAGAATAATTTAGATAATTTAAGGGACCCACATTGTTTAGGGCTGGGCCACGCCGATATAATAAAAATGATGTGCTACCTAAACTAATTACTAAACTAATTAACACATTGAATGCTTTACTGCTCCAATTACAAAGAGGATATTATATATCTATATCTATATCTATATATGTATGTGTGTGTATATATATTATATATATATAATATATATATATATAAAACAAAATTCGTTTAGAGGAACAAAGGGTCTAGAAATTAAAAGAAACAATAAAAAAGAGTAAAGAGGAGTGATTAGACTTCCAGACTTCAGATTCTATGATAAAGCAGCAATCACCAAAACTATTTGGTACCAGTTAAAAAATAGAAAACTAGATCAATCAATCAATAAGTATTAAATGCCTACTGTATACCAGTCATTGTGCTAGACACTAGGAATGTATAGATAAAAATGAAAAAATTTCTGCCCTAAAGAGCCTACTTTTTAAAAATTAATTATTTATTTTTAGTCTTCAACATTCCCTTCCATAAGATTTGGAGTTCTAAATTTTCTTCCCCTTCCTCTCCTCCCCCCTCCCCAAGACAGCATCCAATCTGATATAGGCTTTATATATACATTCATATTAAACATATTTTCACATTAGTCATTTGTTTAGGAAGAATTAGAACCAGTGGGAAGAACCACATGAAAGAAGAAACAAAAAGAGAGAAAGATAGAGAGAGAGAGAGGGAGAGAGAGAGAGGGAGAGAGGGAGGGAGGGAGAGAGAGCAAATAGTATGCTTCAATCTGCATTCAGTCTCTATAGTTCTTTATTTGGATGTGAATAGCATTTTCCATCATGAGTCTTTTGGAGTTGAAAGAGCTTGCATTTTATCAGGAGATATAACATGTATACATATATAGATATAGATATATACAAAGTAAATATGTAGTAATTTGGCAAGCAAAGCACTAGAACCTAAAGTGATCAAGAAAGGCTGCATGAGGAGATAACATTTGAGTGGAGCTTGAAAAGAAGATACTGATTTTAAGAGACAGAGAACCAGGTACATTTCAGGCATGAGTGATAAGAAGGAGTGCTAAGCAAGAAGGTCAATTTAGCCAAACCACAGAGCAGACCTGCACAATCTGCAGCCCACCAACAGATTTTGGGTGGCCTGTGAAAGATGTAGAAGATTTTTTCAGAAATCCTTTGGTGAGCCGTAGGTTGTGCAGGCCTGCTATAGAGTGTATAAATGGGATTAATACAATCTGGTTGTAAAAGGCATTAAAGCCACACAGAAGGGTGTTGTAGTTAATAGAGATAATAAGGAGGCCCTGGAATTTTATTCAGTAGGAGAGTGACACGGTCACATTTGTGCTTTAGGAGTATTACTTTGATGATTTTATGGAGGATGATTAAAGAGGAGTCTTGGAAAAGGAACCAATTAGGAAGCTATTGCAATAGCCCAAGAGAGATGTGATAAGGGTTTGAACTAGAGTTGTGACTTTGTGAGTGGAGATAAGGGAACAGATTAGACAAACAAAAATCAGAAATAATTGAACTGAATAACTCATTGTTCACTGATGCTGAGAACATAAATTCAAAGGGAGAACTCTCTATTTGCTAAGAAACTAAAGGAGAAACTGAAAAGTGGTTTGCCAGACATTAGATTTAGACCAACATCTTATACCAAATACCACAAAAACTTCAATAAAGGCCACCACCTAAAATTTTTAGAAGAGAATAAGATCAGGTACCTTTCACTGCTATTCTTAGAAAAAGAATTCCTAACTACACAAGGGATGGAGGAGCTCTCAAAAAACAAAATAGTGTATAAATTAAAAACCTTTTGCATAATCAAAATTAGTGCAACTAGAATAAGAAGGAAAATTATTGGGAGGAAATCTTTACATCAGATATCTTTTATATGGTTCTGATATCTAAGATTAATAAGGAGTTAACACAAATACATAAGACCCAGAGCCATTCCCCAATGGCTAATTTGTCAAATATAAACAATTTTCAAAAGAATTGAAAACTATTAACAAGCACCTGACTAATTACTCTGTATTATTAATAAAAAGAGAAATGCAAATCAAAACTAACCTGAGGTTTTATGTCATACCCAGAAAATTAGCAAAGATGACAAAAAAAAAAATAAGGAAATAGTCAATGATGAAAGGGTTCCAGAAAGACAAGCACACTGCTATGCTGATGGTGGAGGAGTGAATTGGTCCAACTATCCTGGAAAACAAATTTTAATTTTTTAAAATTAATTTAAATTGTTTTAATTTTAAAAGTGTTGTAAGTGTCCATATCTTTTGAACCAGAGATCTCATTGCTAGGCATATACTCCAAGGAGGCCATAGACAGAAAAATGGAACCATAAATAGCAGCACTTTTTGTAGTAGCAAAGAACTAGAAACAAAATAGATGCCCCTCTATTGGGGGATTGCTAAATACATGATATGTGAAAGCAAAAGAATACTATCTTTCCATAAAAAATAGGGGAAATTCAGAGAGGCATGGGGAGACACATGACCTGATATGTGGAACAACAAAAAAAAAATAATGTCTACATTAACAACAACAATGTAGAGAAAAAGAAGAAAATTACTTTATATTTACTATGCATACATTGTGTACATACCTATTTATGTGCACATTATGTCACCTAATAAAATATAAACTCTTTGAGAGAAGGAACTTGTTTCATTTGTATCTTTCAAATTCTGGTGCCTAGCATGGTGCTTGGCTGAGTAATTATATCACTAAGCTTGGCCCTAGAGAAAAACTGAGAAAATTCATCTCCTTCCTTTCATTGCAGAGGTGGGGGACTATGAGTGTGAAATGTTACATAGGCTCTTAAACAAATTTTGGTTTAGTTTTACTGAACTGTTTTTTACACATACATACACACACACACACACTTGTATATGTGTCTGTGTATGTATGCTTATATATATTTTATGTATGCATGTACACACATACATATAACTGTGTATACTCATATATATGTATTATGTGTGTGTGTATCTCTACTTATAAATATAAAATTCAGCACCTCTGAGAAGGATGACTTAGGATCCAACTCTTTCCAATACCAATGAGAATATGTATGTGTGTACATATATGTATACACACACACATATGTATACATATACATTTGTCACAAGAAAAGTGCACATATACATACATACATACACACAGATACACACACATATATATTATATATAAAGAGATGATTCTCTGGGTAAAGAAGGAAGACAGGATGTATTTGGAATCAAAGGACATCAATAAAAATAAGACTTTTTAAAAATCAATCAATCAATATTTGTTGAGTATTTATTTGCACACGTTATGTGCAAAACCCCTCTGGGCTTTGATGAAGTTAACTCTGTCCCTCTATTTGGTAGAGAGATAAGTGAGACCAATCTCTCTCCATCAAGGATTTTATAGCCCAACCCTATCATTTAATGAAGGAGAAGACAATCCCACCAATTGATTTGTTTAAAAACATACACAGAGTACATAGAAAATTCCACTAGGAAGGTGACTTACAACGTTGAATGTTAAAAATAGAAAATACTTTAGCATATGGAATGTTTAAGCTAACATTGGCCTTAGAATGCCTTAGCAACAAAACTCTTTAGAATATTTTTTTGTGAATTATAGGAGACCATTTAATCTAAACCCCTAATTAAATGCATGAGGAAATTAAGATGTTAAGTAACTTGGTCAAGGTCACAAAACAGTCAGCTTCAGAGTTAATATTCAATACTAGATCCTCTGATGCAAAATCCAGTTTCTTTTCTACTCCGCCACATTGCCCCTAATATGCCTCATAAAAGACAGAACACACATTTCTGCAGCTGAAAGAGCCTTCAGAACACAAAATACAAACTGATAAAAATAAAAGAGCTCTTAAAGCATAGAAAAAAAGATTTTAAAAATCATCTTGGCCAGTGCTCTCACATCCCTTCAACCATAGATAATTTCATCTCTTTATTCCTTCCTTTCAAGTGGATATATGAATTGGGGAAACAAGCAAGGAAAGACTCCAGGAAAATGACTGGTAAGTTAAAGACTGATTTTAACATCTAACTTTCAAGCCTACATAAACAACCCTTGTGTAGTGGAAAAACCATTGAGAGAACTGTTTTTAAATCATGGCTCTAAAACCTACTGAAACTACAGGACCATGGGAAAGTATATTTTTCTCTCTCTGAGCCTCAGTTTTCTGTTTTGTAAAATATAGAAAAAACTCCCAGTCTTGCTTCCCACAAAGGATTGTTGTCCAGATCAAATGGAGTGAATGTGACAGGAAAGGAGGAAGGAAGAAAGGAAACAAGCATTTATTATTCACCTACTATCTGTCAGACACTGTGCTAAGTGCCTTACAAATATTATCTCATTTGATCCTCACAGCAACCTAGGGAGGTAGGGGCTATTATTATCCCCATTTTGCAGATGAGGAAACTAAGGCAAACAGAAGTTAATACACTTACCCAAGGTCACATTGTGGTAAGTCTCTGAGGCAGCATTTGATCTCAGGACTTCCTGACTCCAATCCTAGGGGTCCACCCACTGAGCTACCTATCTACCCAGAAGAGTACAGCTTCCTCCTCTGGGTAGTTCTAGGTGGCACAGTGGATAGAGCGACAGGCCTGGAGTCAGGAAGATCTAGGTTCAAATACAGCCCAAGATATTCCTAGCTGTGTGACCTAGTGCAAGTCACTTAACCCTCTTTGCTTCAGTTTCCTCATCCATAAAATTCACTGGAGAAAGAAATGGCAAACCACATCTTTGCCAAGAAAACCCCAAATGTAGTCATAAAGAGTCAGATGTAACCTAAATGAAGCTTTAACTTATATAGAACTAAAATCTACTTCCTTGTAATGTTTCCTATTCCCTGACCCTTATTTTCTCTAGTTTCTTGGAATGGGACAGAGACTCCCCAATAAGCAGAAGGGCCTGACAATTGAGGCCTCTTACACTTCAGGGCCTTTCAGCAACTCTGAGAAGGGAATTCAATATGGGTGACTCAGGAGTACAGCTCTTTCCAACACCAATGAAGTTGGTTTAGTGAGTCACTTCTAATGTCACGTTTGCATAATAATCACTTAAGTACTGTAAAGTTCATTTCTGAAGAGGAAAGAACCTCTTGGATGGCCCAGCCCTTCAGAGTACAGAGTATTTGGTGGAGTTCTAGACAAATGGATCTGTATAATTCTAGATAAGAATCAAAAAGATTTTCATAGGCCTAAGGATGGACCAGTTTTGGGTTTGGTTTGGTTTGGTTTGGTTTTTTGTGGGGTGAGGGGTGATGAGGAGAGAGGCAGTAGAGGCAGTTTGTCTGAATCAGTTATTTTAATCTACTCAGAAAGCCCCATGGAAACTTCCTCTGTGGAAGCTCCCTCTAGTGGTGGAAATCAAGAACTGGCTACACTATTTAATATTAAAGGGTTGCCTGGATGTACTAGTACATTAAATGACTTCCCAGTGGTCACAGGGCTACTGTATGATAGAAGAAAGACTTGAACCCTTCTGACTCAAAGATAAACCTTTATTTCTTGCTGTCTTCTCTGAATCTAATAAGGTAAAATAATAGGGACAAATGTAAAGTCCTATACTTGGGCTCAAAAAAATCAGCTGCATAAATGCTAGAAGGGCAAGGCATGGTTAGACAGCAGTTCCAGTGAAGAAGATTTGTGGAATCTTAATGGACCAAAAGTCCAATGATTCAGGCATTGACTGAGTCAACAGTGTGGTTTGTCAGACAATAAAGCTACTTCAATCTTATGTTGTATGAAGAGGGACATTGATATGATAATCCCACTGTTCTCTACCCTGATTAGATGACATCTAGATCATTATTTGGTTGTAGGCAAAATATTTTAAGAATAATGAATAGCATTTGTTTGAATTGGTTTAAATCAAAATGGACCCATGCTCTGGGATTCTCCAGTAGGAGAGGCTGATATGGGGTTTTGGGATCATATTATACAAAGATCATTTAAAGAACAAGGGATGTTTAGCTCCTATGGAATAATTACCTTCCTATATGTTGAGATTTCTCATAAATGCTTTTCCAGCCCTAATCTCTCTGCTGACCTTTAGTCTCACATGTCCCAGTGCCCTTCAGACATCTTGAACTGGATGTCTAGTAGACATCTTGAACTCAACATTTCCAAATTGAAGTCATGTTTCCCGCTAAAACTTCCCCCTTTCCAAACTTCCGTATGACTGTCAAGGGCACCACCATCCTCCCAATCCATCAGGTGTTATTTGCCGCTCCTCACTATTTCTCACTCCCTGTATCCAATCTATTGCCAAAAGCTGTCAACTTCACCTTTAAAACATCTCTCAAGGATGGTTCTTTTGCTCCTCTGATATTGCCACCACTCTTGTGAAAGCCTTCATCTCTTCACACCTGGATTATGACAAAAGTTTGCTAGTTGGTCTGTCTACGCCAAGTCTCTCCTCACCCCAGTCCGTTCTCCAGTCAGCTGTTAAAGTGGTTTACCTAGAGCAACAGTCCAACCATGTCAACCCCACACCCAATAAACTTGACTGGCTCCCTATTACCTCCAGGATCAAATACAAAATCCTCTATTTGACCTTAAAAGCCCTTCATAACCTACATCGTCACCCTTTCCAGTCTTCTTAAACTTTATTCCCTTTACTCTTTGATCCAGTGACACTGGCCTCCTTACATTCTTTTTCCTTGCTCAAAATCTACAGTTTCTATTATGAATTAACACAATGGAAGTCGAACTAAAACCATGTAACAGCTAACCCTTGAACAAAATTGGTTCTGTCAGCCCTAAGCTGATGAGAATCTCAGAGCTACAAGGAATCTCATAGACAAATTAGTCCCACTCCTTCCTGCATAAGAATCCTTTCTGGATCATTCCTGACATGTGATATGCCAGCCCCCTTCCAAGGTCCACCCAATACTCTGGAGGCTTCCCTCTGTTTCTTTGAGTATCTCAGACACACCAGAGTAACCATCATTCTACTGTCACTCATTTTTACTCCAAAGTCAGCCCACGTACTTGTCCCCACCCACTTTTCTGATCAGATAGATTGAGAACGATATATTTTATACCACTGTTAGAAAGATCTTGGGCTAAGTGGTACAGTGGATAGAGTACAAGTTCTGGAAGATTCATCTCTCTGAGTTCAAATCTGGCCTCAAACACTTACTACCTGTGTGAGCCTGGGCAAGTCACTTCATGCTGTTTGTCTCAGTTGCCCTTTCGTCTCCGTCTCTGTATGTCTGTGTCTTTTTCTGTCTATGTCTCTCTTTGTCTCTGTCCTTCTCTGTCTCTGTCTCTCTCTGTCTCTCTCTGTCTCTCTCTCTCTCTCCCTCTAATGCTTCTGATCAATGGCTCTTGTTTTTTCTCCTAGAACCTTACCCCAAGCTCTTAGGCCAAACTAGGTCTTTCTTATCCTCCAGTTCCACTGGCTGCTCACTCCTGAGGCCTATTGTCAGTAGAAAACCAGCAATTTCAATCCCTTGGATCACCTGGGAAGGCTGTGTGGAATTGGTGCCTCAGCCATTTCAGAGCTCCCAGAAGACAAAATAAAGTCCAAGAGCTCAGAGACTTGTGTTGTTCCAGTGTCAGGATGTGTCTATCAGGATGCTGGTGCTCTCAGTATGAGAATGTCATCACTGAACCATACTAAGAACTGTGTCTAGGGAAGGGGATATGTCTCAGTAACTAGATTTCTTGACAATAAACAATAGAAAGTCCAGGTCACTTTGGCTCCAATTTGTGCTAATGGAAATCATTCTAAAATGTCTGAGCCTACTTTCCTGTCTACATCTGATACCATGCAGAGACCTCAGATTTTCTTTCTTTTTTTTTTTAACTTAGTATCTTATTTAATAGCTTATGTCTAAGGTCTGAACAGCTGGATGGCTCACTAGACAGAGCTATGGGTCAGGAAGACCTGAGTTCAAATCTGACCTCAGACATTTACTAGTTATGTGACTATGGGCAAGTCATTTAACCCTGTTTACCTCAGTTTCCTCATCTGTAAAATGAGCTGGAGAAGGAAATGGCAAACCAGTCCAGTATCTTTGCCAAGAAAACCTCAAATAGGGTCATGAAGAGTCAGACATGATTGAAAATAACTAAACAACACAACAATCCAAGGTCTAGGTTTGATGTATCTTTCTCGCTTTAAGTTTTTATAATCTAAATTCTAGTATTCTCTTTCGAAATCCCTTCCAGTATACATTTGTAGCACCCCCTTCAGGGCTACCTCCCAAACTGTACTCACTTTAACAGATCAGATCACCAGAGGGTGGCTAACTACTTTTCTTCTCAGGATTCTAAGGGCAATCCCAAAGGAGATGCTAGGGTTTCCAATACTGTTGCTTAGGACTCCATAATTGTGCTCCCTATTGATTATCAGCCAGAGATAGTTAGTAAGTATTTGGTATTTTGGCAAGCAGGTATAGCTAAGACAGTTGTTAGAGAAATGTCTCCTAAACTGAAGGCAGAGTCTTCCCTTGAACCAATAAGCTCCCTGGAGTGAGTGGGCCCAGACTTAAAGATAATATATGCCCAAAGACTAAATTCAAAGCTGCTGATTGCTGGGAGTTTTTTGCTCCCTTCATGGAGTTCTCATGAAGTTCCCTTAGCATTATGCCTTTGCTGACCTCTGAGGGTCAGTGCCCTTCTAGAATCTTGAAGCTACCTTTGCTCAGTTTGTCTACTTTATCCTCAGGGGGTCCCTTATCTTCAGATGCAGATGCTCTCATAAGCCATTATTGCTCCAGGGTTGCTACTATTGGATTTAGTAAGCATTTAAGATTTTCCTCCCTTTTGAAAACAAGGTCATCTCCTGATCAATGGTGAGGAAGAGGAGCTCCTGCTTTCCCCTCCACCTAAACACAACTCTCTCTCTCAAGAGTTCTTCGCTGCCCAATTAAACCACTACTCAACTGATCTGGTACTGAAATGTATGATTTAGAGCTGCCTTGCTATTTTATGCATAGAACTAGAAATGTTTCTGATTTTTTTCTGCCAGTTACAAGATATTTCTTGCATACAATCATTGTTTTCATCCAATGACCTAACGCCCTGTAATTCTTTCAAATTGATGGAGAATGGTCTTAAAATGAGAATTTGGGCCTTTTGTGATTAATTGGGTGGCAGGACAAACCTCACCCTTAAGCTGTGGTCTATGATCTAAGAGCATATGTTATTAGGCTAGTTCCAGGTCTAACATTTCATGGTATATATTCAAAGGCCACTTCCTGTTCAGGCACTGTATTGTTGTTGGTTTTGTTTGTCCTTCGTTTTCAAAGAGGACCAATGACATTATGAAGTAATGTCCTAACTCATGTGTGAATCGGATTCAAATGGGCAGAGTTGCACAGTCATCAGCTTCATTCTGTCTTCCAGAGTCATTGAAGTCCAGAGGCAAGACAAAAGTCAGGATGACTGGCAATGGCCTGGGTTGCAGTGGATTACCTTGAGGTCTTTGATGTCTGGCCAAATTCTGAGCACCCCACAGTGCCTGCTTTAGCCACCCTCATGGTCATTGGAACAGATTGTTCTCATCTGCCCATTCCATCAGGGGAAGTCTTCACATGCTTGGGGTAGACATCCTCCTAACTCACAGACAGGTCTGAGACCTATTGGTTACCCTCAACCAGGTTTAACCTGCCAAGACAGTTTTACCAGGGCACAGTCACTGTGCATACTACAGCTTCTTGGAGCCATAGGTGAGAGTTGGGTGGCAGATGGACACCAAAAGTGGAATGAGCAGTCCTGAAAAGGGCTTAGCAAGCCCTTACACCAGAGATGCTGGTCCACCCTGTATACCCCAAGGCACTATATACTCTGTCTTTGAAGGTGCCCCTCAACTCTACTATTCTATACTCTAAGATCTCTTCTAGTTCTTTCATTCTGTGTTCTAAGGGCTCTTCTAGCTCTCCCATCTTATGTTCTAAGGTTGTTTGTGGTCTGTCATTTCATGTATTATGTTCAAATTCCATTTATAGATCTAACATTTTATGAACTGTATTCTAAGGTACCTTCCAACTAAAACATTCTGTGACTGATAAATAATCCCTTCTAGATCTCAGAGCAGCCCTTCCCTTAACCATTCTCCTCCCATTCCCCAGAAATGTAAGACATAACAAGGAAAAAACTGTCTAAGTGCTTTATTGATACAATTCAGGATGCCTGGAGTCAGGCAAATGATAAAGCATTAAAACGATAAGAGGAAGATAAGGGAGGATCCTGAAGCATGCAGCTACTTGTTTTGTCTATCATCCTGAAATCACACCAGGTGGGACAAAGCCTCCTGAAAGATAGAAGAGTAATCATGATGAAACAAATTGCTTGAGATAATTTTTAGGAGGAGGGCATAGGGGTCTGGGGTGAGTGGTCAGAGAATTATTTTCCCCCCAGGGCTTAGAAGCTGGTATGGATTCAGTACTACTCTGGTGGGAGTACTAAAAGCAATAGCTAGTATTTAGTATTATTTTTAACAATAATAATGCACGTATATATGCCTTAAAGTTTACAAAGTGCATTATGTATTGTCTCATTTGATCCTCACAACAATTCTGTGAGATAGGTACTATTTTCATCTCCATTTTACAGATGAGGGAACTGAGGCCGAGAGAGGTCAGGTGACTTGTGCAGGGTCACACAGCTAGTAAGTGAGTAAGGCAGAATTCAAACTCAGGTCCTTCCTGACTCCCTCAATCCATGGTGCAACCTAGCTGCCAAATAAATCTTCCCATTGCAAAGCACTTTTCCTTTCATCCCTTCATGAGATCTTCCCAACAGCACTTTGAGAAAATAACAAATTGAGAGGAAATGTATCATCGCAACTTATTAGTGACAGAGCCTGGACTCAAACCCAGGTCATTTGTTGACTTTCATCTTAATGACTATTTCCACTCAACCATTCTTAGTCTTGATGGAATCACTTTGCTACTGAGATTTATATTCTTACGGCTAGACTATGGCATCAGGTATCATACATAATATGCACTTAAGAAAGTTTTCTTTAGGGAACAGTTTTAACTGAGCTTAAGTTGTCTTACATAGAACCTTCAAGGAAGGGGGAAAGGTTCAAAAGCCCAGGAGTAAGGGAATGTTAGCAAACCCAACTTTTCCCATATTAGGCAAGCCTCCACTATACTATATGGAGTGTTTAAGTCTCAGAGAAGTGACTAATAGATCAAAGGTCTACATCAAGGGCCCTGCTGCTCAGTTAAAAATTGCATAGTAACAATATACATCTGTATATATACTCTATAATGTACTAAAATAAGTATAAAATTATTATGTAATAATTTGGAGTAATTAATGATGAATTAAAGAATTAATAATTGGATGGTGGTTACATGGTCTCTTACAATAACAATCATGTAAATGTACAGTAACTCTATAATAATGGTGCAAGGACCTTATATAAAGTAAGTGTATAATAACTATACAATCAATATATATTACTGGATAGTGACTATGAATACCTGTGTAATAAGTTTACAATGGTTACAAAGAGACTTCTGTCAACTGTACAATTGTTGTATAATGGGTATATAATAACTATACAATGATTATGTAATAATGACTATACAATGTATAGTCACTGAACAATTCTGTCATTGCTACATCTGCGATTATAAAATTGTGATATAGTGACTGTGTAATGACTATATGATAACAGTACAATGATTGTCCAAAGGCTGTAGAGTAACATTATGTGATGACTCTGTAACTGCTACATAGTGACTGTACAATAATTTCATAGTATCTGTATAACCCTTTGACAACTGAATAATGACTTTACAACGGTAGTTCAGAGGCTGTGTGATAAGGTTGTTCAACTGCTATGTAAATTCAACAATTACTATGCAATGACTATACAATGACAGAGTTAGCTGTATCAGAAGATAGCAACTGTATAACCATCCTGCACAATGATTGTATAGGAATTGTATAATGATTGTCCAAAGGATGTAGAGTTACTTTGCAATGACTCTATAACTGCTCTAAAGTGACTAGGTGATGCCTGTATATACACCAATGGTACCATATTTATAAAATAACTGTACAGTAACTCAATGATGCCCAAACAGTGAGTACAGTGCAGAGAAGGGTAGATTGGCAAGATAGCCAAAAGGGATATTTACCAGAAGTTTTTTCACAGCTTCGGAAGCCTCAGGCCCCAGCTCATCCACACATTTCTTTAGCCCTTCAACCAAGTGCTCCACAGAGATGCCCAGTGTTTTCAAGACCATTTTCAGTGGGTCAATAATGGAGAGGATCATGTCCAGGGGCATGAAATTGTTGATGGGAAGAGACCCACTGTTGATGAAGAAAGCGGTAGCTGGAGAAAAAAGGTGGGGACCACAGAGCATTTGAGATTCCAGGCAAAATTCCCAAATATAGCCCATCTCTAGATAGCAAAATACAAATATCTCTAAGCAGCCTTGATTCCCTCACCATCACTACCAATGTGCAAGTCATGGATTTATCAGGTGGGATTTTTCCCTCCTGGAAAGAAAAACATCCAGATGCTGATATTAGAGAGTTTAGCAGTGAAATTAAAAATCAGAAATAGGAACAAAGACAATTTAAGATCATAGAACTTAGAGCTAGCAGGAAACATACAGATCATCTAATCCAGACCCCTCATTTGACAGGTGAGAAGTTCAGAGAGATTAAGACACAACCCAAAGGTAAAACAGGTAGCAAGTAGCAGAGGCAAGATTCAACCCCAGATCCTCTGATCCCAAATCTCATACTCTTTGTACCAGGTCATACTGTAGATCTTCATCCTCAGTTCACTAGATAAAACCTTGAGATTTCTTCCAATAGAAGAGGCCCATCTGTCCTACCTGCTCATCTATCTGCTTTATAGGTACAATCCTCATAATTGTTCTTATACTATAAGGTAGTGATAGATGGCACAGGGGACAGAGTGCTAGACATCTTTAAGTGATACAACACATATATAAAGTACTTCACAACCCTTAGAATGCCAAAGAAATGCAATTATTACTCTGTCCAGTTTCACTTATGCTGTTATTATTACTGTTGTCATTAAAAGAGCACTAAACTTGACATCCTAAGACTTGAGTTCGTGTTTTTATTT
Source organism: Vombatus ursinus (assembly GCF_900497805.2). Classification (NCBI taxonomy): domain Eukaryota; kingdom Metazoa; phylum Chordata; class Mammalia; order Diprotodontia; family Vombatidae; genus Vombatus; species Vombatus ursinus. The sequence goes on along the minus strand of NW_020954641.1, from coordinate 740,968 downwards.
CAATACCTTCAAGTTGTGTGACCAAGGGCAGGTCTCTTAACCCCACTGAGCCTCAGTTTCCTCATCAATATGATGGGACTAACAATCCTCATGCTACCTTCCTCACAGAGTTATTGTGAGAACAGCATTTTGTAAACCTTAAACTATTATATAGAACTGTTATCATTATTATTAGTAACAATACTTCCCTTGTACATAGCTTTGGATTCCAAATATCTGAACTTGAGCCTCAACTCTGACACTCAGAGGCAGTGCTTACCATACAGTAAAAACAGTCCTGAATTTGGAGATGGAGAAACTGGGCTTAAATCCCAGTTGTGCCATGTCCTACCTGTATGACCATGTACAGATCACTCACATTCTTGTTCCTCAGTTGTCACCTCTGAAAAATAGGGCTGAACTGGATAGCCTCTAAGGCCTGTTTAAGATTGAAATGTGATTCTATGCAATGTTATGTCAGTGTCTTTGCCTCTCAAAGACAGTTTTTCCATTTGTAAAATGAGAATAATAGTACTTTCTTGACCTGTCTTCCATATAGGGATGTTTTAAAGATGAAATGAGATAAAGTATGTAAAATACTTTGGAAACCATAGTGCATTGAGAAAACAGCTGGTATTCATATCATTCCTGTCATATTAATTAATTATCATATTACTTTTATTTCATATTAATTAATTTCATTTTAATTATTTCATATTAATTAATTAATCATATTCTGTCTATAAAATGGAGGAGTTAAGTGGCACAGTGGATAGAGTGCTGGGCCTGGAGTCAAGAAGACCTGAGATCAAATCTGGCTTCAGACACTAGCTGTGTGACCCTGGGCAAGTCACTTAATCCTGTTCACCTCAATTTCCTCATCTGTAAAATGAGCTAGAGAAGGAAATGGCAAACCAATCCAGTATTTCTACCAAGAAAAACTCAAAAAAAAGAGATCACTAAGAGTCGAATCCAACTGAAAACAATTAAACAACAATAATTCTATAAAATATTCCTGGAATATCGGACAGGTTTATGTTATTATCCATAAAGGGTGAAGAAATTGAAGCAGCATGGTACAGGGGAATGAACATTGCATTAGGAGTCAAAGACCTTCAGTTCCAATCCTGGCTCTGCTACTGTGTGCATGACAATCCAAGGCACATCTCTTCGCTTCATTCACTTCTGTGTGAAACGAGATTGTTGGAATGAATGACCTCTCCATTTCCTTCCAGCTCCATCTATGATCCTAAGATGCCCCCAATTTGGTGTCAGGTCCAGGACTAGGCCCTGAGTCTCCAGAGCCCTCATGTATTATTATTTCTACTACCTTTCGCTGCTCCTGTTCCTCAATCCATCGTTTGCTAAAGCTGGAAGGACTCTCTGATCTCATCTCATCCCAAACCCTCATTTGACAGAAAAGGATACAGGGCCAGAGACTTGCCCTAGGTCATCCAATGATTTAGTGGCAGCACTGGGACCCAAAGCCAGGTCTCTTGAATTCCTGTCCAGGCCCATTCAATCATACTACAGCTACTTCTCAGGCCCCCAAATGTTTTAGGAATTGCCTCTGTTCAGACAACTTACCAGAGTAACTGCAGACGGCAAAAGTTACAAACAGAAAGACGTGTCCCAGCTTCATGACTGTTGTCCCTGGCAGAAACTTCTCAGATTCTTGAAGTTTGAAAGGAAATCCCAATAGACTCACTATTGAACTTAGTCAGCTGTGGTGCCGAGTGAACAACAAACACACATGTATATATATTCATGGATTCCCCATTCAGCAACCCCAAGCCCCCTTGACCTTTCAGAAATGATACATGGGTCATGTTTCTCTAGCAAACAGACCAAGGCTCCTTCCTCCTTCCCTCATGTTCCCGTGGGAATGGAAATTTTCCTTGTTGATTCTGCTGCACAGGGGCCTCCTCTGGGGAACCAGAAGTGGGCACCCAAACATATTCCTACTGATGCAATTTGAGCAGCAGTTGCTATTGTTCCACTAAAGGTCATCTTCCCCCCAAGTGTGGTACACTTTTGAAAGAGCATCCATTTGGGCCACTAGACTGAGGCTTGATTGTCAGCTCAGCCACTATGTGACCTTGAACAATCTATCATCAACAAACATTTATTCAGCTATGTCCCAGGCACTGTGCTAGATGTTAGAGATACAAGTGTGATGAATGAAATAATCCCACTTCTCAAGAAGATTTTATTCTAATGGGAGAAACAAGTATGTACATAAATGTATATAGTATAAGTATAAAGAGTATCAAGACAAATCTATACCAAGTAGTTAGATACAAGGTAGTTTAGGAGGGAGGGCACTAGTAGTTGGGGGACCAAGGAAGACTTTATGCAGAAAAAAATGGTGCTTGAGCTGCATTTCGAAGGAAGAGAGGTATTCTGAAGATGAGGTGAGGAAGACATGAATTCTGACTATGGGGGATGACCAGGACAAAGTCATAGAGATAAAATGTCCTGTGGAAGAAACAGACAGCAGACCAGTCTGGATGGAACAGAGAGTTTGGGAGGGGGAATAATGTCCAATGATGCTGAAAAGGTAGGTTGGGGCCAGGTTTTGAAAGGCTTTAAAAACTAAATATAGGAGCTTAAATTTTATCCTAGAGGCAATAGGAAGCACCTGAAATTGTTTGGAGAGAGAAATGACCTGGTCAGATCTGTGATTAATAATGATAATAATAATGATAAATACTAGTATTTATATAGCACTGTAAGGTTCACAAAGCACTTTATAAATATTATCTCATTTTATCCTCACAACAACCTTGGGAGGTAGATATTATTATAATAATTGTTCACATGAGGAGAATGAGGCAGACAGCAGTGAAACAAATTGCCCAGGGTTACATAGCTTGTAAGTATCTGGGACAGGATTTGAACTCAGATCTTCTGGACTCCAGGTCCAGCACTTGAGTTATCCACTACACTACCTACCTACCTACCTACCTATTGATTTGATTATAAAGAAAATCATGTTGGCAAGAGTGTATAGGATGGACTAGAGTGGAGACACTTGAGTTGGGAAAACCAATTGCAAGACTGTTGTAATAATTTAAGTGAGAGCTGATTAGGACCTGAACTAATATGGTAGCTATGTGAGTAGAGAGAAAGAGAGATATGAGAGATATTTTCAAAATTGAAAAGGCAAGGTTTGTTAATTGATTGGATATTTGGGGTGAGGAAAAGAAAAGAGTCAAGGGGACGCTTTGATAGAAATAGGGAAATTTAGAAGAGGAAAGGATTAACTCATTTAAACTGCTCAGATCTGTTACCTCACATGTCAAATGTTAGGCGATATGACTAATAAGGTATATTCCAGTTCTAAATCCATGATCATAAGTTTTGTCTTAGAACCCTAGAATGTCAGAAGTAGCAGAATCTCACAACTGGAAAGACCTCTTCACTGAGTAAGAATTCCATCTAAGCATCTAATAATGATGATTATAGCTCTCATTTATATAGTTAAACTTACTAGCTGCATAATCCTGGACAAGTCATTTTATCTCTCTCTGCCGCATTTTCCTCATATGTACAATAGGAATAACAATATTGTTATTGTTGTTGTAAGGATAAAATGAGATATTATTTATAAAGAGTTTTGTGAACCTTACAGTGCTACATAAATACTAGCCATTCTTTTGCCAAATGCTTTACACATACCATCTTACATAATACTCACGGCAGTCTTATGAAGTAGGCACTGAGGAAACTGAGACTTGGGGAACTTATATGATGTACAAAAGAAGTAAATATCAGAAGTAGGATGATACTCACTACCTATGTGACCAGAGGTAGTTTGTCATAGTGGATAGAGAGCTGGCCTTAAAGCCAAGACAACTTGATTTCAAATTCTGCCTCTGAATTTGGAACTATGCCTAAAGGGCTATAAAACTGTGCATACCCTTTGATTCAGCCATACCACTTCTAGCACTGTATCCCAAAGAGATCATAAAAAAGGGAAAAGGATCCATATGTACAAAAATATTTATAGCAGCTCTTTCTGTGGTGGCAAAAAATTGGAAATTGAGGAGACATCCATCAATAGGGGAATGGCTGCACAAGTTACGGTACTTAATTGTAATGGAATACTATTGTGCTATAAGAAATGATGAGCAGGCAGATTTCATAAAAACCTGGAAAGACTTACACGAACTGAAGCCAAGTGAAGTGAGCAGAACCAGTATCGGCCAATTGTGCAATGACCAAAGATAATTCCAAAAGACTTATTATGGCAAATGTTATCCACATCCAGAGAAAGAAATATGGAGTCTGAATGCAGATCAAAGCATACTGTTTTCTCTTCTTTGTTTATTTTTTGTTTTTTTTTTCTTATGGTTTTCCCCTTTTGTTCTGATTCTTCTTTCATAACATGATTAATGTGGAAATATGTTTAATATGATTGCACATGTATAGTCTATCAGACTGCTTGTTGTCTCAGGGTGGGGTGAGGGGAGGGGGGAAAGGAGAAAATTTGGAATTCAAATTCTTATAGAAGTGAATGTTGTAAAAAAATATGTGTGTACATGTATACTTAAAAAAGTCAAATTCTGCCTTTGATATTCCTGGCTGTGTCACCCTGGGCAAGTCACTTATTCTCTTAATTCTCTAGGCACCTCTTTAAGACTCTTAATTGCTAAGAAGATGCCAACATGCACCGGCAGAAGGAGTTCTCTCCCTTAGGAGGAAAATTCTTACATCCCTATTCATTCCTATATCAATGAAATTAAATTCCAGTCCTGATCCCAGGGCAAGTCACTTTACTTCCCTGGGCCTCAGTTTCCTCATCTGGACAATGAGAGTATTGAACTAGATAGCCACTGAGGTCCCTTCAAGTTCTATATCTATGAGCCTATGAACTTGTGAAGAAAGTGAATGAAGTGCTAGATTTGGAGTCATCTTGAAGATGTCCAGCATGAGGGATTTCACCATTAATCTAGTACAGCCCATTCTACTTTGAGGCAATTCCAATTTCTTGAAGTTTTTTTTCCTTATTCCAATCTGAAATCTGCCTTTCTGCATCCTTAAAGAACTGCTCTTAATTTTACCCACTAATGTCAAGAAAAACAAATTTAATGTCCCCTCAACATGATGGCTCTTTCAGCTGTTTAATGATAGTTGTGAACTCCCCACCGCCAACCTTTCACTTCCCTGATCAGAGTATCCATGATTCTGTCATCTGGAGCTCCTTCAACATATCCTCCCCCAGTCTTTTTGCCTGGTTGTGTTCTAGCTGGTCAAGGCCCTTCCTGAAGGAACCAGTTCTATATGCAGTCTGTTGAATGAAGAAGATACTAGGATCTGTTTTCCCTTGTCTCCTGTTTCTATTAATGGAGTCAGATCACTTCAGCTTTTTTGACTGTCATATCATACTGAGACCTCACACTGAGTTCAAAGTCAACCAAAACTCTCATGTATTTTCTACATGCCCTATTGTCTATTCACATCTCCTCCACTCTATATTTATGCAATTGGTTTTCCAAACCAAAGTAAAGAGCCTTCCTATTATCTGATAAATTCCTTCTTATTATATTGAGTGCATCATACCCTCTTTCAAAAATCCGTTTACCTGGAGGGGAAGCACAGTTCTAGAAGTATGGCCAGAGGATAATCTGAATGATATGTCACAAAGAGAGACAGAGAGAGAGAGAGACAGAGACAGAGACAGAAAGACAGAGGCAGAGACAGAGAAAGACAGACAGAGACAGAGACAGAGAGAGTTCCAGTAGTGAAATTTCCCCTTAGCTTTTTTTTTGAAACTTGATAAAGCTCTGGTAATGCATTATTCACAAAATTGTAGAGATGGAAAGGACTTTAGAAAAAGTATTGGTGGAAAGTATTGCAGAACTTAAGATATCAGAGCAAAGTGGGATGATAGAACATAGAACACAGAATGTCAGAGCAGAAATGGAATAAAACTTTAAAGCTGGAAGTGGCCTTCAATTCAGTTCAACAAGAAATAATTGTTTACTAAATATCAAGCGCTGAGTTTGGTCCTAGGAATACGGGGATTAAAATGAAATAACCCCATTGCCTCCAAGGAGTTTACACTATACTGGGAGAAGCAACACGATCCTAGAGATGATCAAACAACCTACCCATTTTGCAGATGAGGAAAATGAGACCCTTTTTGGATGTGCCTTCAACTCTAAAATCCTATGAACTATATGTAATACAAGGCTTTGTAAATTTCAGAGTGCTATAAAACAGTGAGTCTAAACTATGGAGTTAGATCATTCCAGTGTTGACCTATTCTGATCCTTAAGAAGTTCACCCTTTTAATGAATCAAAATCAGCTCTCCTGTGACTTCTCCTCATTGCTCCTTGTTCTGCTCTCTCAGGCCAAGTGGAGCAAACTCTAATCCTGCTTTCCCATACCAGCCCTTCAGATAATTCATGTCAGCCCTTCATGATTTCTGAAAGCAACAATCATGACCTTATACAAGTCATTTTATTCCTCTGTTTACTCATCTGTAAAATGAGAGTTTGGACTAGATGACAGATCCCTTTAAACTCTAAATTCTAGGATTCTCTTTCCCCTACTAAGCCTCTTCTTTTCCAGCTTAAAAATTCTCGACAAAACTAGAATTTAGAAATGCATCAGTCTAATCCCCCTCAGATTTCAGATAAGGAAACTGAGACTCCCCAAAAGGAAAGCATCTTATTCAAATCATATCTGGTCCTAAAGTCAGAGATGATAAGGACCTTAGAGATGATCTAATGCAGGTATCTTACTTTACAGAAACTGAGACTCATGGAGCGCCTAGGTGGCACAGTGGATAGAGCACTGACCTTGAAGTCAGGAGTACCTGAGTTCAAATCTGGCCTCAGACCAAATATTTGACACTTACTAGCTCTGTGACCCTGGGCAAGTCACTTGACCCCAATTGCCTAAAAAAAAAAAATTAAAAAGAAACTAAGACTCAGCACAGAAAAGTGCTCTGCCCAATTCATTTCCTTCCCTTTCACAGTCGTTCTTCCCTCTACACTGTACTGCTTCTCAACACAGAAAAAATGTAGTCCGTGTTCCAAGCCACAGGGACCACAGCCCATCCCTCTGAAACCACAGTAATGCTTTCACCAGGTCACCCAATGAGCTGATGCATGTCACGTTCACTTGTGTTGGTGACTTCCAGGAAGAAACTCAGTTAAGGGTCCCAAGGGCCCATTGTTGAGCTCTATTTCCCTATTTTATGGCTTGGTTCTGATTTCTTACCATTATTCTTATGACTGACAGTAGAGCAGTTGACCAGTAGGAGTCTGCATATTTGGAAAGGTTAAGAGGAAAGCAAATGCTTGGCAATGATTGCCTAGCCCAACCCTCTTCCTGGACCCACTCTAGACTGAAATGAAGAACTGCCTTCTCATTCTTTATTTTGCTTGTCTTTCTAATACCACCACTGGGATCTTCTGTTCCTACTCTCTGGCTCTCCTGCTTCCCTGATTATCACCTACTCCTGCTCCATCTCCCCAGTGAAGGAAGCAAAACCATCTTCTACCTCCAGAAAATTGAAAGGTTTGGAGTGGTATTTGTTAGTTTCTCATTAAAGTCTGGAATCTGAGAGCTGGAAGGATCTTCAGAGGGCATCAATTCAATTCAATTCAACTCAAAACATTTATAAATGCCACTTTGTACAAGGCACTGCATTTACGTGCTAGCTAGGGCTACAGAGACAAAAACAAAATGACCCTTCACCTCAAAGAGGCTGCATTCTATTGGGGTATATGCAAAATGAGCATAAGTAAATACTAGGTCCTTGAAGAGGGAATGGGAGGGAGGGAGGGAGGGAGAGAGAGAGAGAAAGAGAGAGAGAGAGAGAGAGAGAGAGAGAGAGAGAGAGAGAGAGAGAAAGAGAGCAGGAAAGGAGGAAAGATTTCCTGTATAGGAGGTAGTACATGAACTGAGGTTCCAATAAAGATTCTGAGAGGCAGAGGTAAACAGTGAGTTCATTCTAGGCATAGTGGTATACTAGCAGACTTGGGAATCAGAAGACCGGGTTTTAATCCTGCCTCAGACACTAACTAACTCTGTGAACCTCAGCAAGTCACTGTGCTACAATTTCTTCAACTATATGAGGAAAAAAGATACAAAAAGTAGAATGCCAAGTTCAGTGTACAAATGGTTGACCAGTTTGAAACTACTTCAAAAAATAGGGTAATATGAAGTGATCCAAGAGAATAACCTGAATCATAATTTCTGGTTTCTAAGGCGTATTAATGTTTTACAAAACACTGTTCTCATGCTGCTGTGAGGAATGGAGTATAAGAATGATTATCCTATGAGGAAACAAACCCATTGATGTGAGGTGACTTGGCCATGCACACACACACCTGGCATTTGTAGGTTTCACAGGTTTTTTTAGTTTGGGGGTTCTCAGAGATTATCTAATTTAATCCCATCATTTTACAGATAAGAAACTGAGATCCAGAGGAAAGAAGTCAGTAACTCAAAGTCACAGAAGTAACCCTGGAAAAAAAATCATATCCCCTTTTTCAACCTCAGTTTCCTCATTTATAAAAGGGAAGTGAAAATGTGGTCCAAATTACTAATAGGAAGAGAAAATAAAAGCTGCAAGGTTTCACTTTATACTCAGCAAATTAACAAATAGCTAGCATTTATATCATTTCACATCTATTATTTTCTTTGATCACAAAAACCCTTAAGAGGTAAGTAGTATATACCCATTTTAGAAATGAGGGGACTGAGGTTGACAGAAGATTGTCCAGGGACACAAAGCTAGTAAGGTCTGTGGCAGGATTTGAATTCAGGTCTTTCTGACTCCATTTTCACTACAGTACCTAGATGCTTCTATAGCAAAGATGACAAATAGCACAATCAATCAATATTTGATGAGCTACAGGAAGACAGGCACACTGATGCACTTTTGATGTTGCGGCTGTGAAGTGATCCAGTCTTCTTGGATTTCAATTTAGAATTATACTCAAAAAGTAGGGCTCTCACTGTTAAGCATGTACTCAAAGAAAGTCAAAGACAGAATGAAATATTTTATATATACTACAGCACCCTTTATGGTGGAAAAGAATTAGAAACAAAGTAGTTGTTGGGCATTAACAGAAAAAAACTAGAGTATATAAAAGTAATGAAATATTATTATTGAGTTAGATATGACAAATACTAAGAAATATGGAAAAATTATGTTGACTGAAACAGAGTAAAATAAATGGAAACAAGAGAATAATATACATTGACATTACAATCACTAGTAAGGAAAAGTAATGTTATAATTAAATATAATTATATCATTAATGATGATATAATCAAAAAGATCATTAGCAATAAATAATGAAAAAATTACAATGAAGATTCTAGAAAAGAGATACTCATGAGATTCCTCATGATACAGAGGTGGGAGATTACTAGGAAAAAATATTACATACCTTGTTAGACATAATATGTTTAAGATATTTTGTTTAATAGTTTTCCTTACTCACAAAAGAGGTTTAAGGCTGAGTAAAGGAACTGGATAATAACTGTGAGGAAAAGACAAAAGGTATCAAGAAAATGTATGTAAAATAAAACAAAATGAGGGGCTTGGTCCAGGTGGTTCCTAAGATCCAATCCAGCTCTAAATCTATGAACCTACATAGCAGAGTTAGGATTTTAATACAGGGCTTTGGGCTGTAGATCCAGTGTTCTTTCTATTACATTTAGCTGCTTTATTCAAATCCTAACTCTATATGAATCTACAGCCTCTATGATTATTGGCCATTAGGCCACCACCTGAAGACTTCCAGTAATGAGAAATGCACCATCACTCTAGACAACTAATTCTACATATGGATGGCTTTAATTGTGAATCTTTTTTCCCAAAAGTGAATTGAAATCTGCCTCACTGGAACTCTCCATCCCACCCCTTCACCCCCAGTTGCTTTAGTTCTACCCTTTGGAGCCAAGCAGAATAAGTCAAATCCCCTATGTCCTAACCAGCAGCTAGCATGGCCACTATAGTCTTTATTTTTTTAAAATTTATTTAATAGTATTTTATTATTTCCAATTACATATAAATATAATTTTCAATATTCATTTTTCAAAAGATTTGAAGTTCTAAATTTTTCTCCCTCCCTCCCCTCCCATTTCCTTAAGAAAGAAAGCAATCTGATATAGGTTATACATGTGTAATCATGTAAAATATATTTCCACATGAGTCATATTGTGAAAGAAGAAACAGAACAAAAGAAAAAACACACACAAAAAAGTGAAAAATAGTATGCTTCAATCTGCATTCAGACTCCGACAGTTCTTTGTCTGGATGTGGATAGCATTTTCTGTCATGACTCTTTTGGAATAGTCTTGGATCATTACATTTCTGAGAAGAGTTAAGTCAAACATAGTTGATCATCACACAGTGTTACTGTTATTGTGTACAATGCTTTCCTGGTTCTGTTCATGTCACTCAGCATTACTTCATTTAAGTCTTTGCTAGTTTTTTTTTCTGAAATCTTCCTGCTCATCAATTCTTAAAGCATGAGTATTCCATTGCATTCATATGCCACAACTTATTCAGCCATTCCCCAATTAATGGGTTCCCCTCAATTTCAATTCTTTACCATCACAAAAAAAGCGCTATATATATTTTTGTCCAGTAGGTCCTTTTTCCCTTTTTTATTATCTCTTTGGGATACAGACCTAGTGGCCACTCCATTCATCTCGACAAGCTAAATGCCTCCAGTTCCTTCAACTCAACCATGGATTGGTAAGCAAGGGAGAACTTCTCTGACTTTTTAAAAATAACATCAAACACAGAAAAAGTAAAAAAAAAAATAAGACCATAGCAAAGAGAAAAGAAGGCTGGACTTGGGGATCAGGAGTCTCAGTTTCGATTTAAAGCTCTATCACTAACTATAAAGCTAGAAAAGCCACTTCATTTCTCCAACTTCAGTTTCCTCATTTGTAAAATAGAAATTTAATATGTAATGTATAGGATGTAGAAGTAAGGCAATTTCTAGGAATTTAAAACTAAATATCTATTTTTTAAAATGTAACACATCAAAACATAACTCATTAGAGAAGTATCACAGAAGGAATAGACTGTCTCAGGAAGTACTAAGTTCCCCATCAACAGAGGTCTTCTATGGAGGGAGTAAGCAAAATGACTCCTTCTGGATATGCTATGAGAAAACGAGCTCCTTGAAGATAGGATGTATGTAATGTTTGTTATTTGAATCCCTAGATCTAAGCACAGGGCTTTGTGCCTAGAATTCCTGCCTTATTTCATATTACTACCCTTGGCAAACATTATACTCCAGACAAATAAGACTCCTCTCTACCCCGTAAATGTTCCCCACTCTTCTACTTTTATGCCTATGCAAGAATGCAGGGGACTGTAGGTAAGACTAAGGAGGCCTGACCCAAAAGGGCAGAGGAAAGTGGAGCATGGCCCTGGGCACAAATTTCTACTTCAGGAAATAAAATAGAAATGAATAAATCAAAGAAAATAATTTTAGATATAAAAGTATCACAAATCTAATTTCACAGCAACTCAAAAAAGGAAAATAATGAATTTTCCATGAGAACTACATGAATATTTAGAATCTCCACAATATGTTCCTCACTCTCCAAAATTTTCCAACTACTTGCCAGAAATTTTCTCACCCTAGAGATTCCTCTGCCCTGCAGCCCTCTCTTTTAATCGGTGAGTGTCTGGCCAACACTACTTTTTTGTTTTTGTTTTTTTATTTTTATTAATTTATTTTGATTTATCAACAATCACTTCCATAAGCTTTGAGTTTAAAATTTTTCCCCCTTACTTCCCCACCTCCTTCTCCAAGACAATGCACAATCTGATATAGACTTTGCATATACATTCCCATTAAACATATTTTCACATTATTCATGTTGTAAGGAAGAATTAGGACCAATAGGAGGAATACAAGAAAGAGGAAACAAATCAAAACAGAAGAAATAAAATGGCAAATAGTATGCTTTGATCTGCATTCAAACTCCATAGTTCTTTCTTTGGATGTGGATAGCATTTTACATGATGAGACTTTTGGAGATATCTTAGATACTTGCATTGCTGAGAAGGGCTAAGTCTATCAAAGCTAGTCATCACACAACATGGCTGTTACTGTGTACAACGTTCTGCTGGTTCTGCTCACTTCACTCAGCATCAGCCCATACAAGTCTTTCCAGGTTATTCTAAAGCCCATCTGCTCATCATTTCTTATATTACAATAGTATTCTATTACATTCATATACCACAACTTGTTCAGTCATTCCCCAATTGATGGGCATCCCCTCAGTTTCCAATTCTTTGCCACCACAAAAAGAGCTGCTACAAATATTTTTATACATGTGGGTCCTTTCCCCATTTTTATGATCTCTTTGGGATACAGCCCTAAAAGGGCAATTGCTGGGTCAAAGGGTATGCACATTTTTATAGCCCTTTGGGCATAGTTCCAAATTGCTCTCCAAAATGGTTAGATCACTTCACAACTCCACCAACAATGCATTAGTGGTCCAATTTTCCCACATCTTCTCCAATATTTATCATTTACTTGTTTTGTCATGTTGGCCAATCTGATAGGCATGATGTGGTACCTCAGAGTTGTTTTGATTTGCATTTCTCTAATCAATACTAATTTAGAGCATTTTTTCACATGACTATAGATGGCTTTAATTTCTTCATCTGAGAACTGCCTGCTCATATCCTTTGACCATTTATCAATTGGGGAATGACTTGTATTCTTATAAATTTGACTTGGTCCTCTATATATTTTAGAAATGAGGCACTTATCAGAGACATTGGTTGTAAAAATTCTTTCCCAGTTTTCTGATTCCCTCCCAATCTTGGTTACATTGGCTTTGTTTGTGCAAAAACTTTTCAATTTAATGTAATAAAAATTATCCATTTTGCATTTCATAATGTTCTCTATCTCCTGTAACACTACCTTTTTGTGAGGTGCACAAGTCATACTTATTCCCCACTCCCACTTCAATCCTCAATCTCTAGACTTTTCTGCCTCTACACCAGCAGGCTTACCCCCAAATAGGTATCATTACCCTATTTCCCACTCCCTCCGCTTTCCAGCTCCCATTTACGGATTGTCTTCCTCCAGTAGAATGTGAATTCCTTTAGAGTACGAGCTGTATTTTTTGTTTATGTTTATATCCTGTGGACTTAGCACAGTGCCTGGCACATAGTAAGTGCTTAAAAAATACCTTATCTATCAAAAAATGAAGCAAACTATTTGGAAGAAGAAGAACAAGTAGCTTAGAAAAGAGAGTCAAAATTTACCTAAGAAATAGAATATCTGAAAACTAAAAAAGACCTAACAGAAATCAATGACATCATGAGACAATAAGAAATAAAACAAAATCAAAATATTGAAAAAAATAGAAGAAAATGTAAGACTTCTGATATCAAAAATAGCTGACTTGAAACTTATGTCAAGGAGAAATAATGTAAGAATCATTGGACTCCCTAAAAACCATGATTTTTTTAAGAGGCCTGGATACTACATTTCAATAAAAACTCTATAGATCTATTAGAAGAAGAGGGCAAAATAAATATAGAAAGTATTCACTAATTACTTCATGAAGGAACTAAAAAATGAAAAGTCTCAGGAATGCTATAGTCAAATGCAGAGCTCTCATATCAAAGAGAAAAAGACTGCAAGCATCCAGAAAGAATCAGTTCAAGTACCAAGGAACTATAGTCAAGATCACACAAAGCCTGTTAGCTTTAAGACAAATTACAAGATTTTTGGAATACAGTATTCCAAAAAGGCAAAATATACAGAATTATAACCAAGACTATATTACCCTGCAATCTGAGCAAAGAAGGGGAAAAATAGATTTTTGTTGAACACAGGACTTTGAAGCATTTCACAGTTTATGAAAAGAAGAGCTGAGTAGGAAACTAGCAATATAAACACCAGAAGCCAAAGAAAACTAGAAAGATAACATGAGTTGAGTAATTAGAAGGAGCTATCGATGATGTAAGGTTAATCTCCTAACGGGAAAAGAAGAAAAAAATGTCCCTTCAGAAAAGTATGGTTTTCAAAAGGTATTAAGAGTTGAATAAAAACAAAGCAGAGGGCATAGGAGTAGGTTAGTTCTCTTCTGAAGAATTTAAGAGAGGAAAGAGAAGATGATAAAAGAAGGAATACACTAGGATAGAAAGAAGGAAGAAATAGGTAGACATTGCTATTTCTTATAATTGGGGTGCATCAGAAGAATATACAAACATGGAGAAAAGGGCAAAGAAATTTGAGATCAAATGAGCCTCACTTTTCTCTGGAATGGATAAAGGAGGATTTTCTGTGTGTGTGTGTGTGTGTGTGTGTGTGTGTGTGTGTGTGTGTGTGTGTGTGTGTGTGTGTGTGTGTGTGTGTACATACACAGAATTTGGTTTGCAAATACATCTAACTCACCAGGAAAACAATTAAGAGATGGAAGGACAAGGCAAGATTAAGAGAGAGGACAATATCAGTGAAGGAACAGTCATAAGCAAAACAAACTTTCTTGAAAGGGGAGGATTTAAGTGGGGGTGGAGGGAGAGCAAAGAACTGAATCTAAGGGAATTCCTTAGATTGGCTCTTGAGATATCACAGAATGACTGAATTGTAGTATAAAAATGTAAGAAAAAATTGTGCTGTAAGAAATTAAGGGTCCTGGCCTGACGATGGATCACTACAGATCCCTAGGCTGAAAGCACAGAGTCAAGACAGACAGAACTGAACTGAACTGCTCTGAGGGTTGCTCCATTTATAATCTGGGGGCTCTCCCACACTCAGCCATGATGCCATCAGTGATGTGGCACCGAGCAGGTGTCTGGTCCCAGCTATTCAGGATCCATCACTGACTGTTGGACTCTGGAAACTACCCAAGGTATGAGATTCCAGACACACAGACGGCAGATGAAAAACAGGAAAAGGCCAACTTTTGAAACTTTAAGCCCAAACCCTTCAATATGCTGGAGTTCTATGACCAAGCTGGACATGACATCCATGACATGTTGCTGTCCTGCCACTTTTGAGGTGAAGTCTGCAGTTCTCATAACTTCAAAGTGGTCTTTACATGTTATGGAAAATGCAACACATTCAATGCAGGCCAGGATGGGCAGCCACTGAAACTCTGAAGGATGGGACAGGCAACGGGCTAGAGATATATGCTGTACATCCAACAGGATGAGTACCAGCCAGTCTGGGGAGAGATGGATGAAATTTCCTTTGAGACTGGGATCAATGTGCAGATCCACAGTCAGGATGAGCGTCCTTTCATTGACCAGCTAGGTTTTGGTGTGGCTTCTGGGTTCGAGACTTTTGTGGCTTGGTTCATCTATTTACCTGCCTCTATCTTGGGGTACTTGCAAAGCTATTACCACGGACTCAGATTTATTCAACTCATACAGCATCACAGTCAGTCAAATTGACCGTGAAACACGTTATCTAGTGGAAAACTGCAACTGCCGCATGGTGCACATGCCAGGTGATACCACATACTGCACATGCAAGCAATATAAGGAGTGTGCAGACTCTGCTCTGGATTTCCTGGTGAAGGACCAGATTTTCTCTATGTGAAATGTCCTGTAACCTGACTAGCTATGGAAGGAGCTGTCCATGATCAAGATTCCCAGCAAAGCCTCAGCCAAGTATCTGGACAAAAAGTTCAACAAGTTAGAGCAGTATGTTGGATCATTGAACAAAAATAAAAAAATAAAACCACCTATGAGATTGCAGAACTCCTAGGTGACATTGGGGTTCAGATGGGATTGTTTATTGACGAAAGCATCCTGATTCTTCTGCAGCTCTTCAACTATGCTTATGAGATAGTTAAGCACAAGCTATGCCATTGGGGCAGGTGCCAGAAAGAGTCTAAAACAACAATGCAAAGAAAAAAAAAAAAGATACTTCCTAGCTGTGTGACCCTGGGCAAGTCACTTAAACCTGATTGCCTCACCAAAAAAGCAAAAAAAAAAAAAAAGAACAGTGTAGACAAGGGTATAGCCCTCAGCCTGGATGATGTCAAGCAACATAACCCCTGTGAGAACCTCCAGGGCCATCCTGCTGAGATGACATATGATACCAACAACCTAACTCACCATCTTATCTAAGGCCTCCTTGAGGACTTTACCTGTTGAGCCCTGTCAGACCTCATACCAAAGGCCTGAAAGGGATAACGAGGCAAAGAAAACCTGGGAGATCAAGCTGCTCACCTGCCCTGGGGCTTACCACTGCCCTTCCCATTCCAAGGGCAGCTCCCAACTCCCTTCAAAGTCTTTCCCTCCTAGAACAGGTGGAAGGGGGTCCTGAATCCATTACCCTTCTCTACTTCCTTGCCCTCCATATCCATACATTTTAATATAACAAATAACAACAGAAATAAACTACAAAAAGAAAGGGTAAGGGACCCCAGGCTGTCCCTTTGTGCCCTATGTTTCCTCCTTTTTCTCCTAGCCTGACCTATGTCTGTTTGAACAGCCATCTTCATCCTGCTCCCACCACTCACTGCAGTTCTCTCCCAGCAGGGGGGTATGAGTGGAAAGATGACTTAGAGGTCTTGAATTGGGCTCCAGACAGAGAATGCACCTTAGGAGGGAGGACTAATGGGGAAAAAGAGCTTCCCTATCCTTAAGAGACACTTTCAGTACAGTGTCCCCACCCTCTAATTGTAAATTACAAGGGCAGGAACTGAGACCCCTGGTCCTCCCTCTCTTACACTTATTGGGTGCCCCTCAGAGGTCAAGGAATGAATGGTCTTCCACAAGGGACCTGGGACAGGATTTCATGTCAACATACCCTAGTCCTACTCCAAAATCAGAGAAATTTTTGAATGGAATCTCTCATTCTCATCCTTTTCAAAAGATGTAGACATTTGATTCCCAACTCAGAGAGAGGGGAACTGATACCTATTTCTCTCCTAACTCCCAGTTCTTCCCTCCAGGGGTCCCTTGCACAGGACCAAACCAGTACATTTTCTTATGGAACTTCCACAAGTCTTTCTCCTCTATTCCATTTCTTTCTTTCTATGACTTCATCTGCATTTTCTATTTCTATGACACAGATTCTATATTGCTACAACTCTGTATATACTCCCTTCCTTAAGCCCCAGTCTGTCTCTGCCCATTTCCATCTTCTGTGTCTCTAAGTTCCATCCCTACTTCCTCCCAAACCTCCTTCTGTGTCTCTCTGACCACCCTACTACTGACCCTTCTAAAGGCCTTCACCGTATAAGGTGTTGGACTCTCTCCTCTGGTGTCTGTGCCACATACACACATCCTCTTGAGAAGCACAAGAAGACGACATACATTTTGTAACTCTCTCGATGTCTTGGACATAAAGGAAGCTGTGAATCACAAAAAATTTTTAATTTAAAAGAAGAAATTAAGAAAGATAATTTCAGAGAATTCTGGTAATATGAACAGTTGCAGAGGTAAGTGAAGTGAATCAAGAGAATAGTTTACACAAGGTTAACACCTCTCTCTCTCTCTCTCTCTACCTACCTATAGATAGAAAGGTATAGGTATAGATATAGATATCTCCCAACTTTCAGAGGCTTAAGAACTTTTATCAAGGCAATGACCAGTCATGTCTCTGGAGAACCAATGGTAAGGTATCTTTGCCATCTCCTGACAGAGAGGGGTAAAGTATATATTTCTGGACATGGTCAATCTGTGGATTCATTTTGCTTCATTATGTTTATCTATTACAAGAAGTTCCTCTCCCCTATCTTTTTCTTAATTAATTGAGGAGGGAAGAAAGCACAAGGAAAGCAGATTAGCAAGTGATGCAGAAAAAACTGAGCACCATTTTTACATTTTAAAGATTGCAGAGAACACAAGGGGGTTGAGAAGGAAGCACAGATAAACAGGTTAGTTTTGCAAGTAATGTATATAATCAATTGCATGCTTTTTAAAAAAGCAAACAGTATGAAATAGAGTCATAGTTTCCTATGAAATCTTCTGTGTTTTGCAGCATATATGGCAATTCTGGGTTTGGGTTTTTTGGTGTTTAAGGTTAGAATAAAATATAAAATTTAAAATATAAATATAACATACACAATTACAGTACAGCACAGCATGTTAATGATTTACAAAAAAGTAATATGTACTGATGATATGTATTGTATTTTTTAAACTTAAATAGGTATATTACTGTTTAAATGTATGGTGTACATGCAAAATCAATGTACCATTATTTCATTCAAGTAGTGCAACTGAAAAATTAATTAGAGTTATAATTCTCAGCAAACTTTATGAATCAAGTGCATGCGAACATTAGTCTATGTTATATATTAGAAAATACAAATATTAATCCCACTAGGAAAAAAACACCAATCTGATTTCCTAGGGCTTCCTCATAAGCATGTTTCCCATGGTGGTATTCAATGACAAGATTACCTTTCTTTTCAGCCAGCTGTGCATCTCTCTCATAGGCTGTTGACTGACAAGTCCACAAATCTCACAGGCATTGCCTGAGTCTCAAGTAAAAGGAAAATGCAGGAGTTAGTCTTAGTCCTAACCCAAGATCAGGCTGAAGGCTGGGGATCTTCTATGGGTTTCTTATACAACTACCCATGAACTTTAGTTGAATACATACAAATTCCAGTTGGTTATAGATTACCTAAGCTTATGATTAAGGAAATAGTCACTGAAAGCTAACTTTTAGTTGTTTATAAGATTTGGGGGATTCACTTTATTAGTACCTGCTTACCAAATATGGAGAATACACATCATCAGTAGTTGTTTATCAAATCTGAAAAATGAAAATGTTATTAGTAGTTGTTTATCAAATCTGGGACATACACACACATTGTTGCCAAACTATATCACTGAAGTCCTTACCTTATTACATGGAGTGGGGAGGCAGGGTGAGGAGGTATGAAGAATCTCACATAACAATTTATTCACCACAAAAGAGAAACAAAATAAAATGGAGCCAGTTATGTCAAGACAACAAACTTATTTTAGTTGTAGTTATCAAAACATTGGTGATCACTGAGCTATACAATTGCAACCTTGAGGAGTCTAAGATTCAGGATTAAGAGACCTGGGTTTGTATGCCCAAAGGGTTATAAAACTGTGCATACCTTTTGATCCAGCAATAGCACTACTAAGTGGTCTATATCCTCAAGACATCAAAAAAGTAGGGAAAGGACCTATTTGGAAAAAAATATTTATAGGAGCTCTTTTTTGTGATGGCTAAGAATTGGAAATTGAGAGGATGCCCATCAAATGGGGAATGGCTAAATATACTGTGGTATATGATTGTGTTGGAATAGTATTGTATTACAAGGAATGACAAGCAGGATGATTTCAGAAAAACCTAGAAAGACTTACATGAGTATGATGCAAAGTGACATGAACAGAACCAGTAGAACACTCTACATGGTAACAATACTGTATGATAAAGAACTGTGAATGATTTAACTATTCTCAGCAATACAGTGATCTAAGGCAATTCCAAAGGACTAATGATGAAGTATACTATCCACCTCCAGAGAAAGAACTGATATTGTTTGAATACAAACTGAAGCATGCTATTTTTCATTTTCTTTCTTTCATTCTTTTTGTCTTATTCATCTTCAGGGAGATATGAGGGTAGTGGCTGCTGAATTCAATTAGACAAGGGGTAGGAAAGAAAAATTGAATTAAACAGAGAGGTAGCCTGGGGCAGAGAAACGGGCACTAGGTTCAGAGAGGACCAGAGATGAAGCCCTGATATCAACCCTGATGGTTTGTATAATTCTGGGCATCTCACATAATCCTTCTGATCCTCAGTATTCTTATCTGAAAAATGTGGGACTTGGATAAGATTTAAATATAGTTGATTTCCTTTGTAAACTTGTATATTTTATTTTATGCATTTAAAAACATTTCTGATAAGGGGTCCATAGGCTGTGAACTGACTTGAAGTGTCAATGTCTTCACAGCTGCCTCTACATTGAAGACAAGAGATCAAGAAGACTGAGGATGAAAGATAAAGAGAGGGTGGGGATAGAGGGAGGGAAACAAAGAAATGTCCTTCATAAGAGTCAGGTGCGTTCTTGCTGAGGGAGTCTAGATGGAGCCCTCATGAGTGATCAGAAGCCTCTCCAGGCTGCTACTTACAGATACAGACACTTGGCACACATTTTAGCTCTGCTTTTATTGTCTTGGATTAAGCAAACAGCCCATGTTTGCTGACACTTGAGCCAAGTTCAACAGAAGAATTTGAGGTTGGAACTGCCTTCACGGCCATGGGCTGGTCTGAGTCACCAGTCTGGGCACTCTAGCTACTAACTGCTTCTCTTGGCAGCTTTGCTTCTGCAAGGGTGAGTGCTTTGGCTCACCCTCCAGTCCCACTTGTGCTTCCTTCCTGACACATTTAACTGCTGGCACAACTTCCCCTCCTCATTCCTTGGTACCCTCCCAATTTTTAGGCATTTTGATAACATCACTTCCCTGAGTATAGGAGCTCTGAGTGGTGGAGTAAGCTGGGTAAACAGAGACCTCTGCCCTTCATGAGCTCCTACCCAAAAGGCCTAGGCTTCCTTGAGGAGCAGTTGGCCCACACTTTGCACGCTCCCCATATTCTCGCTCAAGTTCAGTGAGGAAGTGAACAGAGAGACTCCCACTGCCATGGAAGACTAAGGCAAATTTGTGTCATGGACTCCTCTGGCAGTCTGCTAAAGCCTATAGACACCTTTTCATGCATAAAATAAAATATATGTTTACAAAAGAAATTAATTATATTTAAATATCATTATCAAATAAATTGAGTCAATGACCTCTCTCAATGACCAAAGACCTTAAGGTAATGCTCAGCAGCCTTCATATAGTTTGGGGAGCGCAGAGTTGGATAGGTGAGGAAAACAATGCAATTGATTACAGGGTAGATAACTTCATGGGGTGGGAACTACTTGATTGGTTACATCAAGAAAAGCAGGTTAGTACCCAAATGGGGACAGTCACCACCCCTCTCTGTTGTTAAGGAATGCTTGATTGATTTAGGGGACTCATCTGTATCCTGAGGACATTGTTAATGCACCAGGGATAGTATACTCCCTGGCTCCAAAGTGGGCTTGTTTGGGAGATAAGACCCTCCTTAATTGTATAAGGACAGACAAGACTGGATGATATACCTTGTGGAAATATACCAGATCAGCTTGCAGGCCTTTAAAGATAAGTTATGTTAGACCACAGTTTTTCCTTTAATTATACCTTTAAACTAACTCAGAGAGAAATTAAATTGAGCTCAACTCAAGGACATAGAGAGGCAGTTTTAAGCAGATGCAGACTCAATTATAAAATTAATGCAGCATAAAACTTATTATGTTGTAGAATCAATACAGTAGAAATCAATACAGAAGAAACTAGAGGTAAAATTAATTTGGATATTTTCATGGGTTAGTACAAAGTCGGAGCAAAACTGGAAATCCATGTCACCAGTTATGAGAAAGGGCTTCGTATCACCACTTGTTGCTGCTACCCTAAGCTCCAAGTCACAGAACAACATGTTGATGACCAGTGTAAAGGAATCATAAAACTTAATTCCATCCATAAACCTAGACTAGACAAAGTAAGAGATGAAGTCAAGGAGCTAATACAATCTGAAGTGGGAGAAAAATGAAGACCCTGAGGCCACAGAAAATCTTCACTTAATGCAAACTCGAGAAATTATACCTAATAATAAAACAAATGACCAAAACAGCACTGATACCTCAAGTAATTTGGAAAAGGAAATGGGCACACAGCTAGGAATTACAAAAAGTTCTTTTTTGGGGCCTGATGACATGAATACAACTAGCAGATTAATTATTTCAAAACAAAATAACATGAATTGTAGCTAGTTGGCCTCTAGGTTGCTCAGTGGATAGATCACTGGGCCTGGAGTCAGGAAGACCTGAGTTCAAATCTAACTACAGAAACTAGAGAAAGAAAGAAGCAAGATATATCAACCAGAGATCTCAAAGAAAAGCCTGTAACTGAACACATTAGATTTAGTGGAATTCTACAATCTGGGTTGAATGGGAAAAACATATTAAAAGCAAATAATACAGTTATAATATCAATCTTAAGGTGAGGAAATATTAACCTTTCTATAGATTCCAAAACTGAGTAAGAGGATTGAAAGACATTCGTAGAAAACCTACATTGATCAAAAACCTACAAAAATATTTTAAGAACATGAAGATATCACTATAATAATAATAGCTAATATTTATATAGCATTTAAGTTTTGGCAAAGCTCTTTGTATATATTATATTACATAAATTAAATTATATATTACATATATTACACACTTGGTCCTCACAATAACCTACAAGATAAGTACTATTGTTATCCCCACTTTACAGATTGGGAAATTGAGGTATATAGTGGTTCAGTGACAAACTCAGGGTCATACTGCTAAGCAAATGTCTAAAGCAAGATTTTAACTCAGGTTTTCCTAACTACAGCTATAGTAAAGGTTTATAACAGGTACACTCCACTGAATTTGTCAAATATAACAATGAGTTTTCTCACCAGATTTAGTCTATGAATAGCCAAGATTTAATAAACAAAAGGACTTCAATGAGTGGCACCCACATGAGCTCAGCCAATACTTTGTTGAGATAGAATCATCAAATAAATGTCTGAGTCATGCAGATCCCTTTGTGGAAACAGAGGAGTCTATGATTTCAATTTAGGACTAAATCAATGCCACCAAAAATTCCAAAAAGATTATCTTAAAGTAGTCTAGATTTAGTAACAACATAGACTGTGAAAGGAAATGGTAGAAACCAGGAAACCCATGATTGCAAACTGTAAAAATTTAGTACTTTCAAATACCTATCAAGATATTATCTTGTGGCTGAAATTATTCATATCCTCATCAGCTTTCATGGACTGGTAGAAGACAAATTCTTCCATACTATAAACATAGACTTAAGAGTTCAACCAGTAAATTGTACTTGAACTGGACCATTATCACAGACCACACTTTCCCCACAATCACCTGGACAAAACAACAATTTAGAAAACATTAAGGACACAATTTTTAATAGATATCATCAAATTGAATCATCATAATCTCTAAGACAAATATAATTAAAAGCCTTAGAAAGGATGACAAACAAGCAGAAAAGATAAGCTTCGGTAGTCTTGTCTGCTACTGGAGTTGTACCAAGGATGCTTTCAGTAAGCCTACAAGCCTAGAATTTATGTTCTGATACTTTTCTCTGTAGCCAGGGATGGGGTGTGGACCACCACTCTTGCTTGATGGGAGGACTTATTCATCCTATCCTAAACTCACACTGGCAGGTCTGGGATTACCAGGCAGGGCCCATGATCACACAGATATGACTCACAACTCTCTATTCACAGAGCCTTAGGGCTAACCCTGGTGTGAGAAGAGGGAAGGGTATACCCCTACTACTTACTAAAGTTACTCCTGACCCCCAACCAGTGTGCTTCTCATTTACACAAAATCAGTCGCCATGATGCTATTAATTTTTTAAATTAAATTTTATTGGTATCTTTTGTTGCTACATTGCCTAAATTTCTCCCTCTATTCCTCTACTACCATCCCCAGAGACCCATCTCATTAAGCAAAGAAAATGTTGAAAGAAAATGAAAAAAAAGAAGTATGGGGAGAAATCATTAACACTGTTCTATGCATTGAAAGAATCTGACAACAATGTGCAATGCTTCAGACCTATGGACCCTCTACCTTTATAAAAGAGTGGGATGAGCTATCTTCTTATCCTTCTTCTTTGGGCCCTTATTTGTTCCTTGCCCTTTTGCAACAGTTATTTTTTTATAGTTTTATGGTTATTTTTTCCATTTACTCTGCTAAAGTATATTCCTTTTATGGCTCTACTTACTTCCCTTCATATCAGTTCAGATAAGTCTTTTCATATTTTCCTGTATTCATCATATTTGTAATTTCTTACAGCATAGTAATATACCCTTACATTAATGTTCCACAATTTGTTTAGCCATTCTTAAGTACTTTGTTTCCAATTCCTTACTACCACAAAAAGAGCTGCTTCAAATATTTTGGAGTATATGAAGTCTTTCTTTTTGCCAATTATTTATTAACTCTTCTTTTTTTTTTTAGATAATTGGGGTTAAGTGACTTGCTCAGGGTCACACAGCTAGTAAGTATCAAGTGTTTGGTCTGAGGCCAGATTTGAACTCAGGTCCTCCTGACTTCAGGGCCAGCGCTCTATCCACTGCACCACCTAGCTGCCCACAATTCATTAACTCTTAAACAAAAAACAAAAAAATATATTTAAAGAGTAAAGGAAAAACAATCTTAACATTTACTCAATAGAAAACAAAATCATTAATAATAAAATATCACCCATGAATCCAGGTCATATTCTTTTGCCAATGTATGTAGTGCCTGTGGGGAAGAGTAGGTACATATCTAGCAGGGAAGCACATGAGTGAGGAAACCTTTGTGTCCAGGGCAACTCACAATAATAATGACAATGCTTAAGCTATAAAAGAGTAAATTTTTTCCAAGGAGCAAGTCCACTAAACAACTGCCCTAGATCCCAACCTGGGTGGTCCTCTATTATGGCATGAAACAATTTGACAGCCCTTTTAATCTCACCAAGGCTCTCAGAAATATTTCCACTATAATCAACATAAAAGTATTGCTTTCCAACTAAAGCACAAGTACCTCCTTGCTGGGCAGTGAGGATATTCAGGGTCTTTTGGTTCTGCAGAACACTACTACTAAGAAAGTGACTTCTCCTTGGAGGCTTTGTTGTTGTTATTGTTCAGTAATGTTCAATTTGTGGGGTTTTTCTGGCAAAGATACTACAGTGGTTTGCCATTGCCTTCTCCAGCTCATTTTACAGATGAGGAAACTGAGGGAAATGGCAGTAAGAGACTTGCCCAGGTGAAAGCTAGTACACAACTAGTAAGTGTCTGATGCCCAATGTGAACCCAGGTCTTCCTGACTCTAGGCCCCATACTTTATCCACTGAGTCACTTAGCTGGCCCCCCTTGGGGGCTTTAGAAGAGATCAAATGCTTTTTTCTAATTCTGCAGAAATATTCAGAATACCTACTTCCAGTTCACTAACATTAATATATGGGGATAGAGAGCCATTATCACCTGATGAAAGGTACTTCCCAAGTTGTACAAGATGATTAGTAACAGACTTCCTTATTCTGCAGTTTGTGTCCTAGGGACAAATTCATTGAATTCCACTGCTATTTTCATATGCTGTTGAGCTGTTCAAGTCTCAGACCCTTTCTAAGGGGTATTGTGCTTCCTTTGTACTTCACAATCTCTGATTTTAGCCCCTTCCAAATTAATAAGGTCCAAAGGGGTATAGCCTGTATGCCAGAGATCAACAATCATAAGAAAAAGGAATAACGTGGAACTATGAAACCGTGTCATATCAAAATCAAATGAAGTAACTGAGGAGACATAGCTTAGAAAAGAGAAAACTTGAAGGGATATGTTGGTCACTCTTAAGCATGTGAAGGGCTGTCATGTGGAAGAGTGATCAAATATATTCTGCCCTTACTGGATTTGCCCATGAAGCAGTGGTTAGAATCTACTCATAGAAAGGGAGATATTAGCTTAACCTTAGGGAAAAAAACTCTAGCAATTAGAACTGTCCAAATGTATAGTGAGCTGGACTAGAGGTTGCTAGACCTGTGTGATTCTGAATAAGTCCTTTAAACTTTATTTTCCTCAGTTTCCTCAACTATCAAATGTGGATAATAAGGACATCTACTTTGTAGTGTGATTGTGAAGATTAAATGAGATAATATTTGTAAAGTGCTGAGCATAGTGCCTGACACATAGTAGGGACTATATAAATGCTAATTCCCTTCCCTTCCCTCACTGTCTCCTCTCACAATTAAAAATCTTCCAGCAGAGGCTGAGTGGCAGTCTTATAACAATAGATCTCTTCCTTCAGAGGAAAGAAGGATCCAAAAACAGAAAAGCCAGAGAGACTGATAGATCCCTAGGTGTGACAACTAGGAACCAAAGGAATTGTATCAACCTATGTGTGCATCTTTGTTTGGCTTATTTCTGATAAGTATATTTAAAGGTACTTGGGGCCTGCTTACCTTAGACTGGTGCATTTGTGAAAGCTCTATCTCCTTTGGTTACTTCTCTTCCAGGAGAATAAAAAGTAGCTCAGTGTCTGTCTGCTGACCATCTACGATAACTGGCCAGGCCCCAGTTGGACTACAAGTATGATGGCATGTGCTATCATGAGGACAAAAGTGACCTACTCACTCTGTCTTCAGCATAGCCTATTTTTTAGGTCAATAAATTATAATCAGATAAATTCCCTGGGAGGATAAACTGGATTTCAGAAAAAGGACTCTTCTGAAATTTAAGAGGCAGAGAGACAGCTTGTCAGAGATAGTGTAAAGGAGATTCCTGTTCTGATATGTATAAGCTGCTCTAGAGAGACCTGAGGTTCCTTACTCTCTGAGACTCTGTGAATCATGTTATGGATAAGGAAATTCTGGGGTAAGGAAAATTCATCACTACTTAGATCTCTTTTACCCCCTTATCCACAACTTACCCTATAGTATGCTGTCCACAAGTGCCAGGAGCTAAAAGAACAGTTTTAATAAAAATCAGGAAGCCCAGAAGAAGTACCTAGTTGAGATAGAGTTAAAAATAAAAATGAGTCTTCTACTAAAATCTTCCTCCAAAGCCTCAGGATAACGTGAGGCTAATTCTACAGCTCAAAGGCCAGCAGAGGGCAGGCTCTAATCATCTTATCAAGCTACAGAGACTTCAAGAATGAGCCCAAGGATAAATTGGGTATCTGTGGTCCAAGAACCAGCCTAACTAAGTTAAAAAGTACTCATTACCAGAAAATAGGACAAGGTGATGCAGGGGGCAGGGGAAGGTGAGGGGGGGTGGGGTAGGACAGGGGAGAGAGGGGGAAATTGTGATTTGTTTTGTTTGCTGCTTCAGCTTAATCCACTTTTTATGAATAGGCTGGGATCTGCATCCAAGGACAGTGAATCTGCAGCTAAACCCATAGATCCTTCAAATATTATAGTAATAATCACTCATATATAAAGAATCACCATGTAAAATCTTCAGAGGAGGATACTGAAGCAAAAAAAAAGCCTCTCCTACATCAAATAGTAACATTAAATGGTTACCTGCCCAAAAATAATTCATAAAAGAACTTTAAAACAACTTTAAAAATCAAATGATAGAGATTGAGGGAAAAAAATTAACCATAAGAAAAACAAGAAGATTATGAAAAGAAAGTCAACCAACTAGAAAATGAGATGCAAAATCTTAAGGCGGAAAATGACTCCTTGAAAATTAGAATTGGGCAAGGGGAAGTCGGTAAAGTTATAAGAGACCAAGAAATAATAAAACAAAATACAAACAATGAAAAATAGAAGAGAATGTGAAACATCTCATAAGAAAAACAACTGATCTGTAGAACAGATCAAGAAGAGAAAATATAAGGATAATTGGACTAACTGAAAACTACAATCAAAAAAAGAATCTTGATACAATAATACAAGAAATAATTAAATAAAATTGTCCTAAAACATTGGAACAAGAGGAGAAAGTAGAAATAGAAAAAATAAATCCACCAAGTACTACCTGAAAGAGATCCGATGAGGAAAACCTGCAGGTCGTAGTCAAATTCTGAAACCTCTAGTCAAGGAGAAAATATTACAGGCAATAAGAAAACAACAATTTACATATGGCAGCACCACAATTAGAATCACACGAGACCTGGTAGTAGTGACAATAAAAGACCACAGGTCTTAGAACACTATATATTGAGGAGCAAAAGAACTGGGATTGTAGCCAAAATTATCATACCCAGAAAAGTTAAGCATAATCCTGGGTGAAAAAAATAGACATTCAATGAATTGCCAGACTTCCAGGATTTTGCTGGAAAAAAAATCCTGAACTAAATAGAAAATTTGACATACAAGATCTAAGAAAAATATAAGGTACCCATCAAAGACTAATTACAAGGGACTCAATAGGGATAGACTGTTTACTTTTTACATGAAGAAATATAAAATGTGTGTCTAAGATTATTATTAATAATTGGATAGTGTTAAAGAAAGATTGGGATAGACCTGCGTATGATGTGATTCTAAAAATAAAAACCATTTAAGAAAAGGTAAAAAGAGTAATGATCTTATACAAATGAGGTGTAAGAGGAAGAACTGACACAGAGGAATTAGATGAGAGAGGAGAGTTGGTAGATCTGGAACTCTAATTGGGAATGATTTAAAGAGGTAACAATACATGTATGTATAGAAGGGTGCAAAAGACTTCTAAATTCAGAAAGAAATAAAAGGTTAAGAGGACAGGGAGGGGAAAGAGGATAAGGGAGGGATTTTTAAAGATAACTGTACTCACATCAGATCTGGGTGAAAGAGAACAATATGTACATTTAGAAGGGAATACAAGTCTGTAACATATATTTGGAAGGCTATAAAAGTCTTCTAAGTTGAAATAAAAACAAGAGAATAAAGGGAAAGTGTGGGGGGGAGAATAAGGGAGGAATCTCTGGAGAGGGGCTAGGTTAAATAATAGGAAGACAAGGTAATGGGTAGAATTAAAGTAGAAGAGGCAGAAGGGATAGGAAATAAGTGATACACACAAACATAAAATAATGATCAGGAGTAGAATTGATTGGGAAAAAAAGGCAGGGGTAATAATCATGATCTCAGACGAAGTTAAAGCTAAAATAGATGTAATCAAAAGAGAAAAACAGAAACTACACTATATGTCAGCCATGTTAATCAATATAGTTTTAGATTATTTAAAATAACTAGATAATATAAGGGTGGAATATTGCTGTGGTGTATGAAATGATGAGTTGGTGGACTTAGAAAAAAATAGGGAAAGACTGACTTATGAAGGAAGATGTTGTCCACCCTCAGAGAAACAGAAGACAAACAAGTATAGTAGAATTTATATAGATATAGATGAATGTATATTTCTATATATGAGCATGATTATAGATATATAAGTATTTGTATGTAAGTATATGTATGTACATATATGTGTTTTGTGCATATATGATATATATGTGTGTATATATATACATATAGTGGTGTGTGTGTATGTGTGTGTGTGTGTGTGTGTGTGTGTGTGTGTGTGTGTGGCTTTATGAGAAATCAAGAAACAATAAAACAAAACCAAAAGAATGGAAAATAAAAGACAATGTGAAATATTTCATTGGAAAAACAACTGACCTGGAAAATAGATCCAGGAGAAATCATTTAAAAATTACTGGAGCACCTGAAAGCCATGGTCAAAAAAAAAGCCTAGACATCATCTTTCAAGAAATCATCAAAGAAAACTGCCCTGAAATTCTAGAACCAGAGGATAAAATAGAAATTGAAAGAATCCACCAATGACCTCCTGAAAGAGATCCCAAATGAAAATTCCCAGGAATATTATAGCCAAATTCCAGAGCTCCCAGGTCAAGAAGAAAATATTGCAAGCAGCCAGAAAGAAACAACTGAAATATCATGGAGCAATAGTCAGGATAATACAAGATTTAGCAGCATCTACATTAAAAAATTGAAGGACTTAGAATATGATATTCCAGAAGGCCAAGTAGCTTGGATTACAACTAAGAATTATCTGCTATGGAAAACATTATAGTCCTTGGATATATAATGAAATAGAGGACTTTCAAGCATTCTTGATGAAAAGAGCAGAGCTGAATAGAAAATTTGACTTGCAAATACAAGACTCAAGAGAAGCATAAAAAGGTAAAGAGGAAAGGGAAATCATAAGGGACTTAATAAAATTAAAATGTTCACATTCCTACATGGGAAAATGATACTTGTAACTCATAAAAAGTTTCTCATTATTAAGGCAGTTAGAAGGAGTATATACAGACAGAGGGCACAAGTGTGAGGTGAACATGAACGGATGATATGTAAAAAAATAAAATTAAGTGGTAAGAAAGAGGAATGCACTGGGAGAAAGGGAAAGGGAGGACTAGAATGGGATAAATTATCTCACATAAAACAGGCAAGAAAAGCTTTTACTGCGCAGGGGAAGTGGAGGGTGCAGGCGAGTGATTGAATCTTACTCTCATCAGAATTGGCTCAAAAAGGAAATAGTATACATTCTCAATTGGGTATAGAATCTTTCTTACCCTACAGGAAAGTAGGAAGGAATGGGGATGGGGGGAGGTGATAGAAAGGAGGGAAGATTGGGGGAGGTGGTAGTCAGAAGCAAAACACTTTTGAGGAGTGACAGGGGTGAAAGGAGAGAGAGAATAGAATAAATGGGGGGAATAGAATGGAGGGAAATATATTTAGCAGTCATAACTGTGAAAAAAAATTTTGAAGCAAGTTTCTCTGATAAAGGCCTCATTTCTCAAATATATAGAGAACTGAGCCAAAGTTATAAAAACAAGAGCTATTCCTCAATTGAAAAATGATCAAAACACATAAACAGTTTTCAGATGAATAATCAAAGCTATTTATAGCCATATTAAAAATGCTCTAAATCACTATTGACTAGAGAAATGCAAATTAAAATAATTCTGAAGTACTATCTCATATCTATTAGATTGGCTAATAGGATGGAAAAGGAAAATAACAAATGTTGGAGGGGATGTGGGGAAAAAGGTGACATTAATGCACTGTTGGTGGAGTTGTGTACTGATTCACCCATTCTTTTTTTTTCAACCATTCTTTAAAGCAATTTGGAACTATGCCCAATGAGCTATAAAACCATGCATACCTTTTAACCTCGCAATACCACTACTAGATCTGTATCCAGAAAGACATGAGAAAAATAAATATGTACAGAAATATTCATAGCAGTTCTTTCTTGGTGGTAGGGAATTGGAAATTAAGAGGATGCCCATCAACTGAGGAGTTGTGCTATGTGATTGTGATAGAATACTGTTGTGCTATAGGAAATGATGAGCAGGATGCTTTCAGAGGAACCTGGACAGACTTGCATGTGCTGATACAAAGTGAAATCTACTGTCTACAAAGTAACAGCAATGTTGTGGGATGATTAACTGTGAATGACTTGGCTATTCTCAGCAATATAGTGATCCAGGATAATTTGGAGGGGCTTATGATGAAAAATGCTATCCATCCCCAGACAAAGAACTGATGGTATCTGAATACAGATTGAGACCTGCTTTTTAAAATTTCTCTATTTTTTTTTTGGTCTGTGTTTTTTTTCCACATGATTAATATGGAAATATGCTTTACATGACTATGCAAGTATAGCCTGTGTTGAATTGTTTGCCTTCTCAATGAAGGTGGTGAAGAGGGAGAAAGAGAGAGAATTTGGAACTCAAAGTTTTGAAAACAAATACTAAAAATTGGTTTTACATGTAATTGGGGAAAAATAAAAGACTAATCAAAACAACAACAAAAAGAAAATGCAAAGGACTTAGAATGTTTTTAATGATCCAATTCTTCCTTTTTCCTCCAGACTCCAGGGACTTTTATATACTCATCGACACTCATATCCCCCCTCTCTCTAACTTGGATTCTACCCTCCCCAAGACATTCACATTGTTCAGGTATTCTTCTTTTACTATAGAAGTATCATCTTACTTCAAAGGTCTGACACTATGCAAATAATCCTCTTTCTCTCTTTAGAATGCTGGTTCCCCAGGAATTCAGTATCATTAAGAAAATCCCCATTTCTCTGTCCCAAACAACTGGGTTATTTAGGCCATCCATTCTAGGAGCCAGGGTTGGAAGGTTCTACCACTGCCTAATTCCTGCCATTTCTTGGGCCACATACATGAGAGCATGTAAAACTATAGACATTAGTGGCTCCCAGGATGTTGGCTGGTACAATGTACAGGCTTCTCACCCTTTACCCTTTCCTGCCATATATAGAGCTTCACTCTCAGCTCTGTTATGGTTCTCTACCTTGCTCTGCTCTCAGTAAGTCCCTCAAGTTCTAATTCTGCTCCAACTCTCCTTTTAATCAGCCCAGAACAAAGGGGTGCCCTCCCTCTAACCACAGTGGCCTGATTCAATCAAATGAGACCCAACCAAGAAGACATAATCATTCATGCTCAAGGGAGTGTGAATGCATATCTACAGTAAGGTATAAATCACTCAATAAGCACCCTGGCTCAGGAGAAGTCTTCATTCCTCTCAACCAGTTATTAATGGGCATGTAGATATGGGGCAGCTAGATGACTCAATGGATAGAGCACTGGGCCTGGACTCAGCAACACCTGAGTTCAAATCTGGCCTCAGACACTTATTAGCTATGTAACCCTGGGCAAGTAACTTAACCCTTGTTTGCTTTAATCCACTCAAGAAGGAAATGGCAAGCCACTCCAGTATCTTTGCCAAGAAAACTCCATGGACAGTATTGGCACCATATGGCCCACAGGGTCACAAAGAGTCAAACATACTAAACAATTGAACAATATATCTTGCATGGAGAGCCACAATCAAAGTCCCAAATAATTATTCATATCCCTGCAACCATATCAACTTGATAAGAATCCTGATGAAATCCTTCATGAGATGGAATGTTCATTTCCCCCAAGATTCCTATCACTTCCACCCAAGAATCAATTCCTTTTTTCTAATGAGAATGGTATTACAGGCCAGCTAGGATTAAATCTGCTTTAAACATCTTTCCTGAGCCCATAGCAGAGGCTCCTCTAGTGGAAAAGGTTGTGGCCCAGGACCCCAACTCCTATAGACCACCAGCAGTTTCTCAAAGCTAGACCTATGTTTTAAGAAGGGGTCCAGAAATCCAAATCCCACACTTAGACACCATATTTTTAACCAGTTGATCATTTTCCATTTGTTACCTACCTTCCCTTCCCATTGGGAGACGATTTATAAAATAGAAAAATAGAACATCAGCTATATAGGTACCTCTAAGAGGGAAATTAGAATATCAGAGTTTGGATGGTCCTGAGAAAATCATGTAATACATAGAATGTCAGAGATAGACAACCACCATGTCAGGATCCCCATGCAAGACCATCCCCTCTCTTCACTCCTCTCTTTTTACTATTAGGAGACACTCTGTTTTCCAGAGCTAACTGTGCCCTGACCTTGGCATAACAACAATCCTGCGTACTCCACCCTCTGGATGAAGTCAGGTGCAAGAAAATCCCAGAATTGTTCCACACCAGTGCCAGGTTGTTCCTGAGCACCTGTTTGTCCAGACCACGTTCCAGTCATGAAGCCCTGCTATTAATTAAACTTGCCTCATTGTTGCTGTTACCCCTCATTGTCTTGTCTACAACTCACCGTGTAGCCACTACAAATTCATATATATCAATAAAAGCAATATAAATCAAGCCGATAAAATTAAGGCTTAGTCTCACTGCAGGAGGTCTCCTTGTTCTCAGAGCAGACCTCAGCACGTGTCTAGTTTCCCTCCTCTACTGCACTAAAGAATGAATTTTCCTTATAACCACAGTTAGCTCTTTGGTTCGGTTTTGTTTCATTTTATTTTTCAGAGTTAACAGTTGGGGTATTAACTCTGTCAACTCTTTGGTATTTTTCACAGTTAATAGTGGTTGCATAACCTCTGTGACTCTTTGGTCATTTGTTTTCAGGGTTTAACAACCATGAAACACAAAGTGGATACCTTGGAAAAACAGAACACAGAAAAATAGAAACATAGGACTGTAACAGAACCTAGAAAATGGCAGGAATATCAAATCTAGAAAATAATTCAAGCCTAGAAAGAACCTTACAGAAAATCTCAGAGTATGGATTCCTAACATTTTTTTCTGTCATAGACCCCTTTGGCTGGTGAAGCCTATGAATCCCCTATCAAAATAATGTTTTTAAATGTGTAAAATAAGATTTAAGACTACAAAGGAAGTCAATTATATTGAAATACAATTATCAATTTGAAAAAAAAAAACAAGCTCACAAATTAAAAGTTCAGAATCTCTGACCTAGTTCAACTTCCTTAGAGGAGTGAACTGAGCAAAGTCACATGGAATTCAAATCTGCCTTCCACTATTTACTACCTGTGTGTCCTTACCTCTCTAGAATTCAGTTTAATCTATAAAATAAGAATAATTGGGGGTTGGACCAGATGACATCTAAAGTCCCTTCCAGCTCTAAATCGATGATCCTTTGCCTAGAAGGGAAGGAGTATGATGTAGTAGATACAGAGCTGGTCTGGAAACCAAGAAGACCTAGGTTAAAGTCTTGCCCCTGACCCTTAATGCTGTGTGACCTTGGGGCAAGTTATTTAACCTCTCAGTGCTCTAGGCCAAAAGTACTTAACCCAGTTTGTGTCATTGATTCTTTGGCAGTCAGGTGAAGCCTACAGACCCCTTCTCAGAATAATGGTTTTAAATAATTGGAAAAAATACTAAATTTCAGCTAGAGGTTAATGAAAATTAAGATGTAAATTTTTTCTTGTCCAAGTTCATGGACCAGTTGAAATCCATCCATGGACCCCAAGTTAGGAATTCTTGCTCTAGGCAATTCTCATAGACTCTAGGTTTCAGAAAAGGCAGCCCACCTGAATTGGTAGGAGTTTCCTCATCCTGGAATTCTCTATATCAATAATGTGACAGGTCCATTTCCTCTCCCCCATATGTAGATAAGGATCTAGTTCTTTTTTTATTCAATAAACATTATCATGTAGATCCTATGCTAGCCTAAAAAAGCTGTGAAACAGCCCCTGTTCTCAAGGAGATTGCAAGGTAATGAGAGGAAAACCATTGAAGAAAGTAGCTATGACACAAGAAAGAGGGGATTAGGGGCTAGTTCCATGCAAAGTTCTGTTAGAAATTTGAGGAAGGAGAGTTCACTTAGGTAGTGAAGTGGATAGAGTGCTGAGCATGGAAGAGGGAAGATCTGAGTCCAAATCAGCTTCTAGCAGTATCACCCTGGGCAAGTCCTTAACACTATCTGCCTGAGTTTCCTCAACTATAAAATAAGGATCATAATAGCACCTACTTCACAAGATTGTTGTGAGAATCTACTCAAATGAGATCAAATAAGTTAGCATTTGTAAAGCAGAGTGCTTGGCACATAGTAGGCACTTAATAAATGCTCCTTTTAAACTTGTGTGGTCTGATGCTGAGTGAAGGGAGCAGAACCAAGACAACATTGTACACAATAACAACCACATTGTGCGATGACTAATATTGATAAACTTAACCCTTCCCAGAAATACAAGGATCTAAGACATCTCCAAAGGCCTCATGATGGAAAAAACTACCCACATCCAAAGAAAGAATTATGGAATTTGAACGCAGATCAAAGCATACTATTTGCTATTTTTTTTCTCTTCTGGTGAGTTTTGTTTCCTCTTTCTGGTGGTTCCTCCTATTGGTTCTAATTTTTACTTATAACATCACTAATCTGAAAATATGTTTAATAAGAATGTGTATATAGATAGATAGATAGATAGATAGATAGACATAGATATATAGATATATAGCCTATATCAGATTATATGCCGTCTTGGGGAGAGTGGTGGGGAGGAAGGGGGAGAAAAATTTTAAACTCAAAAGCATATGGAAGTGATTGTTGATAAATCAAAATAAATTAATTTTAAAAAAGTAAATGCTCCTTTCTACCCCTTCCCTGAGGGTGATGGGGATCATGGAAGAGGTGGCAGCTGAGCTGGGCCTTGAAGGAAAGGAAGGAACTTCAACAGACTAAAATTGAATATACCCTATTCCAGGGATGAGGGAGGGTATGAGTAAAGGCACAGAGACAGAAAAAAGTAGGATGACCTTAAAAGACAGAGAATAATCGTGTTTGTCTGGAACATGAGATAACAGGAATCAGAGCAACCAGAGAAAAAACTTGATTGGAAGATCAGATTGTGGACAGGTACAAAACAGTGCATAATAAGGGCCATAGAAAAGAGCCCCCAATGCAGCTTTTTTCTATCTTAGCAGCCTTGGAACTTCAGGAGGGTGGCATAAATGAGTCTCAGTCAAGACAACAAATGCCTATAGTTTTTATTAGCTGTTTTAAACTCACCCAAAAGGAAGCTTACCATATAACGTAAGACACCTGGTACAGAGGGAACAAAGGAAGGGAGTAGGAAAGAGGGGTTCAAGACAAAAGATAAACAGTAGGGCATTTGTCTCTGGAAGGTGAGGTCCCCAGACTTTGCGGTTAATGGTCTTTTGGATTAGCAGGAGGAAGTAGGTCAATAATGTTCCTGAGACATGCTGCCCCAGACTTATACAGCCAAAATACACTGAGCCCTCGTCATTCCTCATGGTCAACAGGTGGGGATGCCTGAGCTCTATATTACTAAGACACCAAGCCAGCTTATTCTACCATGGTAGTCATGGCTTTTTATACAGATGAGAAAACAGTATTGCTGCCTTGCTTTGATTGCCACAATAAATATAGCTAGCCAGGTATCAATAAATTTCTAGTCCTTACTTCTAACTGTATAGTCAAGGAAGAACTTCCAATAGACCAAATAAATAGCTGATAGGGCTGTTTAGAGAAGACTGTGGCTTGCAAGGTATTTACTCAAGGCCATAGAGTCAAGAAGGTAAGAAGGGAAAAGGAGAGATGTAAAGGGTCTCATTTCCTTAAAACATTGTTACCAGACACCAGGCTGTATTATGAAATACTGTATGAGGCCAAAGCAAGAAGGTTTTTCTTGATCCAAAATCATGGAGGCTGGATATGTGAGATGGCTTTTAAAGGATGGGTAGGAAAAATAAAAATAAAAAATAAAGGATCGGTAGGAATTAAACATGATAAAGAGATGAAGGATATTATAGGCATAGGAAGCAATGTGATGAAAGGCAGAAGGGTGGGAGAGCACAGGGAGACCAAAGTTGGGCTGGCCAAGAGTAGTCCATGTTATATTGAAAAAAATTCTTTTGTTGTTGTTCAGTCATGTCCAATTCTTTGTGAACCCATTTTGTGGGTTTTCTTGCCAAAGATATTGGAATAGTTTGCCATTTACTTCTCTAGCTCATTTGTCAGATGAAGAAACTGAGGCAAACAGGGTTAAGTGGCTTGCCCAGGATAACACAGCCAGTAAATGTCTAAGGCCAAATTTGAATTCATAAAGATGAGTTTTCCTGATGCCAAACCCAGTGCCATCCACTGCACCACCTAGCTGCCCATCAGTATTTCAATAAGAGTGATGAGAAAAAAAAAAAAACCATGTTGATCAAGGACACTACTTCAGAATCCATAGTTAAAAGAAAGGCTGTAAGGGTTTCTCATGGAGATTAGATAAAGAACTTCTGACTAAAGTACTAAGAAAAAATGATTTTTTAATATTTCTTTTTTTTTTAAGAGAGCAGGGGCCTTAGGGTGCTTCAATGTCCTTTTTAGTGACTTAGGAGCTCAGCAGCCTTTTCATGAGGATCATAGGAGACACTTCATAAACTATCCATATAATCCTTCATTTTAACAATGAGGAGATGGAGGAGGCCCAGAGAGATCAAGTGACTCTCTTAGGGTCACACAGATAACAGTATTTAAGATCATAGACCTAGAGTTACAAAGCACTTTATAGGTGGTCTAATACAACCCCTGCATTTTGACAGATGAGGAAACTGAGACCCAGAGAGAATGTGACTTTCTCACAGAATTCAAGAACTAGAAACCACCTCAGCAGCCATCTACTCAGACTCATTCATTAAAGGAATCCCCAGTAGAACATGCCTCACAATGTATTTTGGGAAACAGTGTGGTACACTGGAAAGGATGGTGGAGGTTTGGAGTCAGGAACTAGGTTTGGTTTCTGGCTTTACCACTTTCTGTGTTATTTTGCATAAATCACTTAACCAATCTGACTTTCAGGTTCTCATCTGTAAATGAGGAGAATGGACTTAAAGCACTCCAAGAGCCCACCCTAAATCTACCATCCTAATTAGTCACTCAGTGTCACACAGATTATAAGTAGCAGAGGAGGGATTCAAACCCAGACTACCAGACTCAGGATGAAATACTCTTACCACTGTACTACATTGCGTGAGTCATATCCAGGCCTAAGGAATCAGGTATCAATAGGAGTGCCCAGTGGGGCCTGGGAGTGTTTCTGTCTTCCATTTGTGAAGCAGAGCTGTAGGCAGGAATGTTTGAGAGGTGAAAATTCCATGAACTGATCTGGAGGTAACCTGCCCTTGTTGTATACTTCATCACATTGCATTAGCCATCAGCAATAGGAGAGAGAGAGATATATATATTGAAGGCTTGACATCTCCCCTGGCTATTCCTCCTGCTTCTGGTCCTAATTCTACCCCACAGAAGTCCAGAAGCCATCAATGCCAACTTGTCCCTGTAGCCCTAGAATGTCTCCTTTCTTTAACCAGATGAAATTGGAAGGATGAGGCAGGTGGAAGAACCCTGGTCTGGGGTTAAGAAGTCTGGATTTGAGCCATGGTTCTGCCACAGACTCTCTGTGTGACCTTAGAGAAGTCACAATACCCCAGTACAGAAAAACTGTGAGCATAATAGATTTGTAGATTGCTACAACATCAAGGGTCTTGGAACACAGACTGGCAGAGTCAGAAAGACCCTTAGAAGTCACATGTGGCAACCTCTTTACATCACAAAGGAGAAAATTGAATTATGGAGGGATCAAGAGATTTGCCCAACAACATACACCTGGTAGATTTGGAATGCGTGACCAGGTCTCCTACCTCATAGTCCAGAGTTCTTTCCAGAAAACCACACAAGCTCTTAAATTGTTGGGTTATTGTTTTCATTCGACAAATTTTTATTAAGTGGCTATTATATTCAAGGCCCTGTGCTAGAAACAAAGACAAAAATAAGAAATTTCCTGCCTTTAAGGAAATCAAATGGAAGGGATGGGTAGATACACTTAAATAAATACAAGGAGATTTTAAGAAGGAAGAAAGTACTAATAATAAGTACCATTTTGAGAGGCAGAAGATGAAGGAAGAATGTCCTCCAGGAATGTGGAATGGCTGGTTTGAATGCAAAGAGGCAAAATATGAAATGTCAAGTTTGAGGAACAGTGAGATTAGAGAGTATAGTTTGGCTGCAATGTAGAGTGGAAGGGGACGAATGTGAAATAAAGCCAGAAAGAGAGTTTGGAGCATAAATGTGGGGGTCCTTAAATATCAGCCTGAGTTAGTATTTTATCATAGAAATATGGAACCACTGAAGGTTTCTGAAAGGGAGAATTACAGCACCTCAGGAAGATTATTTTTGTCAACTGCTGTCGGAATAGGTTGGGGATTATTCAATCTAGGGGTGACTGAAGCCTGAGAGACCAGTCACCAGGTTTTTACAATAATGATAGCTAGGCAAAAGGTGATAAGGACCTGAACTAAGATGTCCTGGGGTTAAAGCTAACAGGATTTGGTCAACCAATTGGATCCTGTCTGCGCAGCTTTTGCAGTGTCTCTTATACCCATCCTTCCTTTCCATTCCCAAGGAACCTTGAAGAGAATACTGACTTGAGTCATGAAGACGCGGATTTTTTCTGCTGGTTCTTACAGAATTGTGTGGTTTAGAGAATAGATAGCATGCTAGACTCAGAGTCAGGAAGACCTTGGGCACATCATTTAAATTCTCTCAGCCTCAATTTCCCCATCATAATATAAGTATAAGAAAAAAAATACTTACTACATGATATTGCTATGAGGCTTAAATCAGATAATATACACAAAGTACTTCACAAAATGTATTCCTTACTGTTACTACCACCACCGTAACTACTTTTAAAATTAAATTTTTTTTCAATCAGCAAAATCTGCCTTCTCTCTCTCCCATCTTTATTTAAAAATAAAAGCAAAACCACTGTTACAAAAACATGTACCATCAAGCAAAACAAATATCTACACTTG
This sequence comes from Vombatus ursinus, assembly GCF_900497805.2. NCBI lineage: Eukaryota > Metazoa > Chordata > Mammalia > Diprotodontia > Vombatidae > Vombatus > Vombatus ursinus. Next base: position 701,247 of record NW_020954641.1, on the reverse strand, counting down.
CCATGTCCAAAAGAGAAAAAAAATATATATGAATACACTATGAATAAACAGGAAGGATGGGACAAGTGGAAGAATCCTGGTGTGGGAGTTAAGAGGCCTGAATTTGAGTGATAGCTCTCCCAATGAGCATCTGTGTGACTTTAGACAAGTCATAATATCACAGTATGGAAAACCTGGAACTGTCATATATTTGTAGATTGCTACAACAATAGACTGTCCAAGTTGAAAGGATCCTTCAAAGTCATATGTGGCTTCCTGTATGTCACAAGGGAGGAAACTGAATTTTGGAGGGGTCAAAAGATTTGCCCAATAACATACACCTAGTAGATCTGGAATGCAAAACCAAGTCTCCTGACATAGTCCAGTGCTCTTTCCAGAAAACCACTCAAACCCCTAAGTTTTTTTTTTTACTTAATAAATATTTATTAAGCTGTTACTATATTCAAGGCCTTGTGGCTACAAATATGAATACATGGATATGGCTCCTTGTGCATTCTGAGTCTTTCACCTATCTACAAGTGGGTAGCATAATTTGTTATTAGTGCTCTGGAATGATGATTGGCCATTATGCTGATCAAAGTTCTTAAGTCTCTAAGTTGTTTAACAATAATATTGTCATTGTATAGATTGTTGTACTGCTTCTAGTCATTTCATTCTGCATTGACTCATACAAGTCTTTGAAGGTTTTTCTGAAACCATTCCCTTCATCAATTCTTATAGCCCAATAATATTCCATCCCATTCATATACCATAATTTGTTCTGCCATTTATGGGCACCCCTCAGATTCCCATTCTTTGCCATTTCAAAAAGAGTTATAGATATTTATATACATCTTAAGAGAGTATTTTTTTTTTTACTTAGGACTAATCACACTCTTTATCTGCCCTCCCTCTAATTCCCTTTTACCCTCTCATCACTTTCCCTCCTATTTCCCTGTTGAGTGAAAAACATTTCTTTTATTTAAATTTATTTAGTACTTTATTTTTCCCCAGTTATATGTGAAAACAATTTTTAACATTTGTTTTTAAAACTTTGGATTCCAAATTCTCTCTCTTCCTCCTTTCCTCCCTGCCATCCCCATTGAGAAGGCAAGCAATTCTACATAGGTTACACACATGTAGTCAAGCAAAACATATTTCCATATTAGTCATGTTCTAAAAGAAAATAAAGACCAATATTTAAAAACCCAAGAAATATAAAATTACAAAGGTATTATTTGATCTGTATTCAGACTCCATCAGTTCTTTTTCTGGGGATGGATAGCATTTTTCATCATAAGTCCTTCAGATCTGTCTTGGATCACTGTATTGTTGAAAATACTTGTCATTCACAGCTGATCAGCTTACAATATTGCTGTTACTTTGTGTGCAATATATTTCACTTTGCATCAGCTCATGTAAGTCTTTCCAGGTTTTTCTGAGAGCATCCTGTCCATCATTTCTTACAGTACGGTAGTATTCCACCATAATCACATACCACAATTTCTTTAACCATTCCACAATTGATGGGCATCCCCACAATTTCTAATTCTTTGCCACTAGAAAAGAGCTGCAATAAGCATTTTTATACATATACGTCCTTGTGGAAAGTATTTATTTAATCACCTGTGTATGTGTATGTGTGTATTCTCTCCTTTGATAATTTATGATAAGAATGAGTTTCAAGTGTCAGCCACTTCCCCCACCCTCATCTTGTTTGTATAGATTTCTATTTACAGGACCTGATTAAGTAAGATAATTTCCCCTAAGTCTTCCTTTTCCTCCACCGTCCCCTCAGTGTATTCTTTTCCCCCTTTCTTTCCCTCCTTATTTTAAGAAAATGAAGTCATAACAAAATCACTCCCAAGCCTTCTGTCTAATTACATTCCCTCTATGACCCATGTTGACAATAGGGTTCAGAGGAGACATATGTATCATCTGCCCCTATTAAAGTGTAAGCAGTTTATACTTCTTTAGGCTTTTATCAAATTTATGTTCAGTTTTGTTTACCTTTTTTACATTTCTCTTAATGTCTATGCTGGAACTTCAAAGTTTCTACATAGTTCTGATCTTTTCACAAGTGAATGTTTGGTAGTCTTCTATTTCATTAAAGATTCCTTTTTTTTTTTCTTGGGGCAGCTAGGTGGCACGGTGGATAGAGCACTGGCCCTGAAGTCAGGAGGACCTGAGTTCAAATCCAGCCTCAGACCAAACACTTGATACTTACTAGCTGTGTGACCCTGGGCAAGTCACTTAACCCCAACTGCTTAAGCAAAAAAAAAAAAAAAAAAAAAGATTCCTTTTTTCCTCTGTAGGATTATGCTCAGCTTTGCTGGTTAAGTTATTCTTAACTATAAGCTTATATTCTTTACATTCTAGAATACTGCATTCTAAGCTCTCCACTGCATGGTAGTGGCTGCTAAATCATGTGTGATCCTGAGTATGGTTCCTTGGTACTTGAATTCTTTCCTTCTGTTGGCTTCAGCATGTTTTTGTTGATCTAGAAGCTCTGGATTTTGGCTATTATATTCCTGGGATTTTTCATTTTGGGGTTTCTTTCAGAAGGAGACCAATAGATGCTTTCTATTTTCACTTTTCTCTCTGTTCCTAAGAGATATGAGGAGCTTTTTTAGAAGATTTCTTGAAATATGATGACTAGACTTTTTTTTTGTTATATTTTTCAGGGAATTGAATAATTCTTAAATTACATCTTCTCAATCTGTTTTCCAGGGCAATTGTTTTTGCTGTAAGATACCTTCCATTTCCTTCCATTTTTTCAGACTTTTGACTTTGTCTCAATGTCTTGTTATCTGATGTAGTCCTTGGCTTCTATTTGATCCCCTCTAATTTTCAGAGTTTCTTTCTTGGCAAGGTTTTGTACCTTTTATAATTCTCTTTTCAATTCTTTCTTCTATAGTTCTTTTTTATTTTTCATTTTTTTCCTCTAGCATCCATTTCATCTATTAAAAAAAATGTCAAACACTTAAAAAATTCTTTGTTTCATCTGTTCCAGGAATTCTAGTTGAATGTGTGTCCAAACTGTGTTTTTCTTTGAAGCTTTGCTTGTAAATATTTTAGAATTATTATCTTCTGTTGAGTTTGTGTCTTGACTATTCCTGTCGTCATAATAGCTTTTTACAATGGGATTCTTTTATTGTTTGTTAATTTTCCAGCATACTTTCTCGCTTCAGAATGAATGGTAGGGCTAGGTTTTTGGCACTTTCAGAGGGAAGTTCTGGCCCAGTGCTGATGCTACTTTCTTTGGGACAAACTTCCCTCATTGTTGTTGTTACCTCTCATTGCCTGGCTCTTTGTCTAGCCAGCAGTGGATAACCTGTGGCCTTAAGGCCATATGTGGCCCTCTAGGTCCTCAAGTGAGGCCCTTTGACTAAATCTAAACTTCATGGAACAAATCTCCTTCATAAAGGATTAGTTCTGTAAAACTTGGACTCAGGCAAAAGGCTGCACCTAAGGACCTAGAAGGCCACATGTGGCCTCAAGGCCACAAGTTCCCCACCCTTGGTCTAGCCACTACTCTATGTACCAAGGCTTAACCTTACAGCATTGGGTGTCCTCTAGGAAGAGTGTATCTAGTTTCCCTCCTCCAATGGAATAAAGAAGGCTTTTTGCCTATAACTTCTGTGAGCTTTTTGGTTTTATTCTGGTTTATTTTATTTTACTTTTCAGAATTAAGAGTTGATATAAAGTTTTTGCTATAACCTCTGTGGCTCTTTTGTTTATTATTTTATTTTTTCAGAGTTAACATTTGGTACATAACCTGTGTGACTCTTTGGTCATTTATTTTCAGAGTTTGACCTGCAGGACTGAGACACCTTCTGCTAAGCTGGACACAACACTCTGGATCCTTGCTAAGAGATGTGTACCTTCTTAAAATGACACAGGGAATTCCTGATTGGTCTGTAGTGACTAGGGCTGCCCCAGAGATGATTGTTGACTAAGAATCAAGAAGGTAGACTCATTCTGGAGAAAATTGTTCTCCACTTTGGGGTTGTCATCCTCCATCTCCTCCCAGAGGCAATGGTGACTTACAACAAAAGCATATGGCTGTGGAGATATGTGTTTATCTGGCAGGCCTGAGACTGTACATTCAATCCCTGGCTACCTTCTTCTACCTTTCTGTTTCCTTTCCTGAGCACAGATCAATAGCCAGTAATCTTGAGAAATTGATATTTCCAGCCTTAGCAGTTATTTTGTGGGTCCTGAGTTCCTGAGTTCAGGCTTTGAGGGTCAACTGATCAGAAAGATTGGTCCATCTAACTCAAGTAAAAGGGGAGTGCATTCCAGGACAGGAAGCACACCAGCAAGCCAGCAACAAACCAGTGGGAGATCCTGAGCCCCAGGGTGGTAGGGCAGGCAAATGTTAATACAAGGATCTCCACATGCCTCAGCATAGTCAGGGAACCTGGCAGACTCCAGCTCCAAGAACCACCATATGCTTTGGAGCAGCCCTGGGCAGACAAGTGTCCTCCATCATGTGGACCTCCACATGCTTCAGCATAGTTCCAGGCAGGCAGGTATCCTCAAATGGTGCTTCAGTGCCGCCCAGGGCAAACAGGCATCCTCCAGGGGCCAGACCTCCTTGTGCTTCAATGTAGCACTGAGGAAATGCAGAAAAAATCCTGTCAAGAACCACAGACTCCAGCTCCAAAAACTGCCATATACTTTAATGTGGCCCCAAGGAGACAGATATGGTCAGACCTCCACATGCTTCAGCATAGCTCCAGGCAAACAGGCATCTTCCAGTGGCCAGACCTCCACATGCTTCAGCACAGCCATGGATGAACAGGTAGACACCAACCCGATGGATGTCTAAGCAAACAGGCAGCTGCCAGCCAGCACAAGACTGCGATGCTTCAGTGTAGCCTTGGACAAACAGGCTGCATCCAGAGACCAGACTGCCACATACTTCGGTGTAGTCACAAAGAAACACAGAAACACCCCACTAGGCCTCAGCATATGCTATATACAACCACTAGCACTCCAGCTCAGCACCAGGTAAGCTGCCAGATCCCTATGGCCTCCAGCAACCCCCCACCCAACCCCCTCCGATCAGCACCAGACATAGAGTCCCCTGTGGGCCTCAGGGCAACATCAGTGCAGCACCAGGTAAATAGCCAGGACCTGTAGCCATTAGCACAAGAAGCCTAAGAGAGTCCCCCTTCCACCCCAGGAGCAGAGCTCAAATTTAAAAGAAAAGAAAAGGGCCAAAAAGGGGGGGGGGGAATGAGCAGAAAACAAGAACAAAAGAATCTGACCATAGAAAGTTATTATGATGACAGGGAAGACCAAGACACAAACTCAGAAGAGGACAACAATGTCAAAAGACCTATGGCCAAACCCCCAAAGAAAAACAGGAAGTTGTCTCAAGCTCAGAAAGAACTCATGGAAGAGCTCAAAAAGGAGCTTAAAATCATATAAGAGAGGTAGCAGAAAAATTGGGAAAAGAAATGAGAGTGATGAAAGAGAATTATGAAAAAAGAGTCAATAGCTTGGAAAACTGCTTAAAAAGTAAAATTAGCCAGATGGGAAAGGAAATACAAAAATCCACTGAAGAAAACAACTCCTTAAAGAGTACAATTGACCTAATGGAAAAGAAAGCACAATAGCTAATTGAGGAAAACGACACCTTAAAAGTTTGAATTGAGCTAGTGGAACATAATGACTATGAGACATAATCAATCAATTAAACAAATTCAAAAGAATGAAAAAATGGAAGACAATGTAAAACATCCCATAGGAAAAACAACTAGCCTGGAAAATACATCCAAGAGAGACAATATCAGAATCATTGGTCTACCTAAAAGACATAATCAAAAGGAGGACCTGGAAAACATCTTTCAAGAAATTATCAAGGAAAGCTGCCCTGATGTCCTGAAACCAGAGGACAGAATAGACATTGATGGAATCTACCAATCATATCAGGAAAGAGATCCCAAAATAAAAACCTTAAGGGATATTATAGCTAAATTTCAGAACCATTGGGTCAAGGTAAAAGTACTGCAAGTGGCCAGAAAGAAACAATTCAGATATTGGGGAGTCATAATCAGGACCACACAGAACCTGGCAGCTTCAACAATAAAGGATCAGAGGTCATAGAACATGATATTCTGGAGGACAAAGGAGCTAGGACTACAACCAAGAATCACTTACTGGGCAAAATTAAGCATAATACATCAAGGGAAAAAATGGTCATTCAATGAAATAGAAGGATTTTAAGGCTTCATAAGAAGACCAGAGCTAAACTAAAAATTTGACCTCCAATATCAGACCCAAGAGAAGCATAAACAAGAAAAAAGAGGAAAGAAAACAGAAGAGATTCAACAGAGCTAAATTGTTTATATCCCTACATGAGAAAATGATACCTGTAACTCTTAAGAACTGTATCACTAACAGTACAGATAGAAGGGATAAACATAGAAGGTATGATATTTTAAAAAAAGGATGATAAAGAGGAGTAAAATGGGTAAAGAGGAAGGGAGAAGTAGAATGGGGTAAATTATCTCACATGAAGTGGCAAGAAAAACCTGTTGCAGTGGAGGGGAAGATGGGGGAGGGTGATGGCTATCACTTAAGCTTTACTCTCACTAGTACTGGTTCAAAGAGAGAATAATATACACAATCAGATGAATATAGAAATCTATCTTATCTGACAGGGAAGTAGGAGTGAAAGAGTTTAAATAAAGGGGGAGAGGAGACTGACAGAAGGGAGGGCAGATCAGGAGAGGTGGTAGACAAAAGCAAAACATTGGTGATGTGGCAAAGAGTGAAAAGAAAGAGAGGACAAACAGGAGGAAGAATAGGATGGAGGGAAATACATAGAAAGTAATCATAAGGGTGACTGTGAATGGAATGAACTCTCATAAAATGGAAGCAGGTAACTGAGTGGATCAAAATCCAGTATCTTACAATATGTTGCTTACAAGAAATACTCTTTGAAGCAGAGACACATACACAGAGTAAAGGAAAACCTGGAAAAACTTGCACACACTGATGCAAAGTGAAATGAGCAAAACCAGGAAAACACTGTACACAGTATCAGCAACATCATGTGATGATCAACTATGAATCACTCAGCTTTTCTCAGCAGCACAATGATCCAAGACAAGTACAAAGGAGTCATGAAGGAAAACATTATCCATATCCAGATAAAGAACTGTAGGATTCTGAATGCAGATCAAAGCATATTTTTTTCACTTACTTTATTCTTTTTTGTGTTATTATTGTTTTTTACTTTTGATGTTTCTTATTCCACAACCATGATGAATATGGAAATATGTTTTACATGATAGCATATATATAAACTATATCAAACTGCCTACTGTTTCCAGAAAGAAGGGGAGAGTAAGGGAGAAAACTATGGAACTCAAAATCTTGTAAAAACGAATGCTAAAAATTGCCTTGACATGTAATTGGGGAAAAAAATAAAATACTATTTAAAGCAAGAAATAATAATAATAATAATAAAAAAAGCAAGGAAGAAGAGATTCTAAGGGGGTGGATTTAAAAACAAGCATGGGGCAAAGGGAGAACTGAGCTGTGACAGAGTAAAGAAGTCCAAGAAAGATCCCTGACTCTATGGACATCATAAAGAAGATCCTAGGCTGAGACAAATCCCAAGAAAAAGTCAGCTCTTTCCCTAACTTCTCATGCCAATGCTTGCCTATCCATAAACACTCTAACATAATTCCACATTTATTGCACAAATATTTCCAATAAATTGAATTTTACTTCAACCACAAAGAGACAGGGGTTACCTTTCTGTTTAGTCATTTTTCAGTCATGTCTGACTCTTTGTGACCCATGGTATGTTTTCTTGTCAAATATACTGAAGTGGTTTGCCATTTTCTTCTCTAGCTCATTTTACAGATGAGAAAATTGAGTCAAATAGGGTTAAATGACTGGCCTAGAGGTCACATAGCTAGTGTCTGAGGCTGGATTTGAACTCAGGTCTTCCTGACTTGAGGCCTGGTGCTCTATCCACTTTTCCACCTAGCTGCCCAAAGGATTAACTATAAGACATAAATATAAGTTTGGGTGAGAACTCAACCTATGCCTAAGTATTAGGAATTTTTTCCAACAGGGGCTTGGAAAGCATATAACTAAATTCAGAACTTTTCATCTGAAACAAACTCCAGAAAGCCAAAGAGAAGAAAACCAAATGGATTTTGGTGACCGTAATATTGTCCCTGAGGCTTAAAATGAGCTTATCATAACAGAGCATTATGCTAAGAGATAAACATCCCTCCCTGCCATTTCCCCAAGCACAAAAAAAGGAGGAGAGAATTGGGGAAAGTGAAATTGATTCCTGGGAAAGTGAGAAGACTTAGCACAGAACCAAGAAAACCAGCACAACTTATACAACATGGGACCTGCCACCACACTACGGATCTTTTAAAAGTTGTTTTTGGTTTAGATGAGTACTAAGTTTATGTGTGGGTATGAATGTCTAAACTGTTTAAACCACCTGTACTAATGCATCAGGGGTTACTGCTTCTGACCAGTCTAGAGGTTAAGGGTCCTGGAATCCCAAAATCATGACACCTGGGTCCTGCCCGAAAGAATTCAACCCAAGCCTTCTTGCAGCCAAAAACAAGATTTATTGAAGATTCACCACACTAGCTAGACTCTTAAGGAATCTGAGCATCTATGGGCTATTGGCTAAATTCTAAGAATCAGAACCTCTCAATGGAGACAAGATGGACCTTATTTACAGAAAGACTGTGGGAGGGATCTTGAAGTGGCCAAGTAGTTTGGGGTGACAGGAGGAAGGGCCTAAGGAGATCTGGATGGGAGTGGCTAGTAAGCTGGGGTAAACAGAACTCCTGGGACCTGGACCTCCAGGCCAAGGGAGAATGGAGCCTAGCTAGGTTTAAGGGTGGGAAATGGCTGGGGGCTATAGGGAGGTAAAACAATGGAGGGGAGATTGGGTATAGCCACAATGAAAGGTCAGTTGATGGGATTATAGCCTCAGGGGAATGCCAGAGATTTGGCCATGTGGGAAAGTCCAGGGTTTTTCCTTTCTGGGGCCCAGATTCCAACCCCATCAGTTCCACACTTTGTCTTCTTTTAGGAGCAGCTACAAAATGCCAGGGAACATGGAAATACAAAGATCTCTCAAGGCTTTGCTGATTCTGGGAAAGAGTCTCAGCCCTCATTCCAGCTGTAAGGTCATGGTGAGTTCCAGGGTTCTCATGGAAGAAGCATACACAGGCTACTAAACAGGAAAAAGTTAGACTGATATCATAGATACTCAGAGTTATTGCAGTAAGAATAAACTGACCTACATTTTCCTCCATTTGCCCTGAAGTCCTGCTCTAAGGGGTAGAGACAAAGGAAGCTTGGGTCAGCAGCTGTTAACATAGCCTGGAAATGGCAACCAAAACAGCAAGGTGTTCAAGAGGTCTTTCATCCCACTTCCTGAGACAATACCTATTCTTGCAGGAGTTTCTATAGTCAGATTTAGTGTGAATGTTGCTCAAACTCTACATTTTACAAACGGAAAAACTGAGGCCCAGAAAGAAATGACTTACCATGAAGCTAATGAGGATGGGATCTAGACTCCAAAAGGAAAAATTCTGGACTTTCCCATGTGGCCAAATCTCTCGCATTCACCTGGGGCTATAATCCCATCAACTGGCCTTTCATTGTGGCTACAGCTCAATCTCCCAATTCTGTTATCCTTAACCTAGCCTGGCCCCCCATTATCTTACCTCCCTATGGCCCCAGGCCACTTCCCACCCTTAATCCTATTTTCCCTTGTCTATATGGTCCAGGCCCCTTGCATTCTTATTACCTCACAGTCCTCAGCCCATCTCCAAACTACTTGGCCACTCCTAGATTTCTCCCACAATCTTTTTCTGTATATATAAGGTCCTTCTTGTCTCCATTAAGGTGCTCAGATTCTTATAATCTAGCCAATAGCTCACTAATGTTCAGACTCCTTAAGAGTCTGCCCTTGTCTTTGGCTGAAAGAAGGCTTGGGTTGAATTCTTTCCAGAAGGACCCATGTGTTGTGACTTTGGGGTCCCAGTACCCCTAAACTTCAAGGACAACCATTTAAGCAACTCAACTCACAAACACATCTTCTTCGACTTTGTGCTTCCTCCCTTAACTTTTCAGAGTCACAATTTTCTCTTTGGTGATAGCCGTTTGGACTAAATGTTCTCCAGGTTGGGTTCTATATTGTGAGGTTCCTTCCAGCTCTGACATTATAGGTTCTATATTCTAAAGTCACTTATTCTTATAACTGAACATAAGCATGAACATACTGAACATAAGCACTTATTAAGCTCCTATTATGTGCCAGGTACTGTGCTAAACACTGAGGACACAAAAAGAGGGAAAAGACAGTCCTTGCCCTCAAAGAGCTTACAATCTAATAGGAGAGACAATAAGCAAATAAATATCTATAAGTAAGCTATACATAGGATAAATAAGAAATAATTAAAAGAAGGAAGGCATCAGAATTAAGAGGGGTTGGGAAAGGCTTCTATAGAAGATAAGATGTTAGTTGGAATTTGAAGGAAGCTAGGGAAGCCAGGTGATGGAGATGAGAAGGAGAGTGTTCTGGGCTTGGGGGACAGTCAGAGAAATGCCCAGAACCAAGTGATGGAGTGCCTTGTTTGTGGAACAGCCAGGAGACCAGTGTCACTGAAAGAGTATGTCTCAGAAAGTGAGGTGTAAGAAGATTGGAAAGGTAGGAGGGGGCTTGGTTATGAAGGGCTTTGAATGTCAAACAAAACATTCATAATTGAGCCTGATGTTGATAGGGAGCTACTGGAGTTTGTTGAGAATGACCTAGTCAGACCTGAGCTTTAGCAAAATAACTTTGGTGGCTGAATGGAATATTTCAGCTATAATATTACATCATCTCTAGTCTAGAGTGCTTAGGTCTGACATTTTATGTTCTAGGACTTTTCACCTATTCAGCAGCAGTTCTCTATAAGTGGTACAATGGATAGAGTAATGGGTCTAGAATTCAGGAAGACCTGAATTCAAATCCAACCTCAGACACTTAGCAGCTATGTGATCTTGGGTAAAACACTTAATTTCTATTTGCCTCAATCTCATGACAAGGTAAAATGGGGATAATAATGGCACCTTCCTCTTAGGATTGTTCTGAGGATCAAATGAAATAATATTTATAAAGCACTTAGCACAGTGACTGGTACATAGTAGATAGTTAATAAATGCTTGTGTTCTTCCTTCCTTCCTTCTCTCATTCCTCCCTTCCTTTCCTCCTTCTTTCTTCCTTCTTTCCTTTCTTCATTTGATGGAGAGGTGACATGGCCTTCTGTATAAAGAATACCTATTCTGATCTAACCTGTTAAGCTGGGGGGGGGGGGGGGGAGAAAGAAAAGTGAATCTCTAATGTTCTAGGCCTTGTCTCCAAGGTACAAGATGCAGGGAGTAGGGCCAGGGCAATCAACTTCTCCTGATTCCTCCTTTTTCCCTACCATTCAAACCTTAGCCACAGGAAGTAAGCATCACCAGATGAACAACTGGCTTCCATATCACCACCATGACCCTCCATTCTCTCTCCAAGTTCAAGTTTCATGTGACTTGAACTTAGGAGAATAAAGCTAGGATCTCATGGCAGATTGAATCCTGAACTCTTTTTCTTGCCCAACGTGCCAATATATCCTTAGGCAGCATTAATGGAACTATGGGATCCAAAATGAGAGTATTGATAGCTTTGCTGTTCCCTGCTCTGGTGGGTCAACATACTGCAGGAAGAACTTTGACAACCTGAAGTGTACCCAGGGTAAGTCCCTGAGGATACTGGGAAGTTTGGAGCCCATGCCCTGTGAAGTGCTATTGAAAGAAGTGAGAACGTTGAGCCTATAGAAGAGAAACTCCAGATGGAACATGGTCACTATCTCCAAACATCTGAAAGGCTATTAGAAGTGGCTGATTGAGGGGGACCTGTTCTATTTAGTCCCAAGCAGAAGCAGGGGAATAGGAAAACTGGGTAGCAATTTCAGAAAGGCAGATTTCAGCTCCCTTAAAGGAGAAACTTCCTAGCATTGAGAGTCATTCCAAAGTATCATGAGCTGCATCAGCAGGTAAACAGAATTCTTGAAGCAAAGGATCCTCTGAGCACCATTCAGGGGTCCTGTAGAAAGGACTCCTGCTCAGGTAAAGGTTGGACTAGAGGCCTCTGAAATTCCCTTCAAGTCTGAGATTCAATGGTATGACAATTAGATGACTTCTCTTTCTGCTTTGGTGGTATCACCTGTAAAATGAGTACAAAACAAAATTGTTTTGTTATTTCAGTTGTATCTGACTCTTTGTGATCTCATTTGGGGTTTTCTTTGCAAAGATACTGGAGTGGTTTGCTGTTTCCTTCTCCAGCTCATTTTATAGATGAGGAAACTGAGGCAATTGACTTGCCCAGGGTCACACAACTAGTAAGTGTCTGAAGCTGGATTGGAACTCAAAGATGAGTCTTCTGGTATTCAGGCCTTGCACTCTATCCTCTGCCCTACCTAGCTGCCCTAAAACAAGACTAAATGGTCTCTAATACACTTTCTAGTTCTAAAGTTCTATGAAACAAGCTGATTTAGAGAAGATTCAGAATACTCATTCCTCTAGCGCTGGGGCCTGCAACCAGGGACATGCTGGCAAATGTTTAACAACTGGTTTGGGGAAGAGGAGGCAGGGAGAGAATACATATACAAATACCTTAAGTCTAGAAAATAATAATAATAATAGCTAACATTTATATAGAGCTTTCTATGGGCCAGGCACTCTGCTAATTGCTTTACAATCACTATTTCACAACAACCCTGGGAGGTAGGTGCTATTATTATTCTTATTTTAAAGTTGAGTAAATTGAGGCAAACAGAAGATAAGTTGCTTACCCAAGGTCACAGAGCTAGGAATGCCATTTAAAGTTGAGTCTTCTTGACTCCAAGACCAGTTCTCTATCTACTTCAAGTAAATATCACATACACATACACACACACACACACACACATATACACACAAATACAAATACACACAACACACACACACTAACAAACACACACACAAAGGATGGGAGCCTAGTGAATGGGCGCAAGAATGAGGGAGTCTACAGAACACAAACCACCCAGGTGAGATTCTAAGAACACACACAAACACATACAGGAGGAAGACTGAATGGAGACACAGACACAAAGGACAGAAACCAGGAGCACAAACACAAAAGGGAGACTTGGAGAAGAGGATACACAAGGCTGAAGGAGGGAAAGGTTGGGGGCTGAGGGGGAGGACATAAACATATTTACTCACTAGATAATAGGAGTGATGGACTAGGAGGTAAGTCACTGTTATAAAGATGACCCCAGACTCAGTTCCAAAGACTGGTGTCTCATAGACTTTTTAATTAAGGAGGTTGAAGTGCATCATTTCGATTATCTTGAGAAGTGGGCGCACCTCCTTGGAAGGAGAGAAAATGCTAGAGGTGAAAGAAGCCAAAGCAATCTTCATAATTAGTAATTGCCTAACTCCTCCCTTTTGGATCAGGATTGGTCCTAATCCTTCTGGGTTACAATCCTCCTTATATGCCCCACCCCCTTACACACATTATGTGCCTAGAATTGTGTTATCACTCACCCACCTGGACAGAGAAGTTAGCCTATCTGCTGATTTCTTATCTACTTAGGTGTAAACTTAACTCTCATTTTTCACAGTCACCCATAGCCCTAGGTACACACAGAGAGAACAGAAGTTGGGGGTTGGGTGGGAGCAGGCCAGGTAGAACTGACTGGCCCAGGACAGAGTCCATCTCTAGGCAAGTTAGGCAAGAGGGAAGAGGTCTGGTTAGGGCTGGAGTGTGGCTGCAGATCACCTGAGAACATGATGTAATTCAGCAGGTGGAGCCCATGGCCTCTATATAAGGCAGCCTCCCAGGCTCCTGTGAACTCAGGACACCTGCTAGCTTTCATTGGAATCTTTCAGTTTCAGCTTCAACTAGAGGTAAAGAAGTCTGATCATGAGGCCTCTTGGCATCGTCCTGCTACTGTCACTGGTTCTGTGCTTCTTGCTGGGTAAGTTTCTCCTTGGGCACACCACTCTCACATTAGGGCCAGTAGCCCTCAGACAGCCCTTCATCCAGAGCCCAATTTGACTCTAGCTGCACTCTCATGGGAGTTTTTAAAGGTTAAAATATAGGGACTCAAAGCTGGTGAAACAGATGCGTTAAGAGAGTGCCTGAGGCTAGAAGATTTCTCCACAACATGCTGTGTGGGAGGGAACAAGAGTTTTATTATCCCTGTTTTACAAAGGAGAAAATAGACACTAGATAGGTGAACTGGGAACACAACTAGGAGGTGGGAGAGCCCACCTCTGAACCTAGGTCTCCAGGTTATAAGACCCAGAATACAGACTGCACCTCTGAGGACCCGGATTTGGGTTATAGATAAAGGGCATTGATAGGGATATCATAGACAAGATTCCTATGTTAGATAGCAGGTTACATGAGAATTTTGACTTACGTTTATGGAAAAAGTGAGATAGAGAGACAGAGGCAGAGGCAGGAAGACAGACAGACACACACAGAGAGACAGAAACAACTAGGTGGCACTCTTGGATTCAGGAAGACCTGAGTTCAAATCTTTCCTCAAACACTCACTAGCTCTGTGATATCATGATAATCACTTCAATGTCACCCAACCAGTTTCCTTATCTGTAAAATGGGGATAATAATAACACCTAACTCACAAGGATTTCATGAAGATATAGAGACAAATATGTAAAGAGCTTTGAAAGCCTTAAAGTATTATGCAAATGCTACCTATGATTTGCTATTGTTGTTTTCATGATTTCATTTGATCCTAAAAACCCTATAAGTGTCTTAGCGATTGTTCCATTTATTTTACACAGGAGAAAGTCGAGTTAAGTGAATCACTCAGGGTCTTACAGGGAGTGACTGGGTCAGGATGTGGACCCAGATCTCCTGATCCCCAAACCAATACCTTTGCATCCATGGTTTATTACTTGTGTTGTTTGAGGACAGATGTAAGAATGAGCTGAGATGCAGTGAAAAGAGCTCTCAAATTAAGGTCTGGATACCAGACTTGGGTTCTTGGCTCTGATTGTTAGCTATGAGACAATGAGCAACTTAGTTCATCCCTCTGAGCCTCAGTTGCCTGATCCATAACTTGGGAATAATAATCATCAGTCTACTTATTTCATGTGATTGTTGTGAGGACAGGGCTTTTATCCATACTAAAGGACCACTTCAATTGTTAGCTTCCAGCAAGGATTCTAACAGAATTCTAATATCCACAGGTCATTATGTAACCATGGTATCATCAGGGGATGTTAGAAATCATAAAGTCCTACCTTCCTCATTTTCATAGATGAGAAAAATGAGGCCCGAGGAGGTTATGTGATTTGCCTGGGTGCTAAGTGTCTAGGGGAGATTTGAATCCAGATCTTCCTGACTGTTAGAATGTCAGGGCACTCTCTAGTACTGTAGCTTTAGAGCAGGTAAGGTCCTGGATGAGCTGAGGGAGTATATTTAGTGAAAGCTCCCTCCACAGATGAAATCACAAGTCTAAACCCCACTCCATAGAACAAATTTGCAGTACATTGAGCCCATCCTCTCTCCCAGGCCAAAAGTCCCTTCTGCAGATATCCCAGGAAGGAATTACTCAATCTCTGCTTCAGAAATGCCAATGACAAGAAGCTCATTGTTTCCCAATGTTGTCATTCCATTTTGGGGGACAGATTTTCTTATTAGAAAGCTCTTATATTGAGCCCAAACAGTTACCCTATACCTATCCCCTACACCATTCTACTCTCTGGGGCCAACCCAAACAAGTCTAATTCCTTATGGACAATGGAAATCTATGATCACAAAGAACTAGCAGAGATGCATCAAGAACAGGACATGCCTAGCATGCATCCCCTTTTTCAACAGGGCAATTAACCTGGTGAGGTCAGTAAACTACTGCAATACAGACTGCCTTAGAATATAGAACAGTGTTTGACAAAGGAACTCATGCTATTCTTGCAGACAAGACAGGGAGTCACAAGTCACACAAGAGGGGGAGGAAGTGGCTTCAGAGCTGTTTTAATGGAGAGAGTCAAAGAAAAGTCACAGGATCAAAGATTTGGAGCTAGAAGAGACATTGGAGGTCTTTGATCTAATGCCTTCATTTTACAGATGAATAAAGGGAAGGGCACAGGGCTAGAGAGCTAAATGACCTGTAGCCCATCATAAAAGTAGCAAATGGCAGAGCCACAATTTGAAGATGGGTCCTTTGACTCCAAATTGCATCACACCATTCCAATCATTCCTGCTTGGATATCAACTCACGTGGAAAGAGGTCCCTAGTGGGGGGGCTCTAGGGAACTGTGCTTTATCTTCACTGGTTGATAATTTATCAATGACTTCGATAGAGACAAAAATGGCATACTTGTCAAATTTTCAGGTGACAAAAAAGCCAGGAGGGAGAGCAAGCATACACTGAGGGACAGGATTTAAAAAGATGTTGACAGGCTAGAACAGTAAGTCAAATTTAATGATATAAAATTTTAAGAAGCATAAAAGTAAAATTTTACACTTGGGTTCAAAAAATCAATCTCACAAGTGCAAGATGAGAGTGTGACTAGTCTACTACAGTTCATCTTTAAAAGATGTAAGGGTGTCATGTCAATGGTGTACCTGCCAACTCTGAGCTTATCCCCAAGATTCTGGCATTGGCTCTCTTCTCTTTTCTCCCTATATTCCCTCACATGGTCACATTTTCAGTCCTTGTATATTCAACAATCAACTAAGAGTAGATGACTAGAGATCTACATATCTAGCCCTGACTCTCTTGAGCTCCAGTTATATATCACCAACTGCCTATTGGTTTTTCAAAATGGATATTCCAGAAATTCAGGATGTCCAAAGAAAGTATCTTTTCCCCAAAACACATCATCCTTCCAAATATCCCTATAACTGTCAAAAAACATCACCATCCTAAACCCATTTAGTTATCTAAATTCACAGGTGTGGTGTGGCATTCAACTTTTTGGTCTTGCTAAACTTATATATCCAATACCAAATTTTGTCATTTCTATTTCCAAAACATCCCTTGTGTAAGATCCAGAGAACCTCCTACCTAGAGAATCCTGCATCTCCACACCCCTATCCCCCAAACAGTGGGACAAGTTTGGTACCAAATGAAGAGGCCAAGGAACTCCAGATTGATTATAGGTAGTAGTTGAAGGAGTAGAATGATGGATCCCTGCCAAGAGTTAACAATCTTCAGTCCTGGGGCAGTGGCCAGATCACAGGGTGGATCCCAAGAAAGCCCAGTCCTAATTATACAAATCAAACAAAGGGAGGTGGAGCTATAGAGTACATCACTACTGATTGGTGGATATTTTGGATTGCTGCTTAGTAATGAACTCATTTCCAAGCTTGGATTTTAAGCCAATGTTGATGGTTAAATGACCAAATGCAGGATTGTGTACTGGTCATGTACTGGACACGAGCTGGTCACTGTGTCCGTGTTATGGCTTTCATCAGTCACAATATCTAAGTATCTAAATTATGATTCAGTATCTAAGTTAGGATTTTTTATAGGTCACCATGTACAGGCTTCCACCTTTCACAGAGTTCAAGTTAATGGCTTTTCACTTCTTGCTGTGTATTTATGACTTTTCCCCAACAGGGACCCCATACCTTGCTCTGCACTTACAGAGTCACCACCCTCATTTAAAGCCTTATCCCCTTTCAGCCTTGACCACTGCAATATTTGATCCTCCTCTTGGTCTCCAGTCTCTCATCTCTCCAGTCCTTCCCCCACCCAGTTGCTGAAATGGTTTCCCTAAAGCACAGGTCTAACCATGTCATTCCTCTACTCAAGTAGTTTTCAAAGCTCCAGTGGTTTTCTGTTATCTCTAGGGTCAAATATAAGATTCCTTTGCCTATCCTCTGTAGCTCTTCACAGGTTGGCCCCTCCTTGCTTCTCCAATCTCCACATCACTCCCCTCTATATGCTCTACAATCCAGCCACATTGGACTCTTGGACTCTTCTCACACCACACATTGCATCTCCTGTTTCCATCCCTTTGCACTGGCTGTTCACTGTGCCTACAATGCTCTCCCTCACTACTATCTTTTGGAATCCCTGCTTTCCTTCAAGACTCATTCAACTTCTGCTGAAGTCTGTCCTGATCTCCCCAGCAATTAGTGCCTTCCCATGCTAAGTTACACTGTGTCTGATTTATGTGTCCTTTATATACCTCTGTATGTATACATTGTGTTCCCTTTTTGAACACAAGTTCTTTGGGAGAACAGACAGCTTGTCTTTGTATCTGCAGTATTTAAAATAGCTCCTAACATATGATAGGCACTTTAGAAATACTTATTGATT
The DNA here is from genome assembly GCF_900497805.2 of Vombatus ursinus. NCBI lineage: Eukaryota > Metazoa > Chordata > Mammalia > Diprotodontia > Vombatidae > Vombatus > Vombatus ursinus. Next base: position 682,888 of record NW_020954641.1, on the reverse strand, counting down.
AATTGAACAACCCTGTGAGATAGTTATTTTCCCCATTTTACAAAAGAGGAAACTGAGCCTTAGGAGAAAAAAAAAGTGACTTGCTCAAGACCACACAGCTAGTCAGTTCCAGAGGAAAATTCAACCCTAGGTCTCTAGTTCTAGCTCCAGTCTGTTTTTAGCTACCCCGACCTGTTTTCCAAGTTATCCACACTCAAGAAAAGTATATCAGAAAAAATACTTGTTAAATGATAAGCATACTTTGTATTCATTCAGCACTTTATGCTTTCTCAATCACTTTTGGACCTACATCCTAATTAGTGTCCCATCCCAGCCCCTTTGAAACAAATAGAACAAAGGTTGCTATGTCCATTTTGCAAATGGGCAAGCTCAAGTCCAGAACAGAGCAGTAACTGCTCCCAGCTCATACAGCTGAGGATAGACCCATGACTGAAGCCTGGGTCTTCTTCCACCAAATGCTCTGCTTTTTAAGTATTTCAACCCTACTTCTGGTGGATAGGGAATGACAAGGACTTTGGATTACTCCTAATCTATCCGGGAATTAGGGTTATTTTTCTCCCAGATGAGCTACCTTTTCTGGGAATCCTTTTCAAACTTTTGAGAAACACAATAAGCCAGATGGAAAGGTGATTTTCTTACAAAGGAAAACAACTGTCAGCAAAGCTCAGATGATAATTAAGATTTCTAGAGACCTTAGATTGCTTTCATATGGATTCTCTCTTCTCTAAAGCAAATTTGCTGCCTTATCCTTCCCTCCACCAACCAACCAACACCTTACTAGACTGTTTCATGAGTCACTATGGCCAAAATATTTGTCTAAGAACCATCCCTTTAGTGATAAGCATTTCCACAACTAGCTAGGCTGATTGCTCAGACCACAAACATACCTTCTGAGATTACAGCATTACTAGTTTGAAAGCACCTCCCAACGTTTGTGCTCTCCTAACATAGCCTTCAAGAACTTCAATTGTTATTTCATGCCTTGATGAGTCAACAGAAGAAGGTTTTAGTGAAGACAGCCAAGAACAATAATTCAGATTTAGATAAGAGGACTGGGGTTCAAATCTTCCATTTACTACTTGTATAATCTTGGGTCTCAGTTTCCTCATCCACTAAATCAGCGGGTTAGTCTAGATGACTCTGAGGTCCTTTCCAGCTCTATGCCTATGATCCTATAAAGGAATGTTATTATTTGCAAAGCATTTTATTTACAAAGCAGGTAGCATAAGTATCATTATTACTATTGCATAAATTAGGAAACAGTGTCAGAGAGAAGTGACTCTTCCAATCTCCCACAAAAGAGTGACTGGCAGAGACAAGACTGAAACTTATAGCTCAAAATGGAGAAATCTTTCCAGTTCTTAAATCTGAGAGGAGGGGACCAAGACTGAGAACATGCAAAGAGTCTGATTAAGATGTAGCTCATTTTACAAGTCATCTAGAAAGGGGGAGGAAAAACAATCTTTCAGAATTATGTATTTTACTCACTTGGTAACAGATATAGAGAATGTCAGAGGTAGATGGGCCCTTGAGATGATGAAACATGCCAATCATTACATAGAGTTGATGGATTTAGGGTATGGAATAAGACATATATTCTTATGGACAGTCATTGGGGGAATTTGTTTTGCTTGACTATTCATATTTATTACATTTTTTTCATTTTTTTTTTACCAATAAGGGGATGTGAAGAAGAAATATTAGATTTCTATTCATTTTTTTATTAGAAAAGTGGGTGGGGGGAGATGCTCCATATGTAATATGTTCCCTGCACTTTCAGATGAAGTTATTGCATCAATAAAATTGAAAGTGAGCCCCAAGAAGAGATGGTGAAAGGTGATGTTACATCACATTTTTGTGTAGGATAGACTTGCTCAAGTCACTCCCTAAGAGTGTAACCAGTGGCCTAATTATGAATATTTATGATCACGCAAAGAAAGCAAACTATTTAATTATATAGATCAAATTAATGGTTTAAAAAAAGGTCTAGGATGGCTCTCAGGTTGCAAATCTAGATGCTTCAAAGTGTGGTGGTGCCCTTGATAGAAATAGGGATAGTAGGAGGGAGGATAGGTTTTGGAGAGAACATGATGAATTTTCATTTTGAAAGTGTTAAGACTGAGGATGTCTATGGAACTTCCAGAATTGGGTGTCCAATGGACAGTCCATGATGTAGAATTAGAGCTCAGAAAAGAGAAAGAGATGACATTGAACCTATGGGAGATGATCAAGTCACTAAGAGAGAGAATGTTGAGAGAGAAGAGAGCCCAAGACAAAGCGCTGGAGTATACTCACTCAAAGGGTTCAGAATATGTATAATGAGGCAACAAAGCAGATTGTGATGGAGCTGTCACACAAGAAGGAGGAAAACCAGGAGAGAGAAATGCCATGGAAACCCAGAGAGGAGAGAATGCTTGAGATATTAGAATGGTCAACAAGGTTGAAAGTTTCAGAAAGATCAAGGATCAAAGATAAGAACTGAGAAAAGGTCATTGAACTTAGTAGTCAGGAGATTATTAGTAATCTTTAAGAGAGTGGTGATTATCCAAAGACACCAAGCATGCTCTCATTTTTCTGACTGCTCAATCTTCTTTGCTTGAAATACCCTGCCTTCCTATGTCTACCTGTTCCAAAACCACATTCCTCCAAGAAGTCTTGGCCTTTCCCACAGTACTTATCAGATTTTGCATTGCCTTATATTTATCTGTATTTCTACCTTTTCTCATGGGAAGGTCTCTTGTCTTATTTATCTTTGTACCCCACTCCAGCTTCCCCAACATTATAGAATCTCAATAAACTTCATTAACTTAAAAGAAGAATAATATAGAACATAGGATATAGAACATAGACTGTTAGAGCTGACAGTCACCTTTGATCCTGAAACATGAAGTGACAGAACTGGAAGGGAACACTTAGATTATCTAGTTTAACTGAAAGCAAAGTGAAATGCAGTGACAGAAAGAGACTGGTCCAAGGTCACACAGTGATTGACTAGCACAGTAAGGACTAAGCCCCAGGTGTCCTGATTCCCAGAGCCAAGGATTTGTAAGTGAAATAATGGATCAAAAAATACCTGTATCTTTGTTCAGCTGACTGGACTTTTGTCTAATTCTGCCACATTTCAGGGGACTGGAGTTTATGGGAAGACCAGTGTGATAATCCATCATGCTGCAGAGACACAAAGGGGTGGGTGGAGAGGCTGTGGCTGTAATCTGGATTCCTCTGGCTCCCTTATTCTCCTTCCCCCACCCCCAAAGTATTTGTCTTACAGACAAGGCAAACCTAACCTTTTAAAAATTTGTTTCCTAGATACTGCACGAGCTGAAGTCCAAGATGTAAGAAGAGCTTCTACTTTATCATTTTAACACATCTCCTGTGCCATGGTGAAGGGACCATTGATTCTCACAATCCATTCAGCATTCAGCACCTAATGACATTCAGCACCAGAATGACACCAGTCTTTTAACTAAGATCAAAAGTTACTTCCTCTTTCTGGACCTCAGCTTTCTTCACAATTAAATGAAGAGATGGGACAAAATGATCTCTGGATCTATGTGTTCTATGTTCTGAGATCCCTTCCAGCTCTGACATTTTCTGTTCTATGCTCTGACATTGCATGTCCTATGTTCTGAGCTCCCTTCCAGCTTTATCTATTGTGTTCTGTGTTCTCACATTCTGTGTTCTGTGTCTGAGATCATTCTATCTCTGACATTTTGTGTTCTGTGCTTCACATGACATGTTCTATATTCTCCCTTACAGTTCTAATCCACTGTGTTCTATGCTCTGACATTCTGTGTTTTATATTCTAAACATACTTCTAGTTAGGAAGACCTGGGTTAGAGCCCTATATCTGTCCCCTACTGTCTATGTGACTCTGAGTAAGTCATAACCTTCAGACAACCCCAGGAAACTAAGGTCATAATTAATTATTACAGAACAGTTACAGATCTGCAAGGATAAAGGATATTTCCTCACCAAGAATTCCATGTACCAATGAAATCACAAGTCCCTCCCACCCCCATCCCTAAAAAAGGGTCAGGAAAGTAACTCCAGAATCCATTCAAAGTAAATACAAAGTAACTTCAGGAAGATGAGGGGCCTCATATGGAAGATCCTATTTGAGTTGAGCCATGAAGGGAGGTAGTGATGCCAAATAGAGTGAGAAAGGAGGACATTTCAGGCCCTGGGAGCAGCCTCTGCACAGATACGGAGGTTCTAGGAGATGGAATGTAGAGCTTGGGGAACACCAGCTAGACCAGTTTGAAGGTGTTGCTCCACAGGAAACATCTCATAGGCAAGGAGCTATACTGACCTAACCATGGTGGTCATCTATGGTCAGAGAAGCTCCACAACAGATTCTTCATGGCAGCCTTGTGTGAGTGAATGTTCTTTCCTAAAGGAATCCACAAGCACAGTAGAGGTATTCAAGCCAAGGCTGGATGATTTTTTGTCAGATACATTGGAGAGGGGAATCCCTGTTAAGTACTGGTGCCAGCTAAAATCCCATCTTCTACAGGAAGCCTCTCCCAATCCCCCTTAATTCTGGTGCCTTCCCTCTGTTGATGATTTCCAATTTATCCTATATGTAGTCTATATTTTTTGTTGTTGTTGAGTCATTTTCGGTCACATTGTTGAGTCATTTTGAGTAATGTCCAACTCTTTGTGACCCCCTTTTGGGGTTTTCTTGGCAAAGATATTGGTAGTGGTTTGCTCTTTCCTTTTCCAGCTCATTTTATCGATGAAGAAACTGAGGCAGAGTTAAGTGACTTGCCCAGGGTTACACAGCTAGTATGTATCAGAGGTTGGATTTGAACTCAAGTCTTCCTGACTGCAGGTCTGGCACTCTATCCAGTGTGCCACCTAGCTGTATATAATTGTTTGTATGTTGTCTTGCTATCAACAGGCAGTCTTTTCTCCCTACCTCTTGATAACAGGGACTGTCTTTTACTTTTCTTTGAGTCTTCAGTACTGAGTATGGTGGCTGGAACATAATAAGTGATTAATAAATGTTTACTGACTGAATGATTGGTATAGACCCCTCCCAGTTCTGAAGCTCTGAGTATTTGGGTGTCTGTGATATAGTAGGAGAATCAATCTGTTTTATTACTCTTCTAGCCTGTCTGCTATTCCAAACCAGGATGCACCAAAGAATATAGCCCTGTCTGTGGCACTGATGGAATGACTTACAGCAATGAATGCATGCTGTGTCAGGAAAATAAGTAAGTATCACCATGACTTTCTTTAGAGAGAACATTTAAAAGCTCAATGCACTCACTCCCTAGGACTGGGAACTTAAGAAGAACTTAGAGGTCTTCTAGTCATCTAGTAGAGTTCTTAACCAGGGTCTCCAGGGTGGCCCCCCGGCCAACAGATCAGTGGAAAAAACCAGGTCCATGAACCTGGATGAGATAAAAAATTACATCTTTATTTTTACTAACCTCAGACTGAAATTTCTCATTTCCTTCAATTATGAAAGTAGGCAACAAACTGAAAATGAGTCAATTGGCTTCACCAAACTGCCAAACAGGTCCATCTCTCTGTCATTCTCTCTGTCATTCTCTCTCTCTCTCTCTCTCTCTCTCTCTCTCTCTCTCTCTCTCTCACACACACACACACACACACACACACACACACACTCCTACACCTTAAAAACAAGACAAAACAAAAGTCTGATCTTGTCCAAAACCTTAATTACACAGAGACCATGAGGGAGTGGGTGCTGACTTGCCCAAGGCCTCCCAGGTAATAAGATACAGAAATGGGATTTAACCCTAGGTCTGTTAGCACCTAATCCAGTGCTCTTTCTACTATACAATGATGCTCTAATTACATATACCTGTCTAGGTGTGAACAAGTTCCACATGATTAGAAGGGCCAAATGGATGGAGAGAGGAGCTCAGATGATGTAAATTAGGTTACCACTACAATTACATCAAGGAAGAGTACAGTGGATAGTGAAGAGTCTCTCATAAAGAGTTCCCTTGAGTCCATTTTACAATATGGAGGGTCAAGGGGGGACATTTTGTGTTCTGTGCTTCACATTCCATGTGGTCTTCACAATCCACATGGTCTTGGAGCCTGAAAACTTGGGACCTAGTCCTAACTCTGCCACTAACTTGCTTCATGATCTTGGGCAGGTCACTTCCCCTCTGTAAGCCTAGGTTTCCTCTTCTGTCAAATGGACAATTTGGACCAGATGGTGTTTAAGTGCCCTTCCCTGAACTCCTATCTAGAGCTAGAGGTTTGTGTACTACAATCTTCTTATCAGTAGCTCAATGCCTGTTACCCAGAGGGGATGCTTATGCACAGCTTAAGGGTCTAAGAGTTAGGGCATGGCATCCAAGTCAAAACCCATGGATGTAAACTTTGGTTCCCTCTACCACCATATTCTCTGGCCAACATTTGGTATATTGCTTTTCTTCAAGGGTTCTCAACATTCTAGCTGGAGATGCCAGACACATACACTTGAAATAATAAAATAATCAGGAGGGCTAAATAACATGGTGTATACTCATAGATTCGTTATTAGTTACTCTCCCTCATGCACCCTTAATCTCAGCCAAGCTGACTTACTTGCTATTCCCTACATGTGAAATTCCACCTCCTCCCTTTGTGCCTTTGCATAGGAAGTACCCTATGCCTGGAATGCCATCCCTCCTCAGCTCTGCCTCTTGGACTCCCTGGCTCCAACAAGGCTCTTTTTCAATTAGCACCTACTACATGAACTAGGTGATTTTCCCTAATCCTCGCAGTTGTTGAGTCATTCTCCCCATTCCTCCAACCAATTACTTTGTGTTTATTGACTATACAGTTTGTATTTCACTCAAATAGATTAAGCTCCTTGAGGGCAAGGATTGTTTCATTTCTGGTTTGTTTGTTTTTTTTATTCCTAGTGCTTAGCACACTGCAGGGGCTTAATAAATGCTTTCTGAATTGAATTAGATAGAATCTGAAAGACTCCTCAAAATGTAGAATACCAGATCTGGAGGGGACCTTATAGACCATGCAAGTTAGCTACTATATTTTAAAGAAAACTGAATTGCAGGGAAGATAATTTACCTACCCAAGGTCACACAGATCATTAGCAAAAGAGCTATAATGCACATCTGATTCACAATTTGTAGCTCACTGCTCTTTCCTAAGGGCTACTAAATCTGACCTCAGACACTTCCTAGCTGTGTGTCTCTGGGCAAGTCACTTAGCCCTGTTTGCCTCAGTGTTACCATCTGTAAATGAGCTGGAGAAGAAGATGGCAAACCACTCCAGTTGCTATTGTTCATCCTTTGTCCTCAAAGAGGATCTGTATCTTTGCCAAGAAAACCCCCAATGGGGTCATGAAGAGTAGGACATGACTGAAAGGACTGAAGGACATTAACAACAAAGGAGTTCAAAGGAGGAAGACTTCAGTGAATTGTGGAGGAGCAAGGGAGGTGGAGAAGGGGACACTTGAAGGAGGAATATGATTTGGACCAACTTAAGGAAAGGGGAGGACCTTCCCTACCCAGGGAATAACTTGATGAAAGGGCCAAGGGAGGGTTGTGCCTGCTGAGACTATGGAATCTGAGGGCTAAGGTTGAGATTGAGGATTAAGACCTAAATTTCTTCCCTGCATAGGACACATTTCCAAACTATCCTCCAGTTTTACCCTAACTTTATCTTCCATCAGAGGCCTCCTCCTTACTGGGAACTGGGATAGTAGGGAACTACCCAAGCCTGATACACCAGGTTGGTCCCACACTTGGGTCTCTCAGTGTGAGGGATTATGAAGAACCCCCATTCCCTGGGCCTGGTTTGGTATCTTGAGACATTCTAAGTGGCTGATGGTTTCAATGCATTTACAAATCTTGCTAAGGTAAACTTGGAATCATTTGGCAATTTTCACATGGTCTGGCTAAGTTATTGACATGAACTTACATCTTTATCAGCATTAGGGGGGAAAACAAAAATAAGGTGTCTTTGATTTTTAGAAATCCAACCAGGTTCCAAGGTATGATCATCAACTCATAAAACACAGAAGGTCAGAGTTGGAAATGACCTTAGAACACAAAGCTTTAAAATGTACCTATATCTCAAACACATATTTTCCTATAGACTAGAACCTTTACAATTAACATTTGATCTTTGCAACAGCCTTGGGAGGAAGGTGCTATTATTAGTCATTTTGAAGACGAGAAAACTGAGGCAAACAGAGATTAAGTGACTTGCATAAGGTCATATAGCTGGTGAGTGTCTGAGATTGGATTTGACCTCGGGTCTTCCAGACTCCAGGCTCTCCACCTCTATCTACCATTGCTTCCTAGCTGCACTTGATCTTATCCAGAAGAAACACATGAACCAATAAGATGAAGTTTGAAAGCTCTGGACTTAATCCAGAGAACAGAAAATGAAACAGGGCAGGAAGAAAAGTATAAGGGAGGGGATATTAATCATTGCCTTTCAATATGGGAAGGATTGTTGAGGTGGGAAGAATGCACTTGGTTCTGCTTAGCACCAAAAGGCAGAAACAAGAAGCATGGAGCAGAAATTTCCAAGAAGCTGATTCAAAGCAAGAAGTTTCTGACAAAAAAAATCTGGCTATCCATGAAATAGCTAATCTTCTGATGCTCTTTGTTCTAAAGTTCCTTCCAACTTTTACCTTCTGTGCTTTAAGGTTCCTTCCTAATGTTCCATCTCACCGTTGTTCTAATAATGACTTCCTAGGCAGAATTTTCTTTCCTGCTTCAAGGACTAGATTTTTATAATAGTAATGACTCACAGTGCTCTATCTTTTCATTTCTTCAACAGATTAAGAGGTATTCCCGTCCGAATCCAAAAACAAGGGAGGTGCTGAAGAACCACAATATCCTGGGTGCCAGTGGGACAGCATCATGGCTGGCCAGACTGATTCTTTAATAAATGTATAAGATTGATTCTTGCTGTTCATGTGATTTCTCATGAAAAAAAATGTGTTGGAGAAAGAAAGTGTTGCATTGTGTATAGAAGACTGGCCTCTGGGTCAGTTTAAATCCTGTCCCTGACCCTCTAATGCCTTGTGGGTTCAAGTCCTGTTCCTGACCCCTACTGTCTGTATGACACATCACCCCTCAGTCCCCCAGGCAATGCTTCAAGATTATAAAATGCAGAGAATGTGCTAACTTGTATTGGTAAAAGGAGCTATTCACCAGAGGTTCCATATAATGATAAAATCATACATCTTATTTAAAGAAGGGAAAAAAATGGACAAGATCTGGAGGAGGGGTTAGGAAGAGGGAGTAGGATCACGATAATTGCTTACATTTTTATAGAGTTTTCTAATAATAAAGATATTTGTCATACTTTATGTCATTCAGTGCTCACTAATACTTTCTATGTAGCACATATTCCCATCATCATTTTATATGTAAGAATTCTGAAGGTCAGAAAGGAAAAGTGATTTGCCTGCAGGATGGGGAGATCACAGAATCCTAGTAATTTAGAATTGGAAGAAATTTTATACATCGTTTATTTAAATCTTGTCATTTTATGTTAACTGGTCATTTTACAAATGGAAGATCAAAGAGGTTCAGTGATTTCCCCAAGATCACACAACTAGTACACAAGAGATGAGATTCAAACTCTGATGGTCTGAATCTTAATCCATTGATGTCTTCATTATAACATCCTGTCAATAAGGACACTATGATTAAAGGATGGGTGATTTTTTCCTCCCCAACTTCCATGAAAGTTGCATTGCATATTAAAAAGAAATAACCATTAGAGGAAATCCAGTAACAGAAGGGAGAAAACATGATGGAGAGCCTCCTGCTGGGGATCAGTAAAGGGGAAAAAAAAGCAGATAAGAATGTCATGGATGAATAAAAGAGGAAACAGGGCCAGAAGATGATAGATAAAAAGTTCAGGAAACAAAACCCAAATATGGCTTGGAAGTACACTACAATGCCAAATGAGGACTTCCTTGGATTCTCTGAGAGCTCCCAGGAACTCCTTCTCAAGCCCACATCAGAACAGCTGACACATTCTTGACTTGCTTTAATGATCATTTCATTCTCCCAAAGCCTCATTTTGAGGTTCAAGGCACAGAGAAATACAGCTCAGGCTAATGAGAACTTGCTTCACTGAAGTTAATTGAGAACAAAAACCAAGGCTATAGTGAAGGGCACGTGACAGTCTCTTGTGAAGTCGCCCAGGTCAAGGCCTGTCTCCTCATTCTGCCATGTGGTAGCAATAGACATAAAGTTGAACCAGGAGCTGGCCAGCTTGGTCAGGACTGATAGCTAACTCACCACAAGTGCCTGCTGCCCTCTGCCAAGGCATATTTGCCACCAAATGAAATATTCAGAGGAGTTTTGCAAATCTGCTGACATGCAACAACTCTATCACTACGATTCTTAACAATCAGGATCAGAAATCAGCAGCAAAAGAACACACAGAGGTAGACCTAATTTCTTCAGGGCTTACTGCCAACACCTTATCCAGAAAGGGTCTCTAGTGACTCAAGTGACCTGTTCTCCTCATCTTCCCCTGAGGATAAGGACCAAATGTGACCAGACTGGCTCAGGGAAGAAGAGATGAAAGGAACACCTGTTCTACACCTGCTGCTGAAACATAGGGACACTGGTGAAGGATAAAAGACAGGAACTTGGGAGTAAGTTATGGCTCCATCATAGAGTTTGTGACTGAGGAGAGACAATATGGATATAATCTGGCACACACCCTAGTTTTGGAGAGGGCAGATGTCAGAATATTTAGAGTTCAAATCTGGCCTCAAACACTTAGTAACCGTGTGACCCTTGACAAGTCACTTAACCCCATTTGCCTCAGTTTTTTCATCTGCAAAATATGTGTGATGAGTTTGACACAACTACTATAAACCATTTTTAAGAAACCAAGGACTTGGATAGAGTCATAGATGACATATTTGTCAGATTCCCAGATGATGAAAATCTATGAAAGATAATTAACAAATCAGATGAAAAGGTTCAAATCTAAAAGGATCTCAATAGACTATATATATATATATATATATATATATATATATATATATATACATGTGTAAAATTTAGTGAGATGATATTTATAGGGATTAATTTAAAGTCCTGCCCTTGGCCTCAGAAATCAACCGTGCAAATTCAGGGTGGAGGAATCAAAGCTAGAAAATAATTCTGTGGAAGGAAAAAACTGGGGATTTTGGTGGACTACAAGCTCAATGTATGTCTCCAGTATAACATGGCATCTAAAAGAGCTGACGCATTTATTAAGTGCTTACTGTTACCAGGCACTTTGATAAGCACTAGAGACACACATAGAAGCAAACAAGACAATTCTGCCTTCGAGGAGCTTAGGCAGATAACAGCTAAAGGGGAACTGGAAAGTGGGGGGAAAGGACCTCAGAAAGGGGATCTTTTCAGGTTAGGAAGGCAGTTGGTGAAGAAGGGAGAGATAAGTCCAGAGATTGAGTTAAGTAGTTGGGTTGCAATCTTAGATTGCATGAGAAGCATCACATCTCAGACAAAGAAGTTACTAGTCCTGCAGTACTCTGTTGTGATCAGACCACATCTCCACACTAGGAGGCAGGCAGACCAATGAGATATAGTAGAAAAAGCTCAGGTTCAATTCTAGAGTGAGATTAATGACAAACTGGAGCAGGCCTACAGAAAGATAAAAATCATAGCAGTGGAAGCCAAAGAGGCCAGGCCATTTCCATCAGTTGATGGAACTATGATCAAGAAAAGAAGACTTACACAGGACATCATGGTTATCCTCAAGTATCTGAGGAATTCCCATGGGAAAGAAATTGACCTGCTGACCATAGAGTACAGAAACAAGAACAATGGATGAGTCACAGGAAGGAGCATTTAGGAAAGATACAGAGAGAAGCTTCCTAATATTAAGATCTGTCCAAATGAGGAAGGGGTTGAGATGCATGTGGTAGGTTCCCATCCCTGGAAGCCTTTAAGCAGAAACTGTAAGATCACTTGTTGGGGAGTTTGAAGGGGAAGATTCAGGTACAATTACAGGTTGCACCTCATGACATCTAAGTTCAATTCAATCCTGATTGTCATAGTCTAGTCAGGCTGTCCAGGGGAGTCCAGAGGCATGGGCATGGTCTTTGAGGTGATTTGGCTCAGCCTTGCCAATCTATACCCACTGTGCTGGGTGATATGGGAACCAAATGAATTTCCTGAATCAGGATCATTGGATAGAAATCCTTTCCTTCTCTCCCAACTTGTTTATGGCTCCCAAGTAATGATTGGAGGGAGCTCTTGAAATGCCATGGGAACAAGATGGTCCTGAGATTTAAATGTGTCCACTAGGGGGTGATGTGGTTCCATCCTTTGACCTTCCCTATCCACCAAGTCTAGATAGTTGCCCACTGATCAAAGCAGGCCTAGGGTATCATGGTTGCCAGAGAGGGGTGTACCCAAATACTGCAAAACATGAGCTTGTGGTTAGAATTAGATTTGCCAAGTCATGCAATGTCCAAATTGGAAGAAAAATCAAAATACTTAAGAAAACATTAAATGTCAGATTTTAAAGCATGGAATATAGTATACCAGAGCTCAGAGGTTCTCAAGCTGCAAAATTTCAACTCATACAGCATCACAGATTGTCAAATTGACTGTGAAAAACATTATCCAGTGGAAAACTGCAACTGCCGCATGGTGCATATGCCGGGTGATACCACATACTGCACATGCAAGCAATATAAGGAGTGTGTAGACCCTGCTCCAGATTTCCTGGTGAAGGACCGGGATTACTCTGTGTGAAATGCCCTGTATCCTGACTAGCTATGGGAAGGAGCTGTCTATGATCAAGATTCTTAGCAAAGCCTCAGACAAATATCTGACCAAAAAATAGGAATCGTACATTGTCAGGTCAGTACATTGAGGAGAACATCTTGATACTGGACAAATTTTTTGAAGTCTTTAACTATGAGACCGTTGAACAACAACAACAAAAAAAAACCTATGAGATTGCTATATATGTGGGTGACATCTGGGGTCAGATGGGATTGCAAGCTTCCTGACTTGTGGAGCTCTTCAACTATGCTTATATGATAATTAAGCACAAGCTGTGCCATCAGGACAAGTGTCAGAAGGAGTCTAAAAGAACAGTGAAGACAAGGGTGTAGCCCTCAGCCTGGATGAAGTCAAGCAACATAATCCCTGTGAGAGCCTCCAGGGCCATCCAGCTGAGATGACATACGACAACATCCTAACTTACCATCTGACCAAGGCCTCTTTTTTTTTGGCTAGGCAATGGGGTTAAGTGACTTGCCCAGGGTCACACAGCTAGTAAGTGTTATGTGTCTGATGCTGGATTTGAACTCAGGTCCTCCTGAATCCAGGGCTGGTGCTTTATCCACTGCACCACATCCCTGCCCCTCCAAGGCCTCTTTGAGGACTTTATCTGCTGAGCCCTGTCAGACCTCATACCAAAGGCCTGGAAGGGATAACGAGGCAAAGAAAACCTGGGAGATCAAGCTGCTCACCTGCCCTGGGGCTTACCACTGCCCTTCCCACTCCAAGGGCAGCTCCCAAGTCCCTTCAAAATCTTTCCCTCCTAGAACTGGTGGAAGGGGGTCCTGAATCCAATGCCCTTCACTTGCCCTCCATACCCATACATTTTAACATAACAAATAACAGCAGAAATAAACTACAAAAAGAAAGGGCAAGGGACCCCAGGCTGTCCCTTTAAGCCCTATGTTGCCCCCATTTGCCCCTAGCCTGACCTATGTCTGTTTGAACAGCCATCCTCATGCTGCTCCCACCATTCACTGCAGGGGAGACATGAGTGGAAAGATGCCTTACAGGTCTTGAATTGGGGTCCAAACAGAATGCACCTTAGGAGGGAGGACTAATGGGGGAAAAGAGCTTCCCTAGCCTTAAGAGACCCTTTCAGTACAGTGTCCTCACCCTCTAATTGTAAATTACACTTATGGGGTGCCCCTCAGAGGTCAAGGAATGGATGGTCTTCCATGAGGGACCTGGGACAGGATGAGGCACAGGTTTAATGTCAACATACCCTAGTGCTACTCCAAAATCAGAGAAATTTTTGAATGGAATCCCTCATTCTCATCCCTTGCAAAAGATGTAGGCATTTGATTCCCAACTCAGAGAGAGGGGAACTGATACAGATTCTTTATTGCTACAACTCTATATATACTCCCTTCCTTAGGCCCTTGGATGTCTCTGCCCATTTCTATCCTCTATGTCTCTCTCAGTGTCTTGGACATAAAGAAAGCTAAAAGAACAGTTTACACAAAATTAACATCTCTCTCTCTCTCTCTCTCTCTCTCTAGATACAGATAGATAACTCCCAATGTTCAGAGCCTTAAGAACTTTTATGTTCTTTTGATTCACCTCACCTCTGCATCAGTTCACATTACCAGAATTCTCTGAAATTATCTTTGTTAATTTCTTCTTTTAAACTAAAACTTTTTTTTTGTGATTCATAGCTTTCTTTATGTCCAAGACACTGAGAGAATTACAAAATGTATGTTGTCTACTTGTGCTTCTCAAGAGGATGTGTGTACATGGCACAGACACCAGAGGAGAGAGTCCAACACTTTATACAGGTGAAGGCATTTAGAGGCGTCAGTAGTAGAGTAGTCAGAGAGACACAGAAGGAGATTTGGAAGGAAGTAGGGATGGGACTTAGAGACATAGAGGATAGAAATGGGCAGAGACATCCAGGGGCCTAAGGAAGGGAGTATATATAGAGTTGTAGCAATAAAGAGTCTGTATCATAGAAATAGAAAATGCAGATGAAGTCATAGAAAGAAATTGAATAGAGGAGAAAGACTTGGGGAAGTTCCATAAGAAAATGTACTGATATGGTCCTATGCAAGGGACCCCTGGAGGGAGGAACTATGAGTTAGGAGAGAAATAGGTACCAGTTCCCCTCTCTCTGATTGAAAGCTCTAATATTCCTCCATTTGGCCATAATCTCCTATCATTCCATCTATTCCCAGATCTCATCTCTCCCAAAACCATTATTCAATGTCATTGAGACCTTTAGTGCATCTATTTCTCAACACTTTCTCAGATTCTGACTTTACTTCTCTCCCCCACCAATCTTGACCTGAAAGTTAGACAATTCGACTCTACATTGACCCCTACTCTCAAATCCTTTGCCTCTTGTGCTCTCACTGTTCCTACACTGCTAAAAATTACTCTTACCATGTACCTCCTCCACATATACTGCTATGCTGAGTGCATACACATTATTAATAAACTAATAACAATCTATAAAAAGGATCCTATCTTTTGAAGAGTTGCTCTATGCTTTGACAGTAGGGTAACTGGGTTATAGTCCAGTCAATGACACAAGCTTCCTGTATTACCTTGGGCAAATTAAATGTTCTCCCTGGGCCACAGTTTCCTCAATGGTAAATGAAGAGGTTGGACTATCAGGTATTTAAAGTTCTTTCCTACTCTGACATTTTATGGACCATGTTCTAACATTTCTCTAAGGTTAACCTTTAATTTTCTAGGTCTCTTCTAGCACTAACTATAAATATTCTATATACTAAAGCCCAATCTAGTCCTCATGTTCCACATTTCATAGTCTCATTCTTCACTCTGTGTCCCTCACCTCTCTATTGGGGGAGGGGGGAGGGAGGGTAGCATGTTTCATCATGAATCCTCTTGAATTGTGATAAATCATATATATGTGCTTATATATACATATACATATATATAAAGATATATAGATATAGATATATTTTACAGATGAGGATATCAAGGTCCAGAGGGATAAAATGATTTGCCAAAACTCACATAGATAGTCAGTAGTAGGTGTGGATTCAAACTCCTCTCTTCTGACTTCTATTTTACTATCTTCCCATTATTCTCCCAAAAATAAAACCTGGTGATACAAATAATACATTTTTATTGAAACTGAAATGAATTTTAAGAAATTTCCTTTCATAATATATTTTGTGAGGATGAAATGACATAACATGTAAAAGCAGTTTGCTATATAAATGCTACTTCTTAATATTATTTTATTATAGCAATTTTACATAATTATTTTTAAACATTAAACTATAACCCATATATCAGAGCAGCCTGCTTGTTTGTATATTCTAGGAGGACATTGAACATCTCTTCATTCAGCAACATTAAATAAATATACTTTAAGCTCTGGGTTAAAAAAGATCAAAAAAACATATAGTCTCTACTCTCAAGAACCACACAACCTATCTGAAAAAATGAGGATAAAGAGGGGGGGAAAGTCATGTATCTTGCCTAAGCATTGTATCTCTCTAGACCAACTTGTTTAGGAGAAACATCTTAACCCCTTCTTCCTATGAAAGTTAAACTAGTTTTTCCTTACTTGGTCCTTAAAAATTTCCTCCAGACTTGGTTGGCTCAAAGGACAGAACCCTGGTCCATTTTCTCTTCACCTAAGTACAAAGCAGTTCCAAGGACCCAGGGAATCAGGAGAGGTTTGGCTGGCAGATCCCAATGGGAGCATACTCACTTGAATGAACTCAAGGTGTTCTCAATGACTATCTTTGTCAAATATTCTACTCCTACTATGGCTAAGTGAATATCCTTTTGCTAACTGCTGAATAACTTATGAGTATCTCATTTTATTCCATAATCAAACCTAACTTACTAGGGGACTAGCCTGAACCAAACCTGGACCAGAACACACCCCTACTCAATGCACTTAGGAAGTCAGGGATAGAGGAAATGAAGGGCTCAAGACTCAGGGTAAGCCCCTGGTCACAGTCTGGGGTTCATGCTCCAAGTCCTTGTTTTATACATTCTCTGAGATGAATCTTGGGAGGTAAGTGAGGCTGTTGGAAAGCTTAGATCTCTATCCATGATTTATAAGCTTAGGGTGTTCTGATGCAGTGCCAGAGGCTGAGCATGCCAAGGAAAATTGCCATGGGATGCTTAGGAAGTGACTCTAGGGTTGGTGCTGCAAGAACTTTGGTGGTGGGATGCAAGTAAAGTGAGCAGGCGTATCCAGCACATACTCATAACCAAGAACAGGCAGGGGAGGGGACTCCAAGGGAGCAGGAGGAGTGGATCACTCCCAGGTAAAGAGTGGCACCAGAGATTTGGCTGTGTTAGGGGAGAGGTAGAATTACATAGGGACCAAAACAGAGTCAGAGCAGTCTTCTCTTGCCCTGATCCTTAATCAGACGGTTAGTCATCACTGGGGCTTGATAGAGAATCAGCCCCACCAAGACGAAGTTGGTTCCCAGCCAGAGTGGGTGTGGTTGGTTGATAAGGGGGAGAGGACAAGTCATTTCATTACTCAGAGACGCTGTCTCCCCATATGTAAAATGAAAGCAATTGGGCTAAATATTCTCTAAGTTTCCTTCCACTGTGATATGTAATGATTCTAGGGCTGCTCTTCTTTTCTTTTATAGTCCCTGCATTGTTATCACCAGAGGCATGATAAAAGACAGCACAATATTTTTTTTAAAAGAGAGAGCAATATAAAGTTGAATGGTTAGAATGTTTTAAAAGCAGTTGATTAAAGTCTTTCTGGGTTCTGCATCTGAACATTTCAGAGTCAACTGTTTTATAGGAAATGGACCAAACTTGCCAGGGGCCCTGAGACCAGAAAAAGAACACCAAGCTTAGAACAAGGAGGGATCAGGGTAGTTGCTGCTGAATTCAATTAGACAAGCAGTAGTAAAGGAAAATTAAATTAAACAGAGAGGTAGTGTAGGGTAGAGAAATGGACACTAGGTTCAGAGAGGACCAGGGATGAAGCCCTGATATCAACCCTGATGGTTTGTATAATTCTGGGCATCTCACATATCCCCTCTGATCCTCAGTATTCTTATATGAAAAATGTGGGACTTGGATAAGATTTAAATATAGTTGATTTCCTTTGTAAACTTGTATATTTTACTTTATGCATTTAAAACCATTTCTGATAAGGGGTCCATCGGATATGAACTGACTTCAAGTGTCAATGTCTTTCACAGGTGCCTCTACAGTTAAGACAAGAGATCAAGAAGACTAAGGATGAAAGATGAAGAGAGGTTGGGAATGGAGGGAGGGAAACAAAGAAACATCCTTCATAAGAGGCAAGTGGGTTTTCTCTGAGGGAGTCTAGATGGAGCCCTCATGAGTGATCAGAAGCCTCTCCAGAGTGCTCCTGGCAGACACAGACACTTGGCACACATTTTAGCTCTGCTTTTGTTGTCTTGGAGTAAGCAAACAGTCTGTGTTTGCAGACACTTGAGTCAAGTTCAACAGAAGAATTTGAGGCTGGAACTGCCTTCAGGGCCATGGGCTGGGCTGAGCCACCAGTCTGGGCACTCTAGCTACTAAATGTTTCTCTTGGGAGCTTTACTTCTATGAGGATGAGTGCTTTGGCTCACCCTCCAGTCCCACTTGTTCTTCCTTCCTGACATATTTAACTACTGCCACCACTTTCTTATTTTACTTGCTTCTCAACATTCTTTTTTAACTTTTCCATGTCCTGGGACTGATTCATATTTTTCTTAGAGGCTTTGGATGCAGAAGTTTTGACTTTGTTGTATGTTTTCATCTTCTTTGTCACCAAAGAAAGATTCTGTGGTCTGACTTTTTTTTCACTGTTTGCTCATGATCCCATTCAATTATTTGACTTTTAAACTTTTGGTAAGGTAGGATTCCACTTCCAGTGTGGAGAATGTACTGCCCCAAGCTTCAAGGGTTTTGTGCAGCTGTTTTCAGAGATACTTCCAGGGATCTATAAATTTTCAGTTCTTCCAAGGTGGCATGATCAAAGGAGAGGTGTTTACTCATTTCCTGGCCTGTGCTCTGGTCTATGAGAGACCACTAGCACTCTTTTCTGCCTTGGAACTGTGAGGAGCTGGCACCACTTCCCCTCCTCGTTCCTTGGTACTCTCCCAATTTTTTGGCATTTTGTTAACTTTGTTTCCCTGGGTAGAGAAGCCCAGAGGTGTGGGGTAAGCTGGGTAAACAGAAAACTGTGCCATTCAGGAGCTCCTAGCCAAAAGGCCTAGGCTTCCTTGAGGAGCAGTTGGCCCATACTTTGCATGCTCCTAATATTCTTGCTCAAGTTCAGTGAGAAAGTGACCAGAGAGACTCCCACTCCCATAGAAGACTAAGGCAAATTTGTGCCATGGACTCCTCTGGCAGTCTGCTGAAGCCTATGGACACCTTTTCAGAAATGTTTTTAAATGCATAAAATTAAACATATGTTTACAAAGAAATCAATTATATTTAAATATCATTATCAAATATAGTTACAGTTATTTATAAAACATAGTTCATAAGCTCCAGGTTAAGAATACCTGGCATAAAGACATTTAGCACACCAAATATCAAGCTAGAGAAGGGAAGCCTTGCTGAATTATTAATCATGAACAGAAGATTTAGAGCTAGATGAAAAATGGTAGCTCATTAACCCAACCCTTCATTTAGGCAAACAGAACTGCAAAGATTGAGATTTACCCAAGTTTAAAAAAATAGCAAAGCCAGTATTTGAATCTAGGTTTTCCAGACTCCAAATTCTGTCAGTATTCCTTTCTCTGCATTCCTGGATACAAGATAATAGTTCATAGAATCAGAATCAAGGCCAAAAAAACTGGAGTTCAGCTTATCAGGTGTCAGGGCTTTATTGGGGCAGAGGAAGACTGAGAGGAAACACAATATGAGAGGAAGGGAGACAAGCTAGAGATACAAACCAACACAGTCCATAGATACCTATGGGATGGCGCAAAAATCATACAGTCCAACTCATTCATTTTACATAGGAGTAAACAGAGCAGAGATCAATTGTCCAAGTTTACAGACAGCAAACAAGTGGAAAACCCAAAGCTAGAGCTAAGGTCTTCAGTCCTTCATATCAGAGTGCTTTGCCCTCCTACCTTCCTTATAAAAGCTCTTTATGTTTTGGGCTTGGCAAATACCAGGTATGAAGAAAAAACAAACTGTAGCTATGTGATGAAGATTTGATTTGGGCGTGGCCTGGAAGGGAACCATCTGCTGAATGTAAAGCAAGGAAAATATAGGCAAAATGCTTGCCCCATAAATGTGAAATGTTTTCCCAATGAAGTCTCTCAATTTGGAAGGTGAGTAGATCCACTTAGAAGTTTTAGAAAACAAAACAGGCATTTATAAGGGTGGGAATCAGAAGGGAAAAGGGAGGGAGAGAACACTATTAAAATGTCATCAAAGCATCTATCATTTCCAGTTAAGATGAAGGCAAACTCATAGAGAAGCAGCCCTCTCATATACACCCCTAGAAAACATTTTAAAAGGGCACTAAAGAGGGCAATGTGAATAGAGCACCGGGTCTGGAGTCAGAAGGACCTGAGTCCAAATCCAGCCTCAGACACACAACACTCACTAGCTGTGTGACTCTGGGCAAGTCACTTAACCCCAATTGTCTCACAAAAAAAATTAGAATAGGGAAAGTGAAAGCTAATACTCTGTGAAAGAGCAAGAATCAGTCAAACAGAAACAAACGAATGAAAAAATACATGAAAACGTAAAATACCTCACTGGTAAAACAACTGACCTGGAAAATAGGTCCAGGAGAGACAATTTAAAAATTATTGGTCTACTTGAAAACCACAATGAAAAAGAGAGCCTGGATAGCATCTTTCAGGAAATCAAAAAGGAAAACTGCCCTGAGGTCCTAGAACCAGAGGGTAAAATAGCCATAGAAAGAATCCACCAATGACCTCCTGAAAGAAATCCCAAATTGAAAACGCCAAGAAATATAGTAGCCAAATACCAAAATTACCAGGTCAAAGAGAAAATAGAGCAAGCAGCCAGAAAGAAACAATTTAAATATCATGGAACCACAGTCAGGATTACACAGGACTTTGCAGCTTCTACATAAAAAGATTGTAGGGCAAGGAACATGATATTCCATAAGGCAAAGGAGCTTGGATTACAACCAAGGATCAACTACCCAGCAAAAATAAGCATAATCTTTCAGGGGAGGGGATGGATATTCAACAAAATAAGAGACTTTTAAAATTTCCTGATAAAAAGACCAGAGCTCAACAGAAAATTTGATCTTCAAATATGAGACTCAAGAGAGACATAAAATGGTAAAGGAAACAGAAAACAACAACAACAACAACATGCTATTAATAAGGTTAAACTGTTTACATCCCTACTAGGGAAGATGATGCTTGATTCTCAAGATAACGCTTAAGAACTGAATTGTTATTACACCACTTTAAAGGAGTATACATAGAAGGGGTGGGTATAAGTTGACTTTGATGTAATGATAAAAAAAATCTAATCAAATGGGTTAAATTGATCTAAGTAAGTGAATTAATCTGATCTAAGGGAATGTACTGGGAGAAAAGGAAAGGAGGAGGCAGACAAGGATAAGTTACATTATGGGGAAAGGCACAAAAACCTATTACAGTACAGGGAAAAAAGGGAGGGAGATAAGCATTGTTTTAACCTTACTCTTATCAGATTTGGCTCAAGGAGGGAATAACATAATCAGTCAGGTATAGAAATCCAACTTGCCCTATAGGTAGTAGGAGGGAAAAGGGGAAGAAAAGGGAGGGGGCTAACAGAAGGGAGGTGAAATTGAGAAAGGCTATCATCAAAAGCAAAACACTAGTGAAGAGGGACGGGGAGAAAGGAGAAAGAAAAGCATAAACAGGGGGCAAATAGGATGGAGAGAAAAACACCGATAGTAATCGTAACTGTCAATATGAATGGGATGAACTTTCCCATAAAACAGAAGCAGATAGTAGAATGGATTAAAAATCACAATCCTACAAAAATAGATCTTATCAAAAGAGATAAGGAAGGAAACTGCATCCTGCTAAAAGGCACCATAGACAATGAAGTAATATCATTACTAAATATATATGCACCAAATGGTATAGCATCCAAATTCTTAGAGGAAAAGTTCAAGGAAGAAATAGACGTTAGAACTATACTAGTGGGGGACCTCAACCTCTCCCTCTCTGAACTAGATATATCTAACCACAGAATAAACAAGAAAGAACTTAAGGAGGTGAATAGAATTTTAGAAAAGTTAGGTATGGTAGACCTCTGGAGAAAACTGAATGGGGATAGAAAGGAATACACTTTTTCTTGGCAGTACATGACACATACACAAAAATTGACCACATACTAGTGCATAAAAACCTCACAATCCAATGCAGAAAGGCAGAGATATTAAATGCATCCTTTTCAGATAATGATGCAACAGAAAATTATATGTAATAAAGGGCCATGGAAAGATAGACTAAAAAATAATTGGAAACTAAATAATCTAATCCTAAAAAATGAATGGGTCAAACAACAAATCATAGAAACAATTAATAACTTCATTCAAGAGAGTGACAATAATAAGACAATATAGCAAAACTTATGGGATGCAGGGAAAGCAGTTCTTAGGGGAAATTTTATATCTCTAAATGCTTAAATGAATAAAATAGAGAAAGAGGACATCAATGAATTGGGCACTGAACTAAAAAAACTAGGAAAAGAACAAATTAAAAATTCTCACTTAAACACCAAATTACAAATACTGAAAACCAATGGAGAAATTAAGAAAACTGTGGAACTAATAAAAAAAAAACTAAGAGCTGGTTTTATGAAAAAACCAATAAAATAGTTAAACCTTTGTTTAATTTAATTTAAAAAAAAAGAAAGAAGAAAACCAAATTACCAGTATCAAAAATGGAAAGGAAGAGGAAATTAAAACAATAATTAGGAACTATTTTGCCAAACTGTATGCAAACAAATACGACAATCTTGGTGAAATGGATGAATATTTACAAAAATATAAATTGCCCAGATTAACAGAAGAGGAAGTAAAATGTTTAAATAACATAAAGTCAGAAAAAGAAATTGAACAAGCCACTGATGAACTCCCTAGGAAAAAATTTCCAGGGCCAGATGGATTTGCAAGTGAATTCTATCAAACATTTAAAGAATAATTAATTCCAATACTATATAGACTATTTGGGAAAATAGCCAAAGGAGTCTTACCAAATTCTTTTTATGATACAAACATGATGGTGATATCTAAACTGGGAAGAGCCTAAACATTGAAAGAGAATTATAGACTAATTTCCCTAATGAATATAGATGCAAAAATTTTAAATAAAATATTAGCAAATAGATTACAACAAATTATCATAACAATAATACACTATGACCAGGTAGGATTTATACCAGGAATTCAGGGCTGGTTCAATATTATGAAAACTACCAGCATAATTGATCATATCAACAACAAAACTAACAGAAACCACATGGTCATCTCAATAGATGCAGACAAAGCTTTTGACAAAATACAACACCCATTCCTATTCAAAACACTAGAGAGTATAGGAATAAATGGAGTCTTCCTTAAAATAATAAGTAGCATTTACCTAAAACCTTCAACAAGCATCATATGTAATGGGGACAAGTTAGAAGCATTTCCAATAAGATTGGGGATGAAACAAGGATGTCCATTATCACCATTGTTGTTCAACATGTACTGGAAAGCTTTAGCAATAAGAGAAGAAAAACAAATTGAAGGTATTAGAATAGGCAGAGAAGAAACAAAGCTATCACACTTTGCAGATGATACGATGATATACTTAGAGAATCCTAGAGAATCAAGTCAAAAACTACTTGAGAATAAAAAGACTTACTGATCTTATTTACTTTAGGGATAAGAACTTCCCAATTCCCCTTATTTTGCCAGAGAGTGACTAGCTGAGTGTTCCAAGTAATCTACCTGCATTCTAAAAGCTCTACTTAAGAGGCAATGATACTGGTTGGAAAAACATTAGAATCTTTCACATCCTCCTTCTATTAGCTAATGTAGCTAATTTTTAAAGAGTTTCTAGAAAGGGATGGATTTCTTTCCTGAACATGCAGGAAGGGAGGATCAAATGAAATAACTGTAAAGCCCTTAGCACAATGCTTGGCATGTAGTAGATGCTATATAAATGTTTATTCCCTACCCTTTCACTTCCTGGGTCATTGTATCTTCCATGATGTCTGTTTCTGGAGAAACAGAGTTCTCCAGGGCATTCTGACTGGAGTCCTTCTTTACACAGGTAGAGTAAATCCAAAGTTCTTTTCTCCTTCACTTTAATGACTGTGGGTGTTGTCAGAAGTACCTGATAGGGTTCATCCCACTTAGGCTGAACAGACTCCTTTTTCCATTTTTTCCATCTAGACCCAATCTCCTGGTTGAATCTTATGGGCAGAGACATTCAGGGTGTCTTCCTAATGTAAAACAATGTATCTGTGGAGAGAGCATAACTGGAACTGTGAGAATAGAATATACTGTATTAAATCCTCATCCTCCTTTAGGGTGGAAGTATTAGTCAATGAAATTGGCATGGTGGACAGCACATGTTTCCCAAATAGTAGTTCCCTGAGATTTTTAATTTCCCTCTTGAGTGTTGCTTAAAGAAAACAAAGTCAACAATAGTGCATCTACCTGCTTTAGCTTAGGATCCTGGCAAAACCTGCCAATCTAGTTTTAAATGATTGATTCATTTATTCATTATGCCTTGAGGACTGAGGATGATGAGGAGTATGTAACTTCCATTGGGTGCTTATTGCCTTTCAATGAATTGTTGGATTATTTCATAAATGAAATGTATCTTTTTGTTATTATTGATCACTTCAGGGGAGGGGAAATAGACAGAGAGCAAATGGAATTATGACTTCCTTTAATGAGGATTTAACCACTTCAGTTTCAATGCCCATCAGGTTGGGAAAGCATCTGATCACCCAGTGAGTTGTTCAACAATCAATAGGAAGAGACAAAATCCCTTACACTTTGGTATAATTGCATGGTCAATATTTAAATGAGAAAAGGGGGTAAGTGACCACTGTCAAGATATTTCTCTGTTGGATTATGTTGTACGTACCAATGGCACAATTTAACAATCCGCATTGCTTCCTGTTAAACATCCAAGGCAAACTATAATCTTGAAATGGCTACCTTAAATACAAAGGAGGGCTCTTCCCATGGGTAGGCATGCTTGGAGTCAGTTTTTTTTTAATTATTTATTTTTAGTTTTCAACATTCACTTCCATAAGATTTTGAGTTTTGAATCTTCCCCCCCACATTCTCCTCCCCTCTTCCCTAGATGGCATGCAATCTGATAGGTTCTACTTAAACATTTATATTAAACAGTTTTTTCACATTAGTCGTGCTGTAAAGATGGGAGGAACCACAAGAAAGAAGAAACAAAACAAAACAACAAAAGATAAGGAGAGCAAATAACATGCTTCCATCTGCATTCAGACTCCAAAGTTCTTTCTCTGGATGTGGATAGCATTCTCCATCATGAGCCTTTTGGAGTTGTCTTAGATACTTGCATTGCTGAGAAGAAATAAGTCTATCAAGGTCAGTCATAGCATAGTGTGGTTATTACTGTGTACAACCTTCTCCTGGTTCTGCTTACTTCACTCAGTATCAGTTCATATAAGCCTTTCCAGGTTTTTCTGAAATTTAACTGCTCATCATGTCTTATAACACAAGAGTATTCCATTACATTCATATACCACAACTTGTTCAGTCATTCCCTAATTGATGGGCATCCCCTCAATTTCCAATTTTTTGCCATCACAAAAAGAGCTACTATAAATATTTTTGTACATGTGAGTCCTTTTCCTATTTCTATAATCTCTTTGGGATACAGACCAAGAAGTGATATTGCAGAGTCAAATGGTATGCACAATTTTATGGCCCTTTGGGCATTGTTCCAAATTGCTCTCCAGAATGGTTGGATCAGTTCACAACTGCACCAACAATGCATTAGTGTTCTAGTTTTCCTACATATTCTCCAATGTTTATCATTTTCCTGTTTTGTCACATTAGTCAATCTGATAGGTGTGATGTGGCACCTCAAATCATGTTGATTTGCATTTCTCTAATCAATAGTAATTTAGAGTATTTTTTCATATGATTATAGATAGCTTTAATTTCTTCATCTGTAAACTTCTTGTTCATATCCTTTGACCATTTATCAATCAGGGAATGACTTGTATTCTTATAAATTTGACTCAGTTCTCTATATATTTTAGAAATGAGGCTTTTATCAGTGACACAGGTTATAAAACTTCTTTCCCGCTTTCTGCTTCCTTTCTTATCTTGGTTGCATTGACTTTGATTGTGTAAAAACTTTTCAAGCTAATGTAATCAAAATCATCCATTTTGCATTTCATAATATTATCTATCTCTGGTTCGGCCATAAATTCTTCCCTTCTTTATCGATCTGACAGGTAAACTATTCCTTGCTCTCCTAGTTTGCTTGTAGTATCAGTCTTTATTTCTAAATCATGTACCCATTTTGACTTTATGCTGGTATAGGGTATATGCATGCTCAGCCAATGAGCATGCAACAACAGTTTCAGTTTTTCTCCAGTCAATCAACAAGCAATTCTTCCTTCTTCTAATCAGCAAATGCCTAGCAAAGCAAATGAAGAGTCAGCTGTCTCAGTGAGAAGCCTTCTGCCTTCTCTCTCAGGAGTCATTATTCCTCCCATACTCAACTCACTCTTACTTCATCTTTTGTCCATCTTATTCTATAGCTTTTTCTCAAAGCTTTACCTGCTGGGCTTCTTAAATGTGTATAATATAAGGAGTTCTTTTTTTTTTTTTTAGGCAATTGGGGTTAAGTGACTTGCCCAGGGTCACACAGCTAGTAAGTGTCAAATGTTTGGTCTGAGGCCAGATTTGAACTCAGGTCCTCCTGACTTCAGGGCCGGTGCTCTATCCACTACACCACCTAGCTGCCCCCTTTTTTTCTTTCAATATAAGGAGTTCTTGACCTGACATTCATTAATTTTAAAAATTATAATAACTATTTCAGTATAATTGTTTTCCTTTGTAATCCTGTGTACTGTACTTTAAGCACTTAAAATGTCCTCAGAAAGGGTCCATCACTCACACAAACACAAACACAAACACACACACACGCATACACATGAACTCCTACTCTAATGTATTAAATCAGAGCCTCCTTATGGCCAGTAACTCATCTCTACCTTATGAGGATAAATTCAAGAATCACATTTCTGTCACATATGAACTCAATGGTATTTATCAAATCTCCCTATAGACTCCAGTTATTTGATTTACCATTTTGTCATCTGTAAAACTCTAAAAATAGCCACATGCAAATGAGCTCATGGACCATGATGCCCTACATCCATTATGACCTCAATCATTGCTTTATCTTAAAAGCTGTGCTCTTGGTTCATCACCTGAGGTTTGTTCTCTATCTGGTCCTCAGACTATGCTTCTTCTCTACATTTTATCTGAGAGCTTATTTATTCAAAAGTGGAACTTGTTAGTTTTCCTTGCTTGAATAGTATTTGTTATCTTTCAGCAACCACACTGTTCAAAGAGGAAAGGAACAGTATTACACGTCTTCCACTACAAAAAAAGGTATTTTTTCCACCTGTGCCATAGTATATACAACATGAAATATCAAAGAATAATAACAGGACAGTGACTTACTATCTGTTACTTTTTATTACTATCTGCTACTATCTATTTCTGACTCCTATCAAAAAAGATGAGAATTACATAATCTTGTCAGTGATATTAATAATAACTTCTCTTTGTGCTTTAAATAAAGCACTTGCCTCCTCAAAGTACTATGAGGTAGAGAGCACAACCATTATTGTTCCAATTCTAGAAGTGAGGAAAATGCTTCAGAGAGGAAAATTCACTTGCCCGATGTCATGTGGCTAGTAAGTATCAGAGTTAGGCTTCCTCAACACAGCCTTCTGAAGAAGGTAACACTGGGCCAAGCCAGCAAGGAGCTCACTTGGGGTGTAACCAGCAAGAGAAGTAAGTTTTGGAGCTTCCTATTTTAATTAATTTTTGTTGCCAACTGAGTGTGAAGCTCAAGTGTTTCTATACTGTTAAAGTATTGCACCTGTTGTCAGCTTCCTCTAAATTTTGGTGCCTTGAAGGTAATTCCTTATGGGCTAGCAATATATATATAACTGTGCATTTAGTACAAAACTAAACAAACAAACAAAGCCCATGATAAGATTTTATGGAAGGTAGAAACAATCTTTGCCAATACTAGGAGGAACAAAAGTATGAGAATAAACAAGAAGGAGTGGAAGGAGACTTAGCACAAGTTATCTCACCTTATCTTCCCTAACAGAGACAAATAGGGAATGTTCTGGCCAACAGGCCAGGCTTCAGATGGAGTGTTGGCGTGTGAAATTAAGTGAGGAAAGTTCAACTGAAGGAAGATTGACAAAACCAATTAAAGAATCATTAAGAATCAGTATTTTTGGCTTAGATTCCTAAAATCTAGCCACTACTCAGATTCTTATAATCTAGCCAATAGTTTACTAATGTTCAGACTCCTTAAGGGTCTCCCCAATATGACAGATGTTCTAATAAACCTTGTCTTTGGCTGAAAGAAGGTTTGGGTTGAATTCTTTTGGGCAGGCCCCGCCTGTTCTGATTTTGGAATCCCAGCACCCCTAACTCCTAAACCTCAACATTTTGGTGGCCTATATGGGGAAACTACCTAACTCCAACTACTTCTCCACCCCACTCCTTTCTTGTTTTGTAGTTGGGGTTGTTCTCTAAGCACCAAGGCTTGAAGGTGCTTTTTTGGCAGACAGTTGTGAGGTTGTCTCATACGGGGCCTGACGCTTTCAGGCTCTTAGTCCACTGAGTCAGTTTGAGGCCATGGACCTGAGTACACCTTCTGCAGCATAGAGGACAAGGATGGATGCCCTATCTGAAAGTGTATGCCCAATTCTGTCAATTCTCTCAGCACTAGGGAATTGGGGAAAATTGCAGTTGCTTTTTGGTTCCCTGAGACTTACTCCTTTCCCTCTAACACCTCTGAATTCTCCTTCATGGAGGTTACAGGGAAAAGTTAGAATAGCTAAATATCTTGGCAGATTCTGGAGGTTTTGTGATTGATCATTAAGGAGTTTTGAAACTCCTCCTTACACCTCTGGTCACTCTTTTCTCCCACTCCCTTCCCTTGAGTCAAGAAGGTATCTGTTTACCTCTCTCACAGGAGAAGAGAGTTTCACCCTTTACACCTCACCTTTGATTTTACCCTCCCTTAACTGGGAAAGAAAGGAAGTGGGAGGGGAAGCAGCTACAGTGTGGGCCCCCCTGGCAATGGCTTTGGGCCCTAGGGCAGCCTTTGCCTGGAAGCATCACCCAGGTTCAGCACATCCTGCTCAAGGTAATGAAGCTAGCCTAGGAACTTGGGTAAGCATGCTCTTTCAAATGTGTAGTTTTAACTGTTAATGATGAGGTGTTGATTCTCTGTGTAAAGTAATTTGGAAATGAATTTAACAAAATTGAAGTCACCTGATTAGTAATGGGTTTGTTTCAAGTTTCAAATTGGTGAACTTTTTGTATCAGTTATATCAAGCAACTTTTCATAATTTGGTTACAGCTAAAATAATTTGGTTATTGTTGGTTATTGTTTTAATGTGTAAACTAGCCAAAAAGGTTGTTTGGGTTATGGCTTGCTGAGAATTTGCAAGTGTATAGAAACATCTAATGACTGGCTTTTTACACTAGGACAAATTTAATTTTGAGATGTAAATCCTGGAAAGTTTTTTCCTAAGCTGTGATTAGTGAAACATGCTGTTTGAGGTAAAAAAGCTCATGATTTTATTTTGAGTTGTCTAATGGATCATAATAATCCATCGATAAATCAATAATCCACCATCTGAGAAATACCACAAGTTACTCAGAGAGAAGGTGATATTGGTGGGAAGTCAGCATTGGGAAAAGCTGAGAAAACAATTTTAACCTCTGTCTAAGATAGGATCCTCCTGGCTCAGTTCCCCATTATGTTCCTTTGAAAAGGTATGTTACCCACCTGGCTATTCCTGAGTCTGGCTATGAGGTGGATTTGATATTGCATGGTTGGAAAACTGAGTTATCTGAATCCAAACAGAGCTAAGGATGTTTTATCTTGTCATATCTGGGCCCTGCAGTCTTTCTGTCAGATTTGTGTTTTCCAGACTACAGGCAATTCACCTACAGTTGATAGCAAACAGCAGGTACCAGCCAATGTCCCCCCATCATTCCCTGGATGCAGCCGGTGCTTGGTTCCAGTCAACCTCCTCTTTGGGACCCCTTGAGGGAGGGACAGCTCTATGTCCTTTGACAGCAGGAAGCAGTTTCAGAAGCCAAGACCTTCACCCCTTACCCCAAAAGAATTTGTGTCCCATTTGTTTGAAGGGAATGATGAGAATGTGATCTAGACCCCAAAATGGAAAAACCCTAGACTTTCCCACATGGCCAAATTTCTGGCCTTTGCCTGAGGCTATAATCCCATCAACGGACCTTTCATTATGGCTATGCCTAATCTCCCAATTTTCTGTTATCCCTCACCTAGCCTAGTCCTCCATTGTTTTACCTCCCTATGGCCCCGCCACTTCCCACCCTTAATCCTATCTAGGCTCCATTCTCCCTTGGCCACGTGGTCCAGATCCCTAGAGTTTTATTACCTCATAGACTATTTGATCACTCTTAGATCCCTCCCATAGTCTTTCTGTATATCCATCTTGTCTCCATTAAAATGTTTAGATTCTTAAAATCTAGCCACTGCTCAGATTCTTATAATCTAGCCAATAGCTTACTAATGTTCAGACTCCTTAAGAATCTGTCCAATATGATGGATTTTCTAATAAACCTTGTCTTTGACTGAAAAAAAATTAGTATTTTTTTTTCAATTAAATACAGGCTAAACTCATACTAACTTAATTGTCTCTTCTGAAGAGTTTCTATATTTGCAAGTCAAGGGCGATTTCCAGTCTAAGTGGCAAACAAGATTAAGTGACTTGACCAGCATCCTACAGCTAGTAAGTGTCTGAGGCCAGATTTGAACTCAGGTCTTCCTGTCCACAGGCCTAGAGCTCTATCCACCACACCATCTAGCAGTCTCATGCAATTATTAGGAAGTTCATAAGGAAAAGAATATGAGAATTTCAAATTCATTGTGACTTAGCATTTTAATATGTGAACCAAAAAAGGTAATGTGATCTTAGACTACATTACAAAATAATGTCCACAAGCAGAAAGGTTGTATTCCTGCTTTCTTCTACCCCAATTAGATGCATTAGAAGTGTTAGATTTGCATGCTGGGTGTTGTGATACACATCCATAATCCCTGTTACTTCAAGGAGGCTGAAGCTGGTGAATCCATTGAACTTGGGAGTTCTGAGTTGCAGCAGGGCTAAAGCTGATTGGGTGTACTAAAAAAATATAGACTTAATAAGATGAGCCCCAGAGATCTAAGCTGTTTAAGGAAGGATGAGCTGGCCCAGGTCAGAAACTGAGCAGGTCAAAGCTTTCATCTAAGCAACCAATGGATCAGGCCCTGCACATTCAGCCTCTGTGAGATAGGTAAAGTCAGTCTTAAAAAAAATAGTGTATCAGTCAATCAATAAGCATTTATTAAGTGCTTGTCAGTTGTTGTTTTGTTTGTTCTTCATTTTCAAAGAGGACCAATGACATCATGGGGTGATGTATTTATTGATTGTGCATGAATTGGATTTAAGTCAGGAAGAGTTGCACGAAGTCATCAGCCTCATTCTCTCTTTCAGAGTCACCCAAGTTTAATAACAAGACAAAAGGCAGAACAACTGCTAATGGTCTGAGATACAGTGTCTGATGTCTGGCTAAGATCAAAATGCTCCACAGTGTCTGCTTCAGCTGCCTTTGTAGCCATTGAAATGAATTGTTTTCATCTGCCCATTCTGCCAGGTGAGGTCTTCATGTGCTTGGGGTAGACATTCCCCTAACTCAATGGGTTTGAGGCCTGTCAGTTACCCTCTACCTATTTTGGCCCATCTGCTGAGATGTTTTGCTGAGACGTGGCTGTTGTGCATCCTATAGATTCTTGGAACTACAGGTGAGTATGCCTGACACTTTGCTGATTGCTAGATAGAAAGTAAGGCAAAAACAATTCCTGTCCTCAAGAAGCTCATATTTTAACTGGGAAGACAAACATAAACATGGAAGAGAAGCCAGGACATAGCTTTGGGCAATACCCATTAGTTAGGAAATGTGACACAGATGAAGACCCAGTAAAGGAGACTGAGAATCAGTGATCAGATAGACAGGAAAAGAGCCTGAAAAGATCAGTGCCAGGAAAACCTAGAGAGGAGAGAATAATCGGGAAAAGAAGGTGATCAACAATGTCAAATCCTGAAGAGGCCAAAAAGGGTGAGGACTGAGAAAGTTCAATTAGATTTACCAAGAGATAATTTGTAACTTTGGAGAGGGAAGTTTCAGTTGAATCATGAAGTCAAAAGCCAGATTGCAGAGGATTTGGGAGCAAAAGAGTGGAAACCTACTGTGGAGAGCTTTCTCAAGAAATTTAACTGGGAAATGGAGGAAAGAGCTGGAGGTGGTCAGCAGGAATAGGGAGGTCAAATGAATTTTTTTTCAAAATGAAGGAGAAATGGACATGGACATGTTGATAGGCAGCAGGGAAGCAACCAATGAGTAGATAGGAAAAAATTGAAGATCAGAGAGCATTTGGGAGCAATCTGCTGGAGATAATGGTATCAATAGATCATGTAGATGGGTTCACATTGGCAAGGAGAAGGGTGATATCTTCATCTAAAACCAAAGTGAAGGAGATAGCAGGGAAATATGTCTGAGTAATGAGAGATGAAGAAAGGATGAAAGAGAGAATGTCTTGTGATGATAATTTTTTTAAATGTTTCCTTTATTCAACTTTATTACGTCATTTCTCATAGATATTTGGAGGACTGTTTCCTGTTAACACTAACCTCACTTGGTTAAAACTTGATTCATGGAATGATGGAATTAAGGAAAGACTTTTAGATATTCCTCAGGTGAGAAGCCAAAGGGGAGTTTGAGCTTCTCAAAGTGATTTAGTTATTTGTAGAAGGATACTGTAGGCATGTAAATCTTCACTTTCAATCAGCCCATTGTGAATCCTCTGTATGTAGTTTAATCTGTAATCTGCCTTAGTTTACCTATGGAGCCTGTTTAACTAGGTTTGTTTCCTTAGGGGATATATAAGATTACGATTCTGTTTAACTAAGCTTGTTCAACTTTTATGACACTGAAGAAAGGATGGGATCATGAATCTTTTTTTTCCAATTTTTATTACCCAAAAGCATGTGTGAGATTAGAATATGTAAAATAATTTATTTTTCTTTCTCTCTAACATAATGTTATCTAATTTTTTTTAAATTTTTAGGCAGTTGGGGTTAAGTGACTTGCCCAAGGTCACACAGCTAGTAAGTGTCAAGTGTTTGGTCAGAGGCCGGATATGAGCTCAGGTCTTCCTGATTTCAGGGCCGGTGCTCTATCCACTGTGCCACCTAGCTGCCCCAAAATGGGTGAACCTGTAAGTATATGTAAACAACTATTTTTTTTTAATTTTTTTTTAATTTTTAGGCAATTGGGGTTAAGTGACTTGCCCAGGGTCACACAGCTAGTAAGTGTCAAGTGCTTGGTCTGAGGCCAGATTTGAACTCAGGTCCTCCTGACTCCAGACCCGGTGCTCTATCCACTGCACCATCTAGTTGCCCCTCATAATATTATCTATAAAAACTTTTCAGAAACTCTGATTTAGGTTCAGGATTTTTTTTCAATCCTAAATCTATGCTTAAACGAAATAAAACCTAGGTTTTTACCTCTATAATTTTTGCATTGTGGTAGATTTATTTTAGCAGCAGTAATCTACCACATGAATTCAAAGAGGAGATATTTCTCCCATAACACCCTCAATAAGATGAGGTTGTCAGCAAAGAGAGTGAGGGGAGGAGGTGACATAAGAAGCCTGATGAGAGATAAGATTTGGAAAAGCTTCTGTGAAAAAAGGAAGTGTGAATCAATTAAGGAGTATGATTGTCTTACTACCTTGAGGTAGCACAAACACACACAAGTTTGGGGTAGAAAAACTTTAAACATTCATGCTCAGTGTTTTAAATTATGTTTAATTTTTTAATTAGTAATGAGATTTAATAATTATGTTTAATTACAGAATAGGTGTTTCAGAGGGCCCAGATGAGATTAGCTAAATAGTTGAAATCCTCTAGTATGAAGTTAGACTTTAGGGCAGAGATAAAGACTGAGCCAGGCACTCAAACAAAGATAATGACCACCATGATCTGCATTAGGTGATAAATGTTCATAGTGTGAATCTTAAAGTGGAGCAGTTCCTGAGGAGTGATGGTAGAGAGTGAGCCTGGAAATGGTGAAGGGAAGCAAAGAGTACTTGACATCCCTACCATGACCAATGGCAGGGGAGGGGTGGGAAGAATGGAGCAGTGGATAGAATCCACTTTCAGCTTAACCTAAGGAAAAAAACTCTAGCAATTAGAACTGTCCAAATGTGTAGTGAGCTGCACTAAGGATTGTGGCACCTGTGTGACTCTGAATAAGCCCCCTAAACTTTGTTTTCCTCAGTTTCCTCAACTTTTAAATGTGGATAATAAGGGCATCTACTTTGCAGTAAGATTGTGAAGATTAAATGAGATAATATTTGTAAAGTGCTAATCACAGTACCTGACCCATAGTAGGGCCTATGTAATTGCTAATTCCCTTCCCTTCCCTCACTCTCTCCTCCCATAATTAAAAATCTACCAGCAGAGGCTGAGTGGTGGTCTGATAACAACAGATCTCTTCCCTCAGAGGAAAGAGGGATCCATAAACAGAAAAGTCAGAGAGACAGATAAATCCCTAGGTGTAACGACTGGGAACTAAGGAATTGTATTAACCTATGTGTGCATCTTTGTTTGGCTTATTTCTGATAAGCATATTTAAAGGTATTTGGGGTCTGCTAACTTTGGACTGGTGCATTCATGAAAGTTCTATCTATTTTGGTTTATTCCTCTTCCAGAAGAATAAAAAGTCACCCAGTATCTGTCTGCTGACCATCTACCATAGCTGGCCAGCCCCAGTTGGACTACAAGTATGATGGCATGTACTATCATCAGGACAAAAGTGACCTACTGACTCTGTCCTCAGCATAGCCTATTTTTTAGGTCAATAAATTACCATCAGATAAATTCCCTGGGAGGATAAACTGGATTTCAGAAAAAGGACTCTTCTGAAATCTAAGAGACAATGTAAAGGGGATTT
Source organism: Vombatus ursinus (assembly GCF_900497805.2). Lineage (NCBI taxonomy): Eukaryota > Metazoa > Chordata > Mammalia > Diprotodontia > Vombatidae > Vombatus > Vombatus ursinus. Next base: position 647,842 of record NW_020954641.1, on the reverse strand, counting down.
CTGTTCTGATATATATGGGCGGCACTAGAGAGACCTGATGTTCCTTACTCTCTGAGAATCATGTTATGGATAAGGAAATTCTGGGGTAAGGAAAATCCCTCACTACTTAGATCTCTTTTACCCTCTTAACCACAACTTAGCCCCTGGTATACTGTCCATAGATGCCATGAGCTAAAAGGACAGTTTTGATAAAAAATAGGAAGCTCAGAAGAGGTACTTAGTTGAGATGGAGTTAAAAATAAAAATAACTCCTACTGAAATCTTCCTCCAAAGACTCAGGATGGTGTGGAATTGACTCTACAACTCAAAGGCCACCAGAGGACAGTCTCTGGTCATCTTGTCAAGCTGCAAAAAATACAAGAATGAGCCCAAGGATAGATTGGGTATCTGTGGTCCAAGAACCAGCCTAGCTAAGTGAGGAAGTACCCATTACCATAAAATAGGCCAAGGTGGTACAGGGGGCAGGAGAGTGGGAGTGGAGTTGAACAGGGGAAGCAGGGGGAAATTGTGATTTGTTTTGTTTCCTGATTCAGCTTAAACCATTTTTTTATGGATAGGCTGGGATCTGCATCCAAGGACAGTGAATCTGCAGCTAAACCTATAGATCTTTCAAATATGAGAGTAGTACTCACATATAAAATTGAATTTAACTCAACTACTATATATTAAGTGCCTACTAGATGTAAAGTACTGTGCTCTGTGCCAGGGATACCCCCTCCCCCGCCAAAAAAAGAGGACAACCATCCCCAACATCAAAGAGCTTACATTATACTAGGTGGATAGATTCTTTTTTGGCAGATATATTTTAACCTGTGCTTCTCTGGGCCCAGAGTTGCAGGTAATTGCATGGAAACTTACACAGTCACATGAGAATGAGAGAGGGGTAGTCTCCTAATTCTACACTAGTTGGCCCCATTCCTCACAACAAAGAATACTATGCTAAGGGCAAAATACCTTTGAGAACCACTGATTTAAACAGATGAATAGTTACAACATAGCGTAAGGTCAGAGAAAACACTAATTAGGGTAGTAAAGGAAGGCTTATCTCAGGATAGCAGGGATAGTGAGGGCAGAAATAGTGAGGCGGGGATGCCACTGGCTGTGGGCAGATTACAGAAGGGCAGAGATCTTGATTTCAGTTCCAGGACAGAGGGAAGAACTGAGGAGGATCTGAGGCCAGAGACACTATCTTCCATTCCTCAAGACTAGAGGCGATTACAAAAATAAGCCACAATAAATGTTTTAAAATGAGCAGGCAAAGGAGAAAGAACCCAACCATAGAAAGTTACTATGGGAATAGAGAATACTAGGGTTCTTCTTAAGTGGAGGATACTGAAGCAAAAAAAAAAAAAAACCCTTCTACACCAAAGGGTAACATCACCTGCCCAAAAATAATTAATAAAAGATCTTTAAAACAACGTTAAGAATCAAATGAGAGAGACTGAGGGGAAAAAATTGTTTTTAAAAATAAGAAAAACAAAAGATTATGTAAAAAAAGTCAGCCAACTGGAAAAGGAGATCCAGAATCTTAAGGAGGAAAATGAGTCCTTGAAAATCGAATTGAGCAAGGGAAAGTCAGCAAAGTTATAAAAGACCAAGAAATAATAAAACAAAATATAAAGAATGAAAAATAGAAGAGAATATGAAACATCTCATAAGAAAAACAACTGATCTGGAGAACAGATCAAGAAGAGAAAATACAACAATAATTGGACTACCTGAAAGCTACAATCAGAAAAAGAATCTTGATACAATAATACAAGAAAAAATTAAAGAAAATTATTCTGAAGGATTAGAACAAGAGGAGAAAGTAGAAACAGAAAAAAAATCCACCAATCACTACCTGAAAGAGATCCTATGAGGAAAACCTATAGGAATATCATAGTCAAATTCTGAAACCTCCAGTCAAGGAGAAAATATTACTAATAACAAGAAAAAAAAATTTACATATGCCAGTGCCAAAATTAGAATCACATAAGACCTAGCAGTAGTGACACTAAAAGACCACAGGTCTTGGAACACTATATATTGAAGAGCAAAAGAACTGGGCTTGCAGCCAAAAATTAAAAAAAAAAATTGGATAGTCAATGAATTGCCAGACTTCCCAGATTTCGTTGCAAAAAAAAAAAAAACAAAACAAAAAAAACCCTGAACTAAATTGAAAATTTGTCACACAAGATCCAAGAGAAATATAAGGTACACATCAAAGACTAATTACAAGGACTTCAATAAGGACAGTCTGTTTACTTTTTACAGGAGGAAATGTAAAACATATATCTAAGATTATTATTAATAATTGGATAGTGTGAAAGAAAGATTGGGGTAGACCTGTGCATGATGTGATTCTAAAAAGTAAAACCATTTATGAAAAGGTAAAAAGAGTAATTATCTTATACAAATGAGGTGTAAGAGGAAGAACTGACACAGAGGTATTAGATGAGAAAGAAAAGTTCTTAGATCTGGAACTCTAATCAGGAATGGTTTAAAGAGGGAACAATACATGTATGTCTAGAAGGGTGTAAAAGTCTTCTAAATTCAGAAAGAAATAAAAGGTTAAGGGGATAGGGAGGGGAACCAGGATAAGGGAGGAATTTTTATAAAGAACTCTACTCAAATCAGATCTGGGTGAGAGACAATATATACATTTAGAAGGCAATACCAGTCTATAACATATATTTGAAAGGCTTTAAGAGTCTTCTAATTTCAGATAGAAACAAGAGAATAAGGGAAAAGTTGGGGGAGAATAAGGGAGGGATTTCTGGAGAAGGGCTAGGTTAAGTAATAGGAGGACAAATTAGTGAGTAGAAGTAAAGTAGAGGAGTTAGGAGGAATAAGAAATAAGAGATACACACAAACATAAAATAAAGATCAGGAGTAGAATTTATTAGGGCAAAAAAAGCAGGAGTAGTAACCATGATCTCAAAGTTAAAGCTAAAATAGATGTAATCAAAAGAGAAAAACAGAGAAACTACACTATATGTCATCTATATTAATCAATATTGTTTTAGACTATTTAAAATAACTAGACAGTATAAGGATGGAATGTTGCTGTGGTGTAGGAAATGATGAGTGGGTGGACTTAGAAAAAATAGTGAAAGACTTGGACTTATGAAGGAAGATGTTATCCACTCTCAGAGAAAGAGGACAAGGGGCAGCTAGGTGGCACAATAGACAGAGTGTGGGTCCTGGAGTCAGGAGGACCTGAGTTCAAATTTGGCCTCAGACACATAACACTTACTAGTCATGTGACTCTAGGCAAGTCACTTAATCCCAATTGCCTCACCAAAAAAAGAAAAGAAGAAGAAACAGAGGACAAACAAGTATAGTACGTTCTTACAAAGATGCATATGAATGTATATGTCTATGAGCATGATTATAGATAAATAAGTATATGTATGTCTATGTAAGTATATGTATCTACATGTGTATGTATGTATATATGTTTTGTGTATATATGATGTATGTGTGTGTATACATATGGAGGGGATATATCCATGTATCCATGCTTAATTGTAGACCTCTTGAGGGAGAAGAGGGAGGAAGGGAGTGGGGAGAGCAAAGTAAAAAGTGCACAGCAGAAAATAGGAGAAAACTCACAAAGAAGCAAAGGAAAGATGGACAGTTCTGAACACAATGTGTAGTATTTATTATATTGACTTTCTTGAAATGGAAATTTATTGCTATATATTTTGAATCCTCTCTTATATTCTGCTGTAAACAAGGCAATGCTTTTTTTCTTTTCTTATTTTGCATATAAGCTTTAGTATTTAAGTTTATGTTTTTCTTTTATTATTGTGTATTTGTTTTAGTACTTAAGCTTAAAATTAAAAAAAAAAAACAGAATAAGGCAAATAGTAAAAGAGGTACAAAAAACCAGTGAGAAGAATGCCTTGAAAAGCAGAGTTGGCGAAAGAGAAAAAGAGGCACAAAAATTCACTGAAGAAAAACTCTCCTTAAAAAGTACAATTGACCAAATGGAAAAGAAGATACAAAAGTTCACTGAAGAAAATAATTACTTAAAAACCAGAATTGAGCAAATGGAAGCTAACAACTTCATGAGAAATCAAGAAACAATAAAATAAAACCAAAAGAATGAAAAAATAAAAGACAATGTGAAATATTTCACTGGAAAAACAACTGACCTGGAAAATAGATCTAGGAGAGATCATTTAAAAATTACTGGTCTATCTGAAAGCCATGATTAAAAAATTAGAAAAAAGAGCCTAAACATCATCTTTCAAGAAATCATCAAAGGAAACTGTCCTGAAATTATAGAACCAGAGGGCAAAATGGAATTTGAAAGAAGCCACCAATCACCTCCTGAAAGAGATCTCAAATGAAAACTCCCAGGAATATTATAGCCAAATTCCAGAGCTCTCAGGTCAAGGAGAAAATACTGCAAGCATCCAGAAAGAAACAACTGAAGTGTCATGGAGCAACAGGTAGGATAATACAAGATTTAGAAGCTTCTACTTTAAAGAATTGGAAGGCTTGGAATATGATATTCCAGAAGACAAAGGAGCTTGGATTACAACTAAGACTCACCTGCTGTGTGAAACAGTATAGTGCTTGCATATGAAATGAAATAGAGGACTTTCAAGTCTTCTTGATGAAAAGAACAGAGCTGAATAGAAAATTTGACTTGCAAATACAAGACTCAAGAGAATTATAAAAAGGTAAACAGGAAAGAGAAATCATAAAGGACTTAATAAGGTTAAACTTTACATTCCTACATGGGAAAATACTTGTAACTCATAAAGAGTCTCTCATTAGGGAAGTTAGAAGGAGCATATACATAGAAAGAGGGCACAGGTGAGAGGTGAACATGAAAGGATAATATCTAAAAAAATAAAATTAAGTGGTGAGAAAGAGGAATGCATTGGGAGAAAGGGAAAGGGAGGACTAGAATGGGATAAATTATCTCGCTTAAAAGAGGCAAGAAAAGCTTTTACATTGGGGGAGGGCAAGTGAGTGAACCTTACTCTCATCAGAATTGGTTCAAAAAGGAAATAACATACTCACTCAGTTGGATATAGAAATCTATCTTGCCCTATAGGAAAGTAGGAAGGAAAGGGGATGTGGGGGGGATAGAAGGGAGGGGGATTGGGGGAGGTGGTAGTCAAAAGTAAAACACATTTGAGCAGTCACAGGGTGAAAAGAGAGAGAGAGAATGGAGGGAAATATATTTAGCAATTGTAGCTTCAGAAAAAAATTTTGAAGCAAGTTTCTCTGATACTGGCCTCATTTCTCAAATATACAGAAAACTGAATCAAATTTATAAAAATAAGAGCTATTCCTCAACTGATAAATGATCAAAAGATATGAACAGTTTTCAAATGAAGTAATCAAAGCTATCTATAGCCATATTAAAAAATGCTCTAAATCACTATTAATTGGAGAAATGCAAATTAAAACAATTCTGAGGTTCTACCTTAAATCTATTAGATTGGCTAATAAGATGGAAAAGGAAAATAACAAATGTTGGAGGGGTTGTGGGGGAAATGTGACATTAATGCATTGTTGGTGGAGTTGTGAACTGATTCAACCATTCTTTTTTTTTTCAACCATTCTTTAGAGCAATTTGGAACTATGCCAAAAGAGCTATAAAACCATGCATACCTTTTAACCTAGCAATACCACTACTGGATCTGTATCCAAAAAGAAATAAAAAAAAAAACAAAAAGAAATATGTATAGAAATATTAACAGCAGATCTTTTTTAGTGGCAGGTAACTGGAAGTTGAGAGGATGCACATCAATTGAGTAATGGCTGAACAGGTTATACTATATGAGTGTGATAGAATACTATTGCACTATAGGAAATACTGAGCAGGATACTCTTGGAGAAACCTGGAAAGACTTGCATGGGCTGATGCAAAGTGAAAACTACTGTCTACAAAGTAACAGCAATGTTGTGGGATGATTAACTGTGAATGACTTGGCTATTCTCAGCAATGTAGTGATCCATGATAATTTGGAGGGGTTTATGATGAAAAATGTTATCCATCCCCAGGCAAAGAACTGATGGTATCTGAATACAGATTGAGGCCTGCTTTTCTTGCTTTCTTTGTTTTTCAACTTTTTTTTTTTGGTCTGTGTTTTCTTCCACAGCATGACTAATATGGAAAAGTGTTTTGCATGACTGTGCATGTATAGCCTATGTTGAATTGCTTGCCTTCTCAATGAGGGTGGTGGGAAGGGAGAAAGTAAGAGAATTTGGAATGCAAAGTTTTGAAAACAAATATTAAGAAGATTTTTTACATGTAATTTTCAAAAATAATATACTAACAACAACAACAACAAAAAGAAAATGCAAAGGACTTACACTGTTTTTAATGATCTAATTCTCTTCCTTTTCCCCCACACTCCAGGGACTTATATATACTCATCCACTTTCATATCCCCCCTCTCTGTCTCCAGCTTGGATTCTATCCTCCCCACAACATTTACACTTTTCAGGTATTCTTCCCTTACTATAGAAGTATCATCTTACTCCAAAGGCCTGGCACTATGCAAACAGTCCTCTTTCTCTCTTTAAAATGCTGGGTGTCCAGGAATTCAGTATTGTCTAGAAAATCCCCATTTCTCTGTCCCAAACAACTGGGTTATTTAGGCCATCCATTCTAGGAGCCAGGGGGTGGAAGGTTCTACCACTACCTAACCCCTGCCATTTCTTGGGCCGCCTGGTTGAGAGCACATACAACTACAGACATTAGTGGCTCCCTGGATGTTGGCTGGTACAATGTACAGGCTTCTCACTCTTTTCCCTTTCCCTCCATATGTAAAGCTCCACTCTTAATTCTGTTATGGTTCTCCACTTTGCTCAGCTCTCAGTAAGTCCCTCAAGCTCCAATTCTGCTCCAAGTCTCTTTTTTATGAGCCCAGAACAAAGGGATGCCCTCCCTCTAACCGCAGTGGCCTAATTCAATCAAATCAGACCCAACCAACAAGACTCAATCAGTCATGCTCAAGGGAGTGTAACTACTTATATACAGTAAAGTATACTCTCAGGAGCCAAGATGGCAGAGTAAAAGCAGTGACTTGCTTGAGTTCTCCCCTAAACCCCACCAAATACCTGTAAAAAATTGCTCTAAACAAATTCCAGAGCAGCAGAGCACACAAAAAAACAGAGTGAAACAAATTTCTAGCCCGAGACAACCTGGATAGTTGATTGGAAAGGTCTATTCTGCGAGACTGAAAGAGGAATGCAGTTCAGCATGTGCACACAGGCAAAAACCAGGCCTCAATGAACCTGGAGAAAACTTCAGGGGGCTGACTCATGGGCAACTGTGGCGGTTTCCAGACTTTTCAATCCACAAAGGCCAAAGACAGCTTAGAAGGTCAGTAAGAAAGGTCTGTGACCTGGGTGAGAGAAAAGCTCAGTCCCAGCACCAGTCCTGGCACAGCCCTGGCCAGGAAAAAAAAATACCTTGTCTTTGATTGTGCCATCATGGAAGAACTGAAAATTTACAGGTCCCCAGAAGTATCTCTGAAAAGTTGCACAAAACCCCCGAAGCTTGGGACAGTACATTCTACACACTGCAAGCAGATTCCTACCTTAACAGAGAGTTTAATAGTCAAGTAATTATCTGGGAATATGAGCAAACAGTGCAAAAAATGAAGACCATAGAATCTTTCTTTGGTGACAGAGAAGATCAAACCATACAATCAGAAGAAGACAACAAAGTCAAAGCTCCTACATCCAAAGCCTCCAAGAAAAATATAAATCAATCCCAGGCCATGGAAGTGCTCAAAAGGGATTTTGAGAAGCAAGTAAAAGAAATAGAGGAAAAACTGGGAAGAGAAATTAGAGTGATGCAAGAAAATCATGAAAAAAAAGTCAACAGCTTGCTAAAGGAGACTCAAAAAAATACTGAAAAAATAACACCTTAAAAAATAGACTAACCCAAATGGCAAAAGAGGTCCAAAAAGCCAATGAGGAGAAGAATGCCTTCAAAAGCAGAATTGGCCAAATGGAAAATGAAGTCCAAAACCTCACTGAAGAAAATACTTCCTTAAAAATTAGAATGGAGCGAATGGAAGCTAATGACTTTATGAGAAATCAAGAAATTGTACAACAAAACCAAAATACTGAAAAAATAGAAGACAATGTGAAATATCTCATTGGAAAAACAACTGACCTGGAAAACAGATCGAGGAGAGATCATTTAAAAATTATTGGAGTATCTGAAAGCTATGATCAAAAAAAGAGCCTAGACATCATCATTCAAGAAATTATCAAAGAAAACTGTCCTGATATTCTAGAACCAGAGGGTAAAATAGAAATTGAAAGAATCTACTGATGACCTCCTGAACGAGATCTCCAAAGGAAAACTCCTGGGAATATTATAGCCAAATTTCAGAATTTCCAGGTCAAGGAGAAAATATTGCAAGCAGCCAGAAAGAAACAATTTAAGAATTATGGAAACACAATCAGGATAACACAAAATTTAGCAGCTTCTACATTAAGGGAGCAGAGGGCTTGGAATATAATATTCCAGAGGTCAAAGAAGATAGGATTACAACCAAAAATCACCTACCCAGCAAAACTGAGTATAATCTTCAAGGGGAAAAATATACATTCAGTTTAATAGAGGACTTTCAAGCATTCTTGATGAAAAGACCAGAGCTGAATAGAAAATTTGACTTTTAAATACAAGACTTAAGAGAAGCATGAAAAGGTAAACAAGAAAGAGAAATCATAAGGGACTTATTAAAGTTGAACTATTCACATTCCTACATGGAAAGATGATATTTGTAACTTATGAGACCTTTGTCAGTATTAGAGTAGCTGGAGGAAGAAAATTATATGTAGACAGATAGATAGATAGATAGATAGACAGACAGATAGAAGGCACAGGGTGGGTTGAAGATGAAGGGGTGATATCTAAAAAATAAAATTAAGGGGTGAGAGAGGATTATACTGGGAGAAGGAGAAATGAAGAGATAGAATGGGATAAATTATCTCATATAAAACAGACAAGAAAAGGCTTTTACAATAGAGGGGAAGGTGAGAGGGAATGAGTGAATCATTATTCTCATTCAATTTGGCCTAAGGAAGGAATAACATACACACTCAATTGAGTACGAAAATATATCTTACCCTACAGGCAATAGGGGGGAAGGAGATAAGAGGGAAGGGAGATGATAGAATGGAGGGCAGATTGGGGGAGGGGGTAATCAGAAGCAAACACTTCTGAGGAGGGATAGGGTCAAAAGAGAGAATAGAATAACTGGGGGCAGGATAGCATGAAAGGAAATATAGTTAGTTTTTCACAACATGACTATTAAGGAGGTGTTTTGCATGACTATACACGCATAGCCTGTATCAAGTTGCTTTACATCTCAATGAGGGTGGGTGGGGAGGGAGGAAGGGAGAAAATTTGGAACACAAAGTTTTGAAAACAAATGTTAAAAATTGTTTTCAAATGCAACTGGGAATTAAAATATACAGGCAATGGGGTAGAGAAATCTCTCCTGCCCTATAGGAAAATAGAAGGGTAAGGGGATAAGAGAAGGGGGGCATGATATAAGGGAGTACAGATTAGGGAAAGGGGTATTCAGAATGCACACTGTCTTGGGGTGTTGGGAGGAATGAGATGGGTAGAAAATTTGGAACTCAAAATCTTGTGGAACTGAATGTTGAAAACTAAAAATAAATAAATTAATACAGTAGGTATAAATCACTCAATAAGCACCCTGGCTCAGGAGAAGTCTTTATTCCTCTCAACCAGTTATTAATTGGCATGCAGATACCCTATATGGGGCAGCTAGATGACTCAATGGATAAAGCATTGGGCCTGGAATCAGCAACACCTGAGTTCAAATCTGGCCCCAGACACTTACTAGCTATGTGACCCTGGGTAAGTCACCTAACCCTTGTTTGCTTTAATCCACTCAAGAAGGAAATGGCAAGCCACTCCAGTATCTTTGCCAAGAAAACCCCAAGGACAGTATTGGCATGATATGGCCCACAGGGTCACAAAGAGTCAAACATAGTAAACAATTGAACAATATACTTTGCATGGAGAGCCACAATCCAAGTCCCAAATAATTATTCATATCCCTGCAACCTTATCAACTTATTTAAGAATCCTGATAAAATCCTTCATGAGATGGAATGTTCATTTCCCCCAAGATTCCCATCACTTCCACCCAAGAATCAATTCCTTTTTTCTAATGAGAATGGTATTACAGGCCAGCTAGGATTAAATCTGCTTTAAACATCTTTCCTGAGCCCATAGCAGAGGGCTCCTCTAGTGGAAAAGGTAGTAGCCCAGGACCCCTACTCCTATAGACCACCAGCAGTTTCTCAAAGCTAGACCTATGTTTTAAGAAGGAGTCCAGAAATCCAAATCCCACACTTAGACACCATATTTTTAACCAGTTGTTCATTTTCCATTTGTTACCTACCTTCCCTTCCCATTGGGAGACGATTTATAAAATAGAAAAATAGAACATCAGCTATATAGGTACCTCTAAGAGGGAAATTAGAATATCAGAGTTTGGATGGTCCTGAGAATATCATGTAATACATAGAATGTCAGAGCTAGACAACCACCATGTCAGGATCCCCATGCAAGACCATCCCCTCTCTTCACTCCCCTCTTTTTACTATTAGGAGACACCCTGTTTTCCAGAGCTAAGGCCCAGCAAGCCAACTGTGCCCTGACCTTGGCATAATAACAATCCTGCATGCTCTACCCTCTGGATAAACTCAGGTGCAAGAAAATCCCAGATTTGTTCCACACCAGTGCCAGGTTGTTCCTGAGCACCTGTTTGTCCAGACCAAGTTCTGGTCATGAAGCCCTGGTATAAATCAAACTTGCTTCATTATTGCTGTTACCCCTCATTGTCCTGGCTATAGCTCACTGTGTAGCCACTATAAATCAATATATATCAATGTAAGCAATATAAATCAAGCTAATATAAATCAAGGCTCAGTCTCACTGATGTGGATTTCCTAATTCTCAGAGCAGACCCCAGCACACGTATCTAGTTTCCCTCCTCTACTGCAATAAAGAATGTATTTTCCTTATAACCACAGTTAGCTCTTCGGTTAGGTTTTGTTTTATTTTATTTTTCAGAGTTAACAGTTGGGGTATTAACTCTGTCAACTCTTTGGTATTTTTCAGATTTAACTGGTTGCATAACCTCTGTAACTCTTTGGTCATTTGTTTTCAGGGTTTGACAACCATAAAAAACAGAACACAGAAAAATAAGGCTGTAACAGAACTTAGAAAATGCCAGGAATGTCAAATCGAGAAAATAATTCAAGCCTAGAAAGAACCTTAGAGAAAATCTCAAGTATGGATTCTTAACATTTTTTTCTGTCATAAACCCCCTTGGCTGGTGAAGCCTATGAATCCCCTCTCAGAATAATGATTTTAAATGTGAAAAATAAGATTTAAGGCTACAAAAGAAGCCAATTATATTGAAACACAATTATCAATTAAAAAAAAAAAAACAAGCTCACGAATTGAAAATTCAGAATCCCTGACCTAGTTCAACTTCCTTAGAGGAGTGAACTGAGCAAAGTCACATGGAATTCAAATCTGCCTTCTGCTATTTACTACCTATGTGTCCTTACCTCTCTAGACTTCAGTTTAATCTGTAAAATAAGGATAATAATTGGGGTTTGGACCAGATGACAGTTAAGGTCCCTTCTGGTTCTAAATCGATGATCTTTTGCCTGGACAGGGAAGGAGTATGATGTAGTAGATATAGAGCTGGTCTGGGAGCCAAGAAGACTTAGGTTAAAGTCTTGCCTCTGACCCTTAATGCTCTATGACCTTGGGGCAAGTTATTTAACCTCTCAGTGCTCTAGGCCAAAAGTACTTAACCCAGTTTGTGTCATGGATTCTTTGGCAGTCAGGTGAAGCCTACAGACCCCTTCTCAGAATAATGGTTTTAAATAATTGGAAAAAATACTAAATTTCAGCTAGAGGTTAATGAAAATTAAGATGTAAATTTTTTCTTGTCCTAGTTCATGGACCACTTGAAATCCATCCACAGGCTCCAAGTTAAGAATCCTTGCTCTACGCAATTTTAATAGACTCTAGGTTTCAGAGAAGGTGGCCCACCTGAATCAGTAGGAGTTTCCTCATCCTAGAATTCTCTATATCAATAATGTCATAGGTCCATTTCCTTTCCCCTAAGTGTAGATAATGATCTAGTTCTTTTTTTAATTCAATAAACATTATCATGTGGATCCTATGCTAGCCTAAAAAAGCTATGAAACAGCCCCTGTTCTCAAGGAGATTACAAGATAATGAAAGGAAAACCATGTAGCTATGACACAAGAAAGAGGGAATTAGAGGCTAGTTCCATGCAAAGTTCTGTTTGAAATTTGAGGAAGGAGAGTTCACTTAGGTAGTGAAGTGGATAGAGTGCTGAGCATGGAAGAGGGAAGACCTGAGTCCAAATCAGCTTCTAGCAGTATGACCTTGGGCAAGTCATTTAACTCTATCTGCCTGAGTTTCCTCAACTATAAAATATGGATCATAATAGCACCTACTTCAGAAGATTGTTGTGAGGATCTACTCAAATGAGATCAAAGAAGTTAGCATTTGTAAAGCAGAGTGCTTGGCACATAGTAGGCACTTAATAAATGCTCCTTTCCACCCTGAGGGTGATAGGGATCATGGGAGAGGTGGCAGTTGAGCTGAAAGGAAGGAATTTCAACAGACTAAAATTCAATGTACCCTATTCCAGGGATGAGGGAGTGTATGAGTAAAGGCAGAGAGACAGAAAGGAGTAGGATGACCATAAGAGACAGAGGATAATCCTGTTTGTCTGGAACATGAGATAACAGGAATCAGAGCAACCAGAGAAAAGGCTTGATTGGAAGATCAGATTGTGGACAGGTACAAAACAGTGTATAATAAGAGCCCAAGAAAGGTGCCCCCAAAGCAGCTTTTTCCTATCTCAGCAACTTTGGAACTTCAGGAGGGTGACATAAATGAGTCTTAGTCAAGACAACAAATGTCTATAGTTTTTGTTAGATGTTTTAAACTCACCAAAAAAGAAGCTTAAGATATAACATGAGGGGTGGAGCCAAGATGGCAGAGTAAAAGCAGTGACTTTCTTGAGTTCTCCCCCAAACCCCTCCAAGTACCTGTAAAAATTGACTCTAAAAAAATTCTAGAGCAGCAGAACCCACAAAAAGACAGAATGAAACAAATTTCCAGCCCAAGACAAGCTGGATGGTTGGTTGGAAACATCCATCATGCCAGGCTGGGAGAGGAACACATTTTGACATGGACGTGCAGGCAAAGACCAGGCCTCAGCCAATGAGGAGCAGTCCTCAGGGGACTGAATCATGGGCAGCTGTGGTGGTTTCCAGACTTTTCAACCCACAAACACCAAAGACAACTTAGAAGGTCAGTAGGAAAGGTCTGTGACCTGGTTGATAGAGAAGCTTGGCCCCAGCTCTAGTCTAGGCATGGCCTTGGGGAGGTGGCTGCTTTGAGAGCTCTCAGCCCACAGACTAAGTGGGAATCGAGTGGTTGATCAGAGTGAGATTGCAGGGATCTTTTTGATGATGCTGAGGCAGGATTCTCTTGCTTTACCTGTGCTTGGATTGGGGTCACAGTTCTGGGTGGTGATCCTGTGGTGAGGAGGATTGCTAGCATGGTTGAGCTTATAGTGGCATCTTTTTGTAGTGGCTTCATCTTTCAAGAAATTATCAAGGAAGACTGACCTGATATTCTAGAACCAGAGGGTAAAATAGAAATTGAAATAATCCACCAATCACCTTCTGAAAGAAATCCCCAAAGGAAAACCCTTAGGAATATTATATCCAAATTCCAGAGTTCTCAGGTGAAGGAGAAAATATTGTAAGCAGCTAGAAAGAAATAATTCAAGTATTGTGGAAACACAATCAGGAATCAGGATAACACAAGATTTAGCAGCTTCTATAACAAGGGACCAGAATTGGAATATGATTTTCCAGAGGTCGAAGGAGATAGGATTACAACCAAGAACCACCTACCCAACACAACTGAGTATAATCCTTCAGGGAAAAAATGGACATTCAGTGAAATAGAGGACTTTCAAGCATTCTTGATGAAAACACCAGAACTGAACAGAAAATCCAACTTTCAAATACAAGACTCAAGAGAATCATGAAGGGGTAAACAGGAAAGAGAAATCATAAGGGACTTATTAAAGTTGAACTGTTTACATTCCTACATGGAAAGATGATATTTGTAACTCATGAGGCCTTTGTCCATATTAGGGTAGTTGGAGGGGAAAAATTATATGGATAGGTAGGTAGATAGATTAGATAGATAGATAGATAGATAGATAGATAGATAGATAGATAGATAGATAGATAGACAGACAGATAGATAGACAGATGGATGGATGGCACAGGGTGAGTTGAAGATGAATGGGTGATATCTGGAGAATAAAATTAAGGGGTAAGAGAGGATTATACTGGGAGAAGGAGAAAGGGAGAGGTAAAATGGGGTGAATTATCTCATAAAACAGACAAGAGAAGGCTTGTACAGTGGAGGGGAACTGGGGGAAGGTGACAGGGAATGAGTGAATCTTATTCTCATTGGATTTGGCTTAAGGAGGGCATAACATACACACTCAATTGGGTATGGAAATCTATCTTACCCTATAGGAAAATAGGGGGGAATGGGATAAGAGAGTGAGGGGATGATAGAGGGCAGAGCAGATTGGAGGAGGGGGTAATCAGAAGCAAACACTTCTGAGGAGGGACAGGGTCAAAAGAGAGAATAGAGTAAATGGGAGGTGGGATAGAATGAAGGGAAATATAGTTACTTTTCCATAACATGACTCCTATGGAAGTGTTTTGCATGACTACACATGTTTAACCTGAATCAAGTTGCTTGCATTCTCAATGAGGGTGGGTGGGGAAGAAGGAAGGGAGAAAAGTTGGAACGTAAAGTTTTAAAAACAAATTTTAAAAATTGTTTTCAAATGCAACTGGGAAATAAGATATATGACAATGGGGTAGAGAAATCTATCCTGCCCTACAGGAAAATAGAAGGGGAAGGGAATAAGAGAAAGGGGAAGAGGTAGAAGGGAGGGCAGATTAGGGGAAGGGGTATTCAAAATGCACACTGTCTTGGGGTAAGGGAGAAGAACGAGATGGGGGAGAAAATTTGGAACTCAAAATCTTGTGGAAATGAATGTTGAAAACTAAAATAAATAAATTAATAAATTGAAAAAAAATTTTAAAAAGACATAACATGAGATATCTAGTGAAGAGGGAACAAAGGAAGGCAGTAGGAAAGAGGGGTTTAAGCTAAAAGATAACAGTAGGACCTTTGTCTCTGGAAGGGGAGGTCCCCAGACTTTGGGTAAATGGTCTTTTGTTCTCAGCAGGAGAAAGAAGAGGGTCAGTAATGTTCCTGAGACATGCTGCCCCAGACATATACAGCCAACTGAGAGCCACTGAGCTCCTGTCATTCGTCCTTGTCAATAGGTGGGGATGTCTGGGTTCTATATTACTAAGACACCAAGCCAGCTTATTCTACCATGGTAGTCATGGCTTTTTATAGAGATGAAAAAACAATATTGCTGCCTTACTTTGATTGCCACAATAAATATAGCTAGCCAGAGATCAATAAATTTCTGGTCCCTACTTGTAACTGTATAGTTAAGGAAGAGCTTCCAATTGGCCAAATAAATAGCTGATAGGGCTGTTTACAGAAGACTGTGACTTGCAAGGTATTTACTCAAGGCCATAGAGTCAGGAAGGTAAGTAGGGAAAAGGAGAGTTGTAAAGGGTCTCATTTCCTTAAAACATTCTGTCACCAGACAATATAGGCTATATTGTGAAATACTATATGAGGTCCAAGCAGGAAGGTTTTTACTGATCCAGAATCATGGAGGTTGGATATATGAGATGGCTTTTAAAGGATGGATAGGAAAAATAAAAATAAAAAATAAATGATCAGTAGGAACTAAATAAGATAAATAGATGGGGGATATTATAGGCATGGGAAGCAATGTGATCAAAGGCAAAAGGGTGGGAGAGCACAGGGAGAGTTGGGCTGGCAAAGAGTAGCCCACATTGAATTGAAAAAAATTCTTTTATTGTTCAGTCATGTCAAATTCTTTGTGACTCCATTTTGGGGGTTTCCTTGGCAAAGATACTGGAGTGGTTTACCATTTCCTTCTCTGGCTCATGTTACAGATGAGGAAGGCAAACAGGAGTAAGTGACTAGCTGCCTTGGAAAAAATTCTGATTTCTACAATTCATGGTATATAAAACACTTTCTTCAAAAAGGTCCTATGAATTATGTAAGGGAAGTATTATGGTCCTCATTTTACAGACTGGGGCATAATGAAGTTAAGTGATTTGTTATGCAGCTAGTAAATGGAAGAATTGAGATTCACATTCACATCCTCTCACACTACAACAAAGGTTTCTTCTTCGCTGTCTCTCCTACACCTAGAAGTCAGGGTTTGGGCCAATAGAGGAAAGTTAGAGGGAAAAATTTCAATGAAGTTCAACCATGAGCATGGTACTCATCACACAGTGTAGCATGGGTATGGTACCAACTCCATTATCTCTCTAGCCTCTCCTTTCCTGATCTCTGGCTGCCTGCAGCTACACCCTTGCTGTCAGGTTGGAGGTAATTCTGAAAAGGAATTTCCAGGCTGCTATAACTCACTTTCAGAGTGTTAGGTGTAGCCTTGGTGCAGGGAGAGACAGGTATCTACTACTCACAACTCTAGTTCCTTTGCTTCTACTGGTGTGCTGCCATTTAAAGAAGTTATGGAAGATAACACCATTAACTCTTAAACATGAAACATGGATTAACAGAAAGCAAAGTGATAATAATCATAACACAGCATAACATAACAGTGTGCCCCCAAACCTCGGTCTCCCACCAATGCACACAGTGTCTAAGGGGAGACTGGGCACAAATTTATAGAACCCTAGTAGAGAGGGACATGAAAAGAATGGAAATCCATGGAATCATGACAATTCACAACTCTGAACTACAGATCCTAAGGTTATTAGTCTCTTTAGAGGATGGCTTGTGTCAGATATCATCTCCTGTGCAATACCAATCTCCTCCTAGACTTCTCCATGCTCCCATTAGACAGCCCTGTTTCTCTGCTATCTCAGGGTGCTGAAGCAGTAGCAAGCTCTTTTAGCAAATATCAGTCTTAATCCTAGGAAGGGCAATGCTTCCTTTATCTGTTCCCATAGTCTGTCTGTGTTTCTCTTCAAGACACACTTTTGTGTTATTCATATACATGTCCTTTTCCTGTTCCCTGTCCATAAATACAATGTCTAAATTTTAAAAAAAGGAAGAAGTTTCTAACAATTAACCTTTCCAACAGTGGAATGGGTTATGTCAGAAGAAAGTGAGTTCTCAGTCCCTGGAGATGTCTAAGTGAACACTAAGTGAGCCATAAGGTGATTCAATGACAAGAGGACTGAACCTGGCATCACTGGACCCCCATGTGAATCCTGGCTCTGCCACTTACTGCCTGTGTGACCTCAACCAAGACATTTAACTCAAGCACATCACTTGAGCCTCAGATCTCTCTTCTGCAAAATGAGGCAGCGGACTGCATAATCTCTAAGGTCTAAACCTATGATCACATAAGCACTTGCAAGGATACTGCAGATGGGTATCCCACATTTAATAGAAGGTTTAACTAGAAGAATTCTAAGGAATGGTACAGTTCTGAGATTCTATGATCCCGTGACAGATCTCATCACCCTCCATGGCAACCCATTCCCTTGCTGAGCAGATCCAATTGTTAAAAATGCTTCCTTCTATGCAGCTGGAATCTGTTGCAAATCAGTACAGGCCAAAGACAGTAATTCCCTTAAATACTACACATGAGCCTTGACAACTCCATCATACTTGTTTTCTGCTGTCATAATAATATATCATATTCCTGTGCTATTCTAATAGCTCACATTTTTATAGCAATGTGATGTCATAATAATAATTCTCATTTAAAGAAAGAACTTGAAGATTCACAGATTTCTTTTCTCCCAGCACCCTTTGGAGGCAGGGAACACAAAGCCTAATGCCCTCATTTTGCAAAGGAAGAAACATAGGCTTAGAAAAGGGAAATGGCTTGCCCACTCAACATACCACAGTGAATTAGTGATAAAACCAGGACCCAAACTGAAGACTTCTATTTCTATGTCAAGAGTTCTTTCCCCTGTCTGACACAGATTTCCATACTGGGTCACAATTAGTGGAAATAATGAATCCCATGAAGTGGACACATATATTCAAATTCACAGTATTCAAAGTTATAACTTCATAAATTATGATAAGTCATTCCAGACCAATGGAAATACACAATACAGATTTATAGCCACCACGTCATGGGAGTAATTGTTTTCACTGATAGTGACCCAGTTGTATTCATATTGGGGACATCATTACTGTAGAAGAAAAAAATTAGCACTCTGACTTTTAAGTTTCAAATCTATCAGAGAGATTTTATAAATGTATATACAAATATATTAATATATATGGATATTTTAACATTTAGAGACATAGTTGCTTTTAATGGTATTCAAACAGCAAAGTTGCCCTGGCTAATCAAAACTTTTCTTTTCCAAGTAAGGTCTTCATCATTTCATAGTATTCAGAGACAAAGACAAAATTCAATATTAAATATTAAGCAAGGGTTCACATGAAGCAAGAGTTCAGAATTTACAAAATGGTTTATCAAACAAGTACAAAACAAGTATAACTAAAAATGCCAGTCCACCCTAGAGAAATATTTTGCTAAAGCTGTTTAATCTCTCTTTGATCACTACCTCTGCAGATTCTCTTTTCAGCCTGGTAAAAAAGCTAAAAAAAAAAAAAAGGTCCAGTTGGCTTAGCCACTGGCATTTTAGCAATTGTCTGCCATTGGTTTATTGCACTGGTAATACCAATCTGACCTTAATCGGGGAAGTTATATAGCACAACTCATTCCTTACCATTCAAGATGAGTCTAAGGGCTTAGATCTGAAACCAAAAGGGGTTATTAGTTCATGGATATAAATCATAGGCAATTAAATGTTGAGAAGTCAACTGAAGGAGTCACGTTAATTCAGAATGGAAAGCTACAAAGATTCAGGGTAGGTGCAGCAAAATTCATAGTGGCATATTACAAATCAATTGAATTTTAGAATTTCAGAAATGGAAGAGATCTCACAGGCCAGCTAAAAAGACCTTTACCATAAAAGCTTGAAGCCAACATAAATGCCTCTGTGTAGGGAGCCATGGGAATGAGCTGGGTGAGGTTGGTCCCTTGTTCTTTTTCTACCTCTTTCTGCTTCTCTCTCTCACTCCCTCTCTCCCTCCCAGGGTCAGCCAGGTGCTTCAGACTATTGGCAGTGCTGTGCCTTCATCTTTTCATGGCTCTGGTAAAGTCCATAATTAAGGAGCCCTAATGAGTCAAGTAAAGAGCTGTAGCCCATTTTATCTGTTGGATAAAAGCATCCTGAATGCAAGCAAGCCTGATATGTAGAAAATTTGTTAAGGTATACATTGAAGAGTGAGGAAAACAGCCAGTCTATCTTGAAGACACCCTGGAAAGAGTAAGGCACAATTATGCTCAAACTGTGATTTGGTGTCAGAAGATTGTCCTGACTCTTGAAGAGAGAAACAACCAGCAGACTTCAGAATGTCATGCCCAAGTTTTGGTGTGATTACTGGGATACATGCCTCACTTGTGATTTACCAACTGTGAGGAAGACTCACTACAGTGGGAGGAAGCACAAAGAGAATGTAAAAGACTATTATCAGAACTTAATGGATGAGGAAGCTCAGTCTGATTGGTAAAACAACCACTGCATTTCAGCAAGGAAGAATTCTTCCCAATCTATTCTCTCCTCCATGAGAAGGCCTGATCATTCTCCCATGATGCTTATGGGGCCTTCTCCTGGCATGAGGATGCCCATGGGAGGCCACATGCTTGGCTCTGCATTGATGAGATCCCCTTTGTCATCCCACGATGATGCCCACTCATCCAGAAATGCCCAGACCATACAGGTAGAATAGAGGGAATAGAAGGAAGCCTATTTATCATTTTTCTATTCTTCATTCAATTTTACCAGAATATCATGGTGCTGAGACTTAGGGGTGTTTTTTCCCCTTCCCCTTTTAAAATATTGATGCTCTTGTACATCACTTACTATGCAGAGATTCCCCTTCCCCTAACCCCCCCGCCCCATAACACTCAGGATAGTATTCCCATGTGATAAGTAAGCACAATGAAGAAAAAAATCAACAAATTGCCATGTCTAAAAATTCATCCCATGTTCTGCACTTATAGTTTAACATCTCTCTGCCAAAAGAAAGGGTTTATATTCAGTCCTCTGAAGTCATAGTTGCATATTGCACTGATCAACAGTGAGGTCAGCACAAGGCTCTGTAGATTTTCAGTTTGGTAGTAAGTCTAATATCTCTTCTCTCCCACACTTTCCTTTGTAGCCTTTCAAACATTGAGCTAGCTCTGGCAATGAGTGCATCAACCTCATTATCAATGTGTCCATCTTTAGAAAGTATACTGCCAAGATACATGAAATTATCCACAAGATTCAAAACTTCCCCATTTGCTGTAACCAATGACTCTACTTATGGATGTTGTGATGTTGGCTTATGGAGCACCTGGGTTTTCTCGGCATTAATTGTTAGGTCAAAATTAACACAAGCAGCAGAGAAATGATCCATACTTTGCTGCATTTCAGCCTCAAAAGCTGCATTGATTGCATGGGACCTTTCCCTCTATGTTTGCCCTTCATGGGTTATACACTAATGATGGTATCATGAAGTCAAAGGACAAATGTTTTAGTGACTTTTAAGTATAATTCTCAATCAATTTTCAGAATTGCTGGACAAATTCACAACTCTATTAAAAGTGCTAGTGTGCCTATTTTTTCACATTCCCTCCAACATTTGTTATTTTCATCTTTTGTTATCTTTCTCACTCTTATGAGTGTAACATGGAGCTTCAGAATTTTTTTAATTTGCATTTGTCTTTTTAGAGAATTGGAATATTCTATCATGGTTGTTGATAGCTTGCAGTTTTTCTTTTTCCAAACTTCTCCAAGGGTGTTTTCTAAACATGTAAGAAGACTTACTTCTTCCTGTCAAAGAAAAGAAAATTAAAAGGGAGGAGTGGGGCAGAAATGATGCAGCTTATACTTGTATTGTGACACATAAAAATAAAAGCATTTTATGCTTCAGTATTTAAAAAAAGGCTAACTCAAAAATATTACTATTAATTGAATTAACCACAGACTTCTTCCACCACTTAGTCTGATACCCTAATCACTACAAGACGGAGTCCTTCCTAGGTTGAATAGGTTTCTGCCTTTAGAAACTGGTTAGTCCTTCAATTTTTGTTGTTGTTCAGTCATTTCAGTCCTATCTGACTCTCCCTGACCCCATTTCTGGATTTTCTTGGCAAAGATACTGGAATGGTTTGCCAATTCCTTCTCCAGATCATTTTATAGATAAAGAAGCTGAGGCAAACAGGGTCAAGTGACTTACCCAGGGTCACATGGCTAGTAAGCATCTAAGGCCGAATTTGAATTCATGAAGATGAGTTTCCTGATGGCAAGCCCAGTGCTATACACTACACCACCTAGATGTCAATCAGTCTTTCAACTATACGATAAAAAAATGTTGATCCAGGACATTGTTTCAGAATCCATAGTTAAAGAAAGACTGTAAGGGTTTCTCATGTAGATTAGACAAAGAACTTCTGACTAAAGTACTGAGAAAAATGATTTCTTGGTTTTTATTTTGTTTTAAAGAGAGGAGGGGCCTTAGGGTGCTTCAATGTCCTTTTTAGTGACTTAGGAGTTTAGCAGCCTTTGTATGAAAATCATAGGAGACACTTCATAAACTATCCATATACCCCCTCATTTTAAAGATGAGGAAATTGAGTTTCAGAGAGATCAAGTGACCCTCTTAGGGTCACACAGATAATAGTATTTAAGATCATAGACCTAGAGTTACAAAGGACTTTATAGGTGGTCTAATACAACCCTGGCATTTTGACAGATGAAGAAACTGAGACCCAGAGAGAATATGACTTTCTCACAGAATTCAAGAACTAGAAGCTACCTCAGCAGCCATCCTACTCAGACTCATTCATTAAAGGACTCCCAAGTAGAACATGCCTCACAAGACATGCTGAGAAGCAGTGTGGTACACTGGAAATGATGACAGAGGTTTGGAGTCAGGAACTAGGTTGGATTTCTGGCTTTACTACTTTCTGTGTCATTTTGCATAAATCTCTTAACCAATCTGACTTTCAGGTTCTCATCTGTAAATGAGGAGGATGGACTTAATGTGCTCTAAGAGCCCACTCTAAATCTACTATCCTAATTGGTCACTCAGGGTCACACAGATTATAAGGAGAAGAGCAGGGATTCAAAACCAGATTGCCAGACTCAGGATGAAATACTCTTACCACTATCCTACATTGCCTGAGTCATATCCAGGCCTAAGGAATCAGGTATCAATAGGAGTGCCCAGTGGGGCCTGGGAGTGTTTCTGACTTCCATTTGTGAAGCAGAGCTGTAGGCAGGAATATTTGAGAGGTGAAAATTCCATGAACTGATCTGAGGGTAACCTGCCCTTGTCGTATACTCCCTTGTATGGCATAAGCCATCAGCAGTGGGAGAGAGAGAGAGATAGGTTGAAGGCTTGACATCTCCTCTGGCCATTTCTCCTTCTCCTCCTGGTCTTCCTTCTCTCCCACAGAAGTCCAGAAGCCATGAATGCCAACTTGTCCTCAGAGCTCCAGAAATGTTTCCTTCCTTTAACCTGATGAAACTGGAAGGATGAGGATGGTGGAAGAATCCTGGTCTGGGAGTTAATAAGCCTAGGTTTGAGCCATGGTTCTGTCACTGACCCTCTCTGTGACCTTAGACAAGTCACAAGACTCCAGTACAAAAAAAACTGTGAGCATAGTAGATTTGTAGATTACTTTGATATGAAAGGGTCTTGGAATACACACTGTCAGAGTTGGAAATAGCCTTAGAAGTCATATATGTCAACGCCCTTTATGTCACAAAGGAGGAAACTGAATTTTGGAGGAGCCAAGAGATTTGCCCAACAACATACTCCTAGTAGATCTGGAATGACAAACCAAGTCTCCTGACTCATAGTCCAGTGCTCTTTCCAGAAAACCACACAAATCCCTAAGTTGTTTTGTTTTTTTATTCAGTAAATATTTATTAAGTTGCTACTATATTCAAGGCCTTGTGGATACAAATATGGATACAAGGATATGGCTCCTTGTGCATTCTGAGTCTTTCACCTATCTACAAGTGGGTTGTATAGTTTGTTATTAGTCCTCTGGAATCATGATTGGCCATTACCCTCATCAAAGTTCCTAAGTCTCTAAGTTGTCTTTACAATATTATTGTCATTGTATAGAGTGTTCTTCTGGTTCTGGTCATTTTATTCTGCATTGATTTGTACAGGTCTTTAAAGGTTTTTCTGAAACCATTCCCTTCATCAGTTCTTATGGCCCAATAATATTCCATCACATTCATATACTATAACTTCTTCTGCTATTTATGGGCACCCTTCAGATTCCCACTCTTTGACATTTCAAAAAGAGCTACAGATATTTATACACATCCTTGGAGAGTTTTTTTGTTTTGTTTTGTTTTGTTTTTACTTAGGACTAATCTCTTTCTTTACCTGCCCTCCCTCTAATTCCACTTCCCCCTTTCACCACTTTCCTTCCAATTTCCCTATTGAGTAAAAAACATTTCTTTTATTTAAAATTATTTAGTACTTTATTTTTGCCTAGTTACATGTAAAAACAATTTTTAACATTTGTTTTTAAAACTTTGGTTTCCAAATTCTCTCTCTTCCTCCTTCTCTACATGCCATCCACATTGAGAAGGCAAACAATTTGATACAGGCTATACATGTGTAGTCAAGCAAAACATATTTCCGTATTAGTGATGTTCTAAAAGAAAGTAAAGACCAAAATTTAAAAACCCAAGAAATATAAAATTAAAAATGTATGCTTTGATCTGTATTCACACTCCATCAGTTTTTTCTCTGGTGATGGATAGCATTTTTCATCATAAGTTCTTCAAAGCTATCTTGGATCACTGTATTGCTGAAAATACCTAAGTCATTCACAGTTGATCATCTTACGATATTGCTGTTACTTTGTACACAGTACATTTTCCTTTCCTTCAGCTCATGTAAGCCTTTCCAGGTTTTTATGAGAGCATCCTGCCCATCATTTCTTACAGTACAGTAGTACTCCATCATAATACCACAATTTGTTCAACCATTACACAATTAATGGGCATCCCCTCAATTTCTAATTCTTTTTCACCAGAAAAAGAGCTGCAATAAATATTTTTACACATATTGGTCCTTGTGAAAAGTATTTCTTTAGCTACCTGTGTAAATGTATGTATTCATTCTCTCCTTTGACCAGTTCAGATAAGACTGAGTTTGAAGTGTCAGCCACTCCCCCAACCCCCACCTTGTTTGTATAGATTTCTACTTATAGGACCTGATTAAGTAAAATAATTTCCCCTAAATCTTCCTTCTCTTCCCTGCTCCCTCCAGTGTATTCTTTTCCCCCTCTCTTTCCATCCTTATTTTAAGATAATCAAATCATAACAAAATCACTCCCAAGCCTTCTGTCTAATTACATTCCCTCTATGACCCATGTTGATGATAGGGTTCAGAGGAGCCATATGTATCATCTTCCCATTCAGAGTGTAAGCAGTTTTTACTTGTTTAGTCCCTTAACGCATTTATATTCATCTGTGTTTACCTTTTTCACGTTTCTCCAAATTTCTATGTTGAAACTTCAGTTTCTACATAGTTCTGGTCTTTTCCCTAGGGAATGTTTGGTAGTCTTCTATTTCATTAAAGATTCATTTTTAACTCTGTAGAATTATACTCAATTTTGCTGGTTAAGTTATTCTTGGCTATAAGTTTATATCCTTTACATTTTAGAATATTGTATTCTAAGCTCTCCACTGCATGGTGGTGGCTGCTAAATCATGTGTGATCCTGACTATGGTTCCTTGGTACTTGAATTCTTTCTTTGTGTTGCTTTCAGCATGTTTTTGTTGACCTAGAAGCTCTGGATTTTGGCTATAATATTCCTAGGGGTTTTCACATTGGGGTTTCTTTCAGGAGGAGACCAATAGATCCTTTCTATTCTCACTTTTCCCTCTGTTGTTCAGAGATATGAGCAGCTTTCTTTTAAGGTTACTTGAAATGTGATAACTAGACTCTTTTTTCTTTTGTTACACTCTTCAGGAACTCCAATAATTCTTAAATTATCTTTTCTCAATCTGTTTTCTAGGGCAGTTGTTTTTGTTGTAAGATACCTTCCATTTCCTTCCATTTTTCAGACTTTTTACTTTGTCTCAATGTCTTACTATCTGATGTAGTCCTTGGTTTCTATTTGACCCACTCTAATTTTCAGAGAGTTTCTTCTCTGGGCAAGGCTTTCTACCTCTTGCAATTGCATTCTTTCTTCTATAGTTCTCCTTTATTTTTAATTTTTTCCTCTAGCATCCATTTCATCTATTTAAAAACATATTAAACATTTAAAAATTTCCTTGTTTCATCTGTTCCAGGAATTCCAGTTGAATTTGTTTTCAAATTGTGTTTTTCTTTGAAGCTTTGCTTGTAAATATTTTAGAATTATTCTCTTCTGTTGGGTTTTTGTCTTGACTATTCCTGTCATCATAATAGTTTTTTACAATGGCATTCTTTTATTGTTGGTTAATTTTCCAGCATATTTTCTCACTCCAGAATTGATGTTACGGGCAGGTTTTTGGCACTTTCAGAGGGAAGTTCTGGCCCAGTCCTGATACTACTTTCTTTGGGGTATTCAGCATTGTTCTCTTAGTATTGCAGGGATAGCTCAGGCAGGTGACCCGCAAGCTCTCAGTGTTTTGCAGTCCCAAAGTGATCTGATACTGGGCAAAGTCTGAATATTTCCCCTCCAGGCCAAGAAGTCAACTCCTGGTTAGCCTTAGCATGGGCCAAGGTTTCATAGGAGCAATATCAACCCCATGTAGGCTAGCCTGGTTTTTCCTCAAAAGGTACTGAAACCATCCTCAAGACTTAATTCATCCTGGGGATTAATTTTCAGACCACTGACATGGCTCCTTGGTTGCCTGAGTTCAAAATCCAGGCCACAAGGATCAGGAGCTACTTCTTCAAGACTCACATCCTTCTGATTTGGCATGATGACAAAGGCAGAGGCAAGGAAACTGTGCCCAACTGAATCAATGCTAAATCTTTGCTGAATATCCTTTCCATGCAATTGTTAACAAACCTTCTTATTGTTAAGGTGTAGATAATCTTTGTGTGTCTCATTTCATTCTAATATTGAAACCTCACTACCAGAATAGTCTGGATCAGGCCTGGCCTTGAACATGTAGCACGTCCCAAATCAGGACACAAGAGATCTGAATAGGTATGTCACAGGCTGGCATGCGTCTGAAAACCAGATGGAGCAGTAGATAGAGTGCTAAACTTGGAATCAGGAAGACCTGAGTTAAATGCTGCCTCAGGTATTTTAGTCTGTGTGACTTTGGGCAAGTCTCCTGACCTCTCTGTGCCTCAATTTCCTCATTTGTAAATAAGAGAGATGGTCTTGATAGTCTCTAGGTTCCCTTCTAACTCTAAATATATGATCCTATGATCCCAATTGGACCCTTTGTCTTGATATCAATGAATTATGACCAGGTAAGTTCCTTGTGAGTGTATTAGAGATGATCAGAAGATCTTGATTCACTTGTCAGGATCCCCATGCCAAGACCACCCCTCTCTTTTCACTCCTGTCTTTTTACTATTAGGAGACACCCTGTGTTCCAGAGCTAAGGCCCAGCAAGCAAGCTGTGCCCTGAGCTTGGCATAACAAGAACCCATTGCACTCATCCTCTGGATGAACTCTGCTGTAGCTAAATCCCAGAACTGGCTCAAGACACTTCAGACAAACATCTACAGGAACCACGTTCTGGTCATGAAGTCCTGCTATGAATAGACTTTTTTTTTCACTAGGCAAACTTCCCTCATTGTTGCTGTTTCCCCTCATTGCCTGGCTCTTTGTCTAGCCATGGGTGGGTAACTTGTGGCCTTAAGGCCACATGTGGCCCTCTAGGTCCTCAAGTGAGGACCTAGACTGAATCTAAACTTCAAGGAACAAATCCCCTTAATAAAAGGATTTGTTCTATAAAATCAGACTCAGTCAAAAGGCTGCACTCAAGGACCTAGAAGGCCACAAATGGCCTCGAGGCCACAGATTCCACCCTCCTGGTCCAGCCACTACTATATGTACCAAGGCTTAGCCTCACAGCCTTGGGTGTTGTCTAGGAAGAGTGTATCTAGTTTCCCTCCACCAATAGCATAAAGAAGGCTTTTTGCTTATAACCTCTGTGAGCTTTTTGGTTTTATTCTCATTTATTTTATTTTACTTTTCTGAGTTAAGAGTTGGTATAAAGAATGAGAGTAGTAATAGCTCTGCTGTTCCCTGCTCTGGTGAGTCAACACATTGTAGAATGAACTTTGACAAGCTAAAGTGTACCCAGGGTAAGTCACCCAGGATACTGGGAAGATTGGAGGCGATGCCCTGTGAGGCCCTATTGAAAGAAGTGAGAACGTTCAGCCTATAGAAGAGAAACTCCAGAAGGAACATGGTCACTGTCTCCAAATATCTGAAGGGCTGTTAGAAGTGACTGAGTGAGGGGGACCTGTTCTATTTGGTCCCAAGCAGAAGCAGGGGAATAGGAAAACTGGGTAGTAATTTCAGAAAGGCAGATTTCAATTCCCTTAAAGGAGAAACTTCCTAGCAATAAGAGTCATTCCAAAAGTGTCACGAGCTGCATCAGCAGGTAAACAGAATTCTTGAAGCAAAGGATCCTCTGAGCACCATTCAGGGATGCTGTAGAAAGGACTCCTGCTCAGGTAAAGGTTGGTCTAGAGGCCTCTGAAATTCTCTTCAAATCTGAGATTCACTGGTATGAGGATTGGATAACTTCTCCTGTTTCTGCTCTGGTGGTATCACCTGTAAAATGAGTACAAAACAAGGTTGTTTTGTTATTTCAGCTCTTCATGATCTCATTTGGGGTTTTCTTGGCAAAGATACTGGAGTGGTTTGCTATTTCCTTCTCCAGCTCATTTTACAGATGAGGAATCTGAGGCAAATCGGGTTTAATGACTTGCCCAGGGTCACACAGCTAGTAAGTATCTGAAGCTGGATTTGAACTCACAAAGATGAGTCTTCTTCTTCTTCAGGCCTTGCACTCTATCCACTGCCCTACCTAGCTGCCCTAAACAAGACTAGATGATCTCTAATATACTTTCTATTTCTGAAGCTCTATGAAACAAGATGATTTGGAGAACATTCAGAATGCTCATTCCTCTATCCCTGGGGCCTGCAACCAGGGATGTGCTGGCAAATGTTTAACAATTGGTTTGGGGAAGGGAAGGTGGGGAGAGAATACATATACATACACCTTAAGTCTAGAAAATAATAATAGTAATAGCTAACATTTATATAGAGCTTATCCTGTATCAGGCACTATGCTAAGTGCTTTACAATCATTATTATCTCACAACAGCCCTGGGATGTAGGTGCTATTATTGTCCCCATTTTATAGATGAGGAAACTGAGGCAAAAAAGGATTAAGAGAGTTACCCAGGGTCACACAGCTAGTAAGTGTCTCAGGCTGGATTTGAACTCAGGTCTTCCTGACTTCAGGCCAAAAACAACAAACAAAGAAAATAACTCCGACCCTGATATGTAGCTATTGTAGATTTCTTTGGTGTAAATACTCACGCTGAAAATTTAACAATTGATTCTGCAAGCCAGTAACAGCTGACTCTAGCATGTGGAACATTAACTTTCAGCTAAGACAGGCCCAAGAGGATTTGCTTTACCAAACTGAAACTCTCTGAGCAAAAGATAGCATAGCCATTCTCTTTTTTCACCTTTTCTTTTTCTAAGAAATATTTTTATTGATATCTTTTGTTTATACATCACTTTCGTTTTCAAAATATATGCCTCCCTAACATTGATAGACTTAGCTCTTTTCAGCAATGCAAGGATCTAAGACATTTCCAAAGGTCTCATGATGGAAAATGCTATCCACATCCAAAGAAAGAACTATGGCGTTTTAATGTAGATAAAAGAATACTATTTGCTCTTTTTTTCCCTCTGTTTTGCTTTTTTCCTCTGTTTTGTTGTGTTTCCTCTTTCTTGTGGTTCCTTCTATTGGTTCTAATTCTTACTTACAACATCACTAGTGTGAAAATATGTTTAATAGGAATGTATATGTATAGCCTATGTCAGATTAAGCACCATCTTCGGGAGAGTGGCAGGGAGGGAGAGAAAAATTTAAAACTCAAAAACCAATGGAAATGATAGTTGATAAATCAAAATAAATTAATAAAGAGAAAAATATATGTCTCCCAGTCCCCTGATGCAGAGGACCATCCCTTCTCTACAACCATAGTCCCTTACCTCTATAAAGAAGAGTATAGTCATTATCAGAGAATCACAGTAATAAGGTTTGAGGGAGTGGGAGGGGGGAGGAATAGAAGAAATGAAACAACCCATATTCCTAAGGGCCTTTTTTTCTGCCTCAGGCCAACTGAGAGAGAAGAACAAGAGTCA
This sequence comes from Vombatus ursinus, assembly GCF_900497805.2. NCBI lineage: Eukaryota > Metazoa > Chordata > Mammalia > Diprotodontia > Vombatidae > Vombatus > Vombatus ursinus. Next base: position 618,194 of record NW_020954641.1, on the reverse strand, counting down.
GAGATACTTGCAAATTTCATAGAATCTCCCAGCTAATACCCAGAACCAGAGGCAATGCCACAGTTGTATTGTGATGAGGGAGATGGAAATAGACACCTATTCATTCTAAAATGGTGTTCATATTGGACAAGTATGATTCTGGCACATTAAAAAACATATACTCCTCCAGACTCTCAGGCCTGAGAGTTAGTCCATGGTCACTTCCTCCCCAGGTGGGAGTAAAACAGTGTCTCATTTGGGTTTCAAATGGACCAGGAATGTGTAAGTAAGGTGATTGAGGGAAAGGGATTCTTGCCTCTGATCTGCTTCTATCTTCCTTCCCCACTCCCTAAAATGATGGCTTACTGAACTAAGAGTCAAGAAGCCATGACTTTTAGCTTTGACACAGTCACTAATTCATGTCTTGACCTTGGGGAATTAACTTTAGCTCTCTGGGTCTTAGCTTCCCATTCTCTATCTAAAATTTGCCAACTAGATATCACACATACAAAGGATGGGAGCCTAGTGGATGGGGGCAAGAATGAGAGAGTCTATGGAACACAAACCACCCAGGTGAGATTCTAAAAACACACACAAACACATATAGGAGGAAGACTGAATAGAGACCAAGACACCAAGGAGCACAAACACAAAAGCGAGACTGGGAGAAGGAGGTACACAAGGCTGAAGTAGGGAAAGGTTGGGGCCTGAGGGGGAGGACATAAACATATTTACTCACTAGATAATGGAGGTGAGTGGCAAGGAGGTAAGTCACCCATAGCCCTAGGTACACACAGACAGAACAGAAGTTGGAGGTTGAGTAGGAGCAGGCCAGGTGGAATTGCCTGGTCAGGGAAAGAGTCCATCTCTAGGCAAGTTAGGCAAGAGGGAAGAGGTCTGGTTAGGGCTGGAGTGTGGACATAGCTCACTTGAGAACATGATGTAATTCAGCAGGTGGAGCCCATGGCCCCTATATAGGGTATCCTCCCAGGCTCCTGTGAACTCAGGACACCTACTGCTCTCCATTGAAATCTTTCAGTTTCATCTTCAGCTAGAAGTAAGGAAGTCTGATCATGAGGACTCTTGGCATTGTCCTGCTGATCTCCCTGACTCTGTACTGCTTCTTGGGTAAGTTTCTCCTTGGGCATCCCACCCTCACATTAGGGCCAGTAGCCCTCAGATAGCCCTTCCTCCAGAGCCCAATTTGACTCTAGCTGCACCCTCATGGGAGTTTTTAAAGGTTAAAGTATAGAGACTCAAAGCTGGTGAAACAGCTGCATTAAGAGAGTGCATGAGGCTGGAAGCTTTCTTCAAGACCATGCTGTGTGGGAGGGAACAAGAGTTTTATTATCCCTGTTTTACAAAGGAGAAAACAGACACTAGATAGGTGAACAGGAACACAACTAGGAGGTGGGAGAGCCCACCTCTGAATGGCACCTCTGAGGACCTGGGTTTGGGCTATGAAGAAAGGACATTGATAGGGATATCATAGACTGGATTCCTGTACTAGATAGGAGGTTAGATGAGAATTTTGACTTACATTTATGGAAAAAGGAGACAGAGACAGAGGCAGGAAGACAAACACACACAGAGACAGAAACAACTAGGTGACACTCTTGGATTCAGGAAGACCTGAATTCAAATCCTGCCTCAAACACTCTCTAGTCTGTGATATCATACAAGTCCCTTAATGTCACTCAACCAGTTTCCTTATCTGTAAAATGGGGATAATAATAACACCTAAATCACAAGGATGTCATGAAGATATGCTAAGACAAACATGTAAAGAGCTTTGAAAACCTTAACATGGACCCAAATCTCCTGATCCCCAAACCAATAACTTTGGATGCACAGTCTGTTACTTGTGCTGTATGAGGACAGGTTTTTTTTATTCTTTTCTTTAAATTTATTTATTTTTAGTTTTCAACATTCACTTCCACAAGATTTTGAGTTCCAAATTTTCTTCCCATCTCATCCCTCCCTCCACCCCAAGATGGCATGCATTCCGAATACTCCTTCTCTCCACCCTTCTCTTATCCTCTTCTCCTTCAATTTATCCTTTTCTCCTTCAATTTTCCTGTAGAGCAAGATAGATTTCTATACCTCATTTCCTGTATATCTTATTTCCCAGTTGCATGTGAAAACTATTTTTTTAACTTTTGTTTTTAAAACTTTGGGTTCCAAATTTTCTCCCTTCCTCCCTCCCTACCCACCCTCATTGAGAAGGCAAGTGACTCAATACAGGTAATACATGTGTAGTCATGCAAAACACTTCCATAGTAGTCATGTTGTGAAAAAATAAGTATATTTCCCTTCATCCTATTCTGTCCTCCAATTATTCTATTCTCTCTTTTGACCCTGTCCCTCCTTAGAATTGTTTGCTTCTGATTACCCCTTCCCCCAATCTGCCCTCCCCTCTATCATTCTTTTGCTCTCTTGTCCCCTTCCCCCCCTATTTTCCTGTAGGGTAACATTGATTTCCATACCCAATTGAGTGTGTATGTTATTCTCTCCTTAAGTCAAATCCTGTGAGAATAAGATTCACTCATTCCCTCTCAATTTACCCCATTTCCCCTCCACTGTAAAAGCCTTTCCTTGTCTGTTTTATGTGAGGTAATTTACCCCATTCTACCTCTCCCTTTCTCCTTCTCTCCATATAATCCTCTCTTGCCCCTTAATTTTATTCTCCAGATATCACTCCTTCATCTTCAACTAACCCTGTGCCCTCTATTTATCTAGCTACATATATATGTATATATACACACATGTATGTATGTATGTATATATGTAATTTTACCCTCCAACTACTCTAATACTGACAAAGAACTCGTGAGTTACAAATATCATCTTTCCATGCAGAATGTAAACAGTTCAACCTTAATGAGTCTCTTATGTTTTCTCTTTCCTATTTACCTCTTCCTGTTTCTCGAGTCATATCTGAAAGCCAAATTTTCTATTCAGCTCTGGTCTTTTCATCAAGAATGCTTGAAAGTCCTCTATTTAACTGAATACCCATTTTCCCCCTGAAGGATTATGCTTAGTTTTCCTGGGTTTGAGGACAGGTTTAAGAATGAGCTGAGATGTAGTGAAAAGAGCTCTCAACTTAAGGTCTGGATACCTGATTTGGGATCTTGGCTCTGATTATTAGCTATGAGATAATGGGCAACTTAATTCATCCCTCTGAGCCTCAGTTTCCTGATCTGTAACTTGAGAATAATAATCATCAGTCTGCTTATTTCATGAGATCATTGTAAGGACAGGGCTTTTATCCATACTAAAGGATTACTTCAATTGTTAGCTTCCAGCAAGGATTCTAACAGAATTCTAACATCCACAGGTCATTATGTAACCACAGGATTATCAGGGGATCTTAGAAATCAATAAGTCCTACCTTCCTCACTTTATAGATGAGAAAAATGAGGTCCAAGGAGGTTGTGTGATTTGATGGGTGCTAAGTGTCTGAGGGGGGATTTGAATCCAGATCTGCTTGACTGTCAGAATGTAAGGGTACTCTCTAGCAGGTAAGGTTTAGAGCAGATAAGGTCCTGGATGAGTTGAGGGAATATATTTAGTGAAAGCTCCCTCCACATATGAAATCACAAGTCTAAACCCCACTCCATAGAACAAATTTGTAGGACATTGAGACCATCCTCTTTCCCTGGCCAAAAGTCCCTTCTGCAGATATCCCAGGAAGGAATTACCCAATTTCTGCTTCAGAAATGCCAATGAAAAGAAGCTCATTGTTTCCCAATGTTGTCCTTTCCATTTTGGGGGACAGATTTTCTTATTAGAAAGCTCTTACATTGAGCCCAAACAGTTACCCTATACCTATCCCCTACACCATTCTACTCTCTGGAGCCAAACCAAACAAATCTAATTCCTTATTGACATGAAATTTATGATCACAAAGAACTAACAGAGATTCATCAAGAACAGAACACGCCTAACACGCATCCCCTTTTTCAACAGGGCAATTAACCTGGTGAGGTCAATGAACTACTGCAAATACAGACTGCCTTAGATTATAGAACAGTGTTTGACAAAGGAACTCATGCTATTCTTGTAGACAAGACAGGGGGTCACAAACCACACAAGAGTGAGAGGAGGTGGCTTCAAAGTTGTTTTAATGGAGACAGTCAAAGAAAAGTCACAGGATCAAAGATTTAGAGCTAGAAGAGACATTGGAAGTCATTGATCCAATGCCTTCATTTTACAGATGAGGCAAGGGAAGGGTATATGGCTAGAGAGCCTAAAGACCTGCAGCCCATCAAAAAAATTCCCAATGGCAGAGTGGCAATTTGAAGATAGGTTCTTTGACTCCAAATAGCATCACACCACTCCAATCATTCATGCTTGAATATGGAAAGAGGTCCCTGGGGGTGAGTGTGGGGGGCTCTAGGGAACTGTACTTTTTCTTTAGTGGTGGATAATTTATCATGACTTTGATAGAGACAAAGATGGCATGTTTGTCAAATTTTCAAATGACAAAAAAGCCAGGAGGGAGAGGAAGCACACACTGAGGGACGTGATTCAAAAAGATATTGACAGGCTAGAACAGTAGGTCAAATGTAATGAGATAAAATTTTAAGAAGCATATGAGTAAAATTTTACACTTGGGTTCAGAAAATCAACCTCACAAGTACAAGGTGAGAGTGTGACTAGCCTACTGCAATTCATCTTTAAAAGATGTAAGGCTGTTAGTGATCTAGCTCATTATGGATTAACTGTCCAGTATAGCAGCCCAAAACAAGATAATGCTTCCTTAGGCTTCATTCACAGAAGAATGTGTTCAATCTAGGGAGTTTATAATTCCATTATACACTGCCCTGGTCAGAAAACATAGATAGTAATGCATTTAGTACTACAGGTACAACCTACAGCCCAAGGGTCACTTACAGTCCACCAAAGGATTTTAGGCAGCCCACAAAAAGTGTAGAGGATGTAAAATAAAGATGTACAAGTGCTTTGTCCATGCCCCACTTCCTTCCTTCCACTAGTCACTACTGCACCCATCATGTAACTTGGCAGGTGGGTTGCCATTGCCCACTCTCTCCGGTTTGTCATGTGACCCACAGCAACAAACCATCATTATACCTTTACTTAGAAAGTGAGCCCCTCAAAACCTGTCTGTGGCCCAAAGAAACTTTGCCAATTTTATTTTTGGCCCCTACCTACTGCCACGTTGTGCTGGTCTGCAGTACTAGATGCCACATTTAAGAAAGAACACTGAGAAGTTGGCAAAAGTACACAGAAGATGGTCCAAAATAGTGAAAGGCCTTCAATCATGACATATGAGGATTCTTGAATTGAATCCTGGAGAAGAGAAGATTTAGGAAGGACATGATAGCTGTCTTCAAGTGTTTGAAAGGTCATCAGGTGTAAGGATTAGACTTCTCCTGCTTGGTTTCAAGGGAGTAGAATTAGGAGCAATGGGTAGAAGTTATAAAGTGGCAAATACTTGATATTGAGGAAAATGCCCTAAAATTTAGTGATCGAACAATGAAACAGGTTGCTGCTGGAAGTAGCTCCTTCCCTCCAATGATATTTTGCCTGAACTCATTCCCTAAGAATTAGCAAACTTCTCTCACCCACTGAAGGGGTTCAAATAAAGTCAGAAGACTGGTTGTTAGGTATTTTCTGGGGGCTATTCTTGCTCAGGTGCTCATGAGACCAGATGGCACCTGTGGTCTCTTCCAAGTTAAACATCCTTTGATTGTGTCACTAAAATGTCTTTCCTTCTCCAGGGTAAACACTGACATTTTCTTTAACTAAATTCTCGTATGGCCTGGCTTCCAGGTCCCTTCCCACAATTCTAGAATTGATTAGAAGCCCAAGTTTAATATTCTAACATTCAACAGTGTATTTTCTTAGACTCTTAATTCTAAGATCTAGTATGTTAGAATTCTAAGATTCTCTGATTTGAGAATTCAAGAACATTCTGATTCTAGAAAATTGTAAAATTAAATGTTGCTTTTTCATAGTGACTGTCCTGAAAAACAGGCTTGGTCATGACTATTTGATCTCTATCTGTCTCCAAACCTTGTAGCAAAACCAAGAGCAATAATTGGAAATTAAAAGAGGAAAATTTAGGCATGATATGAAAGGAAGAATTTCCTCACAATGAGAACTGTCCAATAGTGGAATGACCTGTCTCAAGATGTGGTGGGTTTCTCTCCTGGGAGGTCTTCAAGAAGTAGTTGGATGGCCATTTGTCATATATGTTAATATAGGCATTCTTTTTTATATGGGTTGGACTGGAAGTCTGCTGAGGCCCCTTTCAGTTCTCAAATTCTGTGATTCTCTGCCTACAAAGCTACCTAAGACTCCCTCTACCTTTGAAAGAAAAAACCCTCTCTAGGTCATTCCCACTTACTGTCATCCTCTTTTTTTCTTCACCTTTTCAGTCAAACTCCTTGAAAAAGCTATTTCCTGTTGGTACCTCCACTTACTCTTGTCTCCCTCTGCTAAGCCCTCTGTAATCTGGCTTCTGACCTACTCATTCAAATGAAATTGTTTTCTCTAAGTTTACCTATGGTATCTTACTTGCCATATCAATTAGATTTTAAACCTTAATCTTCATCTTGCTTCAACTGTGCAGCATACTACAGCGTTAACCGCCCATTTCTCTCTGGATTTTCATGACACTGCTCTCTCTCTCGGTTCTCTTCCTACCCATCTAACTGCTCTTCTGTCTCCTTCACTAGATCACCCTCAATGTCATCCCTGCCAACTCTGGGCTTATCCCCAAGATTCTGACACTGACCCTCTTCTCTTTTCTCACTATACTCCCTCAAGTGGTCACCTTTTCAGTCTTTGTAGGTTGAACAATCAACTCAGAGCAGATGACTAGTACATCTATATATCTAGCTCTGACTCTCTTGAGCTCCAATTAATCATCACCAACTCCCTATTGGTTTTTCAAAATGGGTATCCCAGAAAGTCAGGATGTTCCAAGAAAGTATCTTTCCTCCAAAGCACATCACCCTTCCAAATATCCCTATTACTGTCAAAAAACATCACCACCCTAAACCATTTAGTTACCTAAATTCACAACCTTGGTGTGGCATTTAGTTTTTTAGCCTTGCCAATCTTATGTATCCAATACCAAATTTTGTCATTTTTACTTCCATAACATCCCTTGTATAAAATCCAGAATCCTCCCCCCCACACACACAGGGAATCCTGCATCTCCTGCCCCAAACAGTGGGACAAGTCCAATACCAAAGGAAGAAACCAAGGAGCTCCAGATTGATTATAGGTAGTAGTTGATTCAATTGGGTTACTTAACCTTTGGAGCAATATAATGGATCCCTGCCAAGAGTTAACAATCTTCAGTCCAGGGCAGTGGCCAGACCACAGGTTGGACCCCTGCAAAATCCCAGGAAAGCCCAGTCCTAATTACAGAAATCAAACAAAGGGAGGTGGAGCCATAGAGTACATCTCTACTGATTGGTGGATATTTGGATTTCTGCTTAGTTAGTGAGCTCATTTCCAAGCTTGGATATTAAACCAATGTTGGTATCAAAAGTTTCACAAAGGCATTGGTGAGCCAGAAAAACTTTTATTAATGGCCTAGCAAGGTCAAGTGTCCCACATGTGGGTACATCTTACAGAAGGGAAAGGGAAACTTTTTAATTCCTAGACCTGAATCCCAGTTCCCTCCCCTGTTTCCCCATTGACTGGATCATACAGGGTTTACAGCCTATCTGGAGTGCCTAATTTCACCACTTGAGTCTCTGCCCCTAATTACAGCTCCCATTCCCCACATTTCCTTATCAACAGCCTACAGCTGTCAATACCCCAGCAGCTACTCATCACCCTGATGAGAGACATGCAGAAGCAACATTCCCAACCACACTTCCTACACCAATGTTGAACATTAAATGCCCAAATGCAGAATTGTGTACTGGTGATATACTGGACATGAACTGGTCACTGTGTCACTGTTATGGCTTTCATCAGTCACAATATCTAAGTACGTTATCATACTAACTATATATAGATATAGATATAGATATATTAGTATAATTAGTATATATTAGTATAATCTAAATTATGATTCAGTATCTAAGTGATGATTTTTAACAGATCACCATATCCTGACTTCTGCCATTCACAGAGTTTAAGTTAATGACTTTTCACTTCTTACTGTATATTATAGCTTTTCCCCAACAGGGACCACAGACCCTGTTTTGCACTTACACAGTCACCACCCTCATTTAAACCCTTATCCCCTTTCAGCCTTGACCACTGCAATATTTGATCCTCCTCTTGGTCTCCAGTGTCTCATCTCTCAGGTCCTTCCCCTACCCAGCTGCTGAAATGATTTCCCTAAAGCACAGGTCTAACCATGTCACTCCTCTACTCAAGTAGTTTTCAAAGCTCCAGTGGTTTTCTGTTATCTCTAGGGTCAAATATAAGATTCCTTTGCCTATCCTCTGTAGCTCTTCACAGGTTGGCACCTCCTTGCTTCTCCAGTCTCCACATCACTCCCCTCCATAAGCTCTACATTCCAGCCATATTGGACTCTTGGACTCTTCTCACACTTTGCATCTCCTGTTTCCATCCCTTTGCACTGGCTGTTCACTATGCCTATAATGTTCTCCCTCACTACCATCTCTTGGAATCCCTGGTTTCCTTCAAGACTCGGTCATCTTCTGCTGAAGTCTGTCCTGATCTCCTCAGCAATTAGTGCCTTCCCATGCAAGGTTACATTGTCTCTGATTTATGTGTCCTTTATATGCCTCGATACGTATACACTGTGTTCCCCTGTTTAAACATAAGTTCTTTGAGAGCAGAGGCAGCTTGACTTTGAATCCGCAATATTTAAAATAGTTCCTAACATGATAGATACTTCAGAAATACTTATTGATTGATTGAACAACCCTGTGAGACAGTTATTTTCCCCATTTTATAAAAGAGGAAACTGAGGCTTAGAAGAAAATTGACCTATTCAAGACCACACAGCTAGTCAGTTTCAGAGGAAAATTCTATCCTAAGTCTCTAATTCTAGTGCCAGTCTGTTTTCAGCTACCCCAACCTGTTTTCCAAGTCATCCACACTCAAGAAAAGTATATCAGAAAAAAAAAAACTTGTTAAATAAGCAGATTTTGTATTCATTCAATGCTTCATAAATTTCTCTAGCACTTTTGGACCTACTATCTAATTAGTGCCCCATCCCAGCCCCTTTGAAATAAGTAGAACAAGGGTTGCCATGTCCATTTTGGAAATGGGCAAGCTCAAGTCCAAAACAGAGCAGTAACTGCTCCCAGCTCATACAGCTGAAGACAGAACCATGACTGAAACCTAGGTCTTCTTCCACCAAATGCTCTGCTTTTAAAGCATTTGAATCCTACTTCTGGTGGATAGGGAATGACAAGGGCTTTGGATCACTCCTAATCAGTCCAGGAAGTAGGGTTATTTTTCTCCCAGCTAAGCTACCTTTTCAAACCCCTGAGAAACACAATAAGCCAGATGGAAAGGTGATACTCTTACAAAGGAAAATGATCAGCAGAGCTCAGGTGATAATTAAGATTTCCAGAGGCCTTAGATTTCTTTCATATGGATTCTCCCTCCTCCAGAGAAAATTTGCTGCCTCATCCCTCCCCCCACCAATCAACCAACCAACACCTACTAAACTTTTTCATGAGTTACAATGGCCAAAATATGCATTGTCTAAGAACCATCCTTCTAGTGATAAGCATTTCCACAATTAGTTAGGCTGATTGCTCAGACCACAAACACACCTGAGATTACAGCATTACTAGCTTGAAAGGACCTCTCAAAGTTTGTGTTCTCCTAACATAACCCTCAAGAACTTCAACTATTATTTCATTCCTTGATGAGTCAACAGAGGGAGGTTTTAGTGAAGACAGCCAAGAACAATAATTCAGATTTCAATAAGAGGACTGGGGTACAAATCTTCCATTTACTACATGTGTAATCTTGGGTCTCAGTTTCCTCATCTGCTAACTCAGTGGGTTAGACTCTCTAAGATCCTTTCCAGCTGTATGCCTTTGATCCTGTGAAGGAATGTTTTTATTTGCCAAGTGTTTTATTTACAGCAGCCCTGCAAGGCAAATATCATAAGTATCATTATTATTGCATAAATTAGGAAACTGAGTTTTGGAGAGAAGTAACTCTTCCAATCTCCCACAAAAGAGTGACTGACAGAGTCAAGACTGAAACTTATAACTCAAAATGCAGTAATCTTTCCAGTTCTCAAATCTGAAGGGAGGGGACTAAGAATGAGAACATGCAAAGAGTCTGATTAAGCTGTAACTCATTTTACAAGTCATCTAGAAAGGGGAAGGAAAAATAACCTCTCAGAATTATGTATTTTAGTAACTTAGAAATAGATTTAGAAAATATCAGAGGTCGATGGGCCCTTGAGATGATGAAACATGCTATCCATTACACAGAGTTAATGGATTTAGGGTATAGAATAAGATGTATATTTTGTATACAGGCACTGGGGGAATTTGTTTTGCTATACTATGAATATTCATTATAATTTTTCTCATACTTTTCCCGATGAGGGAATGTGAAGAAGAAAAATTAGATTTCTATTCTTTTTTTTATTAGAAAAGTGGGTAAGAGGAGATGCTCCATATGTGATATGTTGCCTGCACTTTCAGATGAGGTCATTGTATCAATAAAACTGAAAGTGAACCCCAAAAAGGGATAGTGAAAGGTGATTTCACTTCACATTTTTGTGTAGGATAGACTTGCTCCAGTCACTCCCTAAGAGTGTAACCAGTGACTTAATTGTGAACATTTATGATCAGGCAAAGAAAGCAAACTATTTAATCATATAGATCAAATTAATGGTTTAAAATAAGAAAGTCTAGGATGGCTATCTGGTAGTAAATCCAGCTGCCTCAAAGTATGATGGTGTCCTTGATAGAAATAGGGACAGTCAGAGGGAGGGTAGGTATGGGGGAAAACATGATGAGTTTTGTTTTAGATGTATAAAGATTGAGGATATCTGTGGGACGTCAAGGATTAGTTGTTCAATGGATATTCCATGATTTAGAATTGGAGTTCAGAAAAGATATGAGGGCTAGCTTTCTGAGTAATTTTTGAGTCATCTGTAAAGAGATGACTTTGAACCTATGGAGCTGATTAAGTCACTAAGAGAGAATGTTGAAAGAGAAGAGAGCCCAAGACAAAGCCCTGGGGTATGCTCATGCAAAGGGTTCAAGATATGTATGATGAGGCAACAAAGATTGTGATGGAGCTGTCAAACAAGAAGGAGGAGAACCAGGTGACAGCAATGCCATAGAATCCTAGAGAGGAGAGAATGTCTGAGATATTGGAATGGTCAACATTGTTGAAAGTTTCAGAAAGAGATCAAGATGGATAAGAACTGAGAAAAGGACATTGAACTTAGCAGTCAGGAGATTTTTAGTAACCTTTAAGAAAGTGGTGATTATCCAAATACACAAAGCATGCTCTCATTTTTATGACTGCACAATCTCCTTTGCTTGAAATACTCTGCCTTCCTATGTCTACCTGTCAAAATACCAGTTCCAAAACCACATTCCTCCAAGAAGTCTTGGCCTTTCCCACAGTACTTATCAGATTTTGCATTGCCTTATATTTATTTGTATTTCTACCTTTTCTCACGGGAAGGTCTCTTATCTTATTTATCTTTGTACCCCACTCTAGCTTCCCCAACATTATAGAATCTCAATAAACTTGATTAACTTAAAAGAAGAATAATATAGAACATAGGATATAGAACATAGACAGTTAGAGCTGACAGTCACCTTTGATTCTGAAGCATGAAGTGACAGAACTGGAAGGGAACCCTTAGATTATCTAGTTTAACTGAAAGCAAAGTGAAATGCAGTGACAGAAAGAGACTGGTCCAAGGTTACACAGTGATTAGCACAGTAAGGACTAAGGCCCAGGTGTTCTGATTCCCGAGCTAAGGATTTGTAAGTGCAATAATGGATGAAAAATACCTATATCTTTATTCAGTTGACTGGACTTTTGTCTAATTCTGCCACATGTCAGGGGACTGGGGTTTGTGAGAAGAGCCATGTGATGGCATGTAGCAGGCTGCAGAGACACAGAGGGGTGGGTGGAGAGGCTGTGGCTGTAATCTGGACTCCTCTGGCTCCCTTATTCTCCTTCCCCATACCCAAAGTATCTGTTTTACAGACAAGGCAAACCTAACCTTTTTAAAATTTGTTTCCTAGATACTGCACGAGCTGAAGTCCAAGATGTAAGAAGAGCTTCTACTTTACCATTTTAACACATCTCCTGTGCCATGGTGAAGGTTCCATTGATTCACACAGTCCATTCAGCATTCAGCACCTAATGACATTCAGCACCAGAATGACACCAGTCTTTTACCTAAGATCAAAAGTTACTTCCTCTTTCTGGACCTCAGCTTCTTTCACAGTTAAATGAAGAGATGGGACAAAATGATATCTAACAGTCTGTGTTCTATGTTCTGAGGTGTCTTCTAGCTCTGTCTACTGTGTTCTATGTTATAACATTCTGTGTTCTGTGTCTGAGGTCCCTTCTAGTTCCAACATTCTGTATGTCCACTCCAGCTCTGACATTTTGTGTTCTGTGCTTGACATTCCATGTTCTGTATTCTCCCTTCCAGCTCTGATGCACTGTGCTATATGCTCTGACATTCTGTGTTCTATGTCCTAAGCAGGCTCATGGCTCTAACATTTTATGTTCTTTGTTCTGAAGTCCCTCACAGCTCTTAATGTTCTACGCTACTTGTTCTTTTTTTGTCAAGTGCTTGGTCTGAGGCCGGATCTGTACTCGGGTCCTCCTGACCTCAGGGCCAGTGCCACCCAGTTGCCCCTACACTACTTGTTCTAAGATGTCTCCTAGCTCTCCTGTTGTGAGACTCAATGACATTCTATGTAATGAAACACACTTCAGTGATTGTATTCTTTCTCTTATCAATGATCATTTCAATGACTTTTGTGATTATGAAATCTGCTTGTTGATAAAAAAAAATATTAAACAAACAGAAATATACAGGAAAGATTCTTTGAAAGTGATAGGGGCCCTCAGATTATAGGACCCGGAGCATTTCCTGGGGATATATCTCTGTATCACCTGTAAGTATTGAGCACTAGACTTTCCTCCACTGACCTGTTCTTTGGGCCTTAGTTTCCTTTTCTGTAAAAATAGAGGAAATAACCCTTGCTTTCACTCTCTTGGAAGACTTTTATGAGGTTCAAAAGAGAGAGTATGTGCCAAATCACATTGCAAAGTGTAAAACACTACAGAAATGGGGACTTTGAGTGGAAATTACCCTGTGGTCACTGCCCGCATAGCATGTCTTACCCCTACCTGTGGGGGATCATGGGGATAATGGAGAGTTATTGAATATTAGTTGGAAAGGACATGACAGTCCACTTGGTTCAAACTCTTTCATTCATAGATGGGGAACCAAAGTTCAGGGAGGTTATACTAATGTGATTCTAAGTTACATTAAAAAAGGTATCATGTCCCGAATAAGAGAAATGATAGTCCTACTATGCTCTGGTCAGACCCAATCTACAGCATTTATTATATTCCAAAGCGGGCAACATATATTAGGAAGGGCATTACTAAATGGCAGTAAAAAAGGGAAGGATGAGTAAGGCTGGGGATGGGACAGAAGCTTATACCTGATGACGATCATTTAAAGAAATTATGAGTGTTAGCCTGGGGAAGAGTATATTTAAAAGAAATATGACTGCTGAAGGGTGTGATGTAGAGAGAGTGAGTCATCTGATTTTGCTCAGCCTCAGGAAGCAGAAGTAAGATTAATAAAAGATACCTACAAAGAGGCAGATTTTTGTCTCAATCTAAAAGAGGGAAAATTGATCATCAGAACTGTCCTAAAGTCAAATAGTCTGCCTTGGGACGCAGAAAGCTCTCCATCAACAGAAACATTTGAGCAGAGGCTGGACAACCCCTTCTGGGATGTTGTAGCAGAGATTTCCTTTTAAGAATTATTGGACTATTTCTCTTCTGATATTCCTTCTAACCCTGAGATACCATCATTCTGCCAAGTGATTTGTGCAAGGTCACAGAACCAGACTGAGACAGAAACTGAAGTCATTTCATTCTTCATATAGCCTCAATAAATTAATTCAACAAGCATTTATTAAATACTTTCTATGTGTCAGGTAAGAAAAAACATGAAATATGGGTAGAGAGCAAGCCTTGGAGTTAGGAAGACCTGGGTTAGAGCCCTGTGTCTGTCCCCTACTGTCTATGTGACTCTAAGTAAGTCACTTAACCTTCAGGCAACCCCAGAAAACTAAGATTATAATTAACTATTACAGAACAGTTACAGATCTGCAAGAATTCCACATACCAATGAAATCACAAGTCCCTCTCACACCCACCCCCCAAAAAAGGGTCAGGCACTGTACTAGGCCATGGGGATACAAAGATGAAAATAAAAACAATCCCTGCCCTCAAAGAGTTTATATTCTACCTTAAACAGATAACTTCAGAATCCGAAGTAAATACAAAGTAACTTCAGGAAGAAGAGGAACACTAATAAAGAGAGGTCAAGGAAGGTCTCATGTGGAAGATCTTATCTGAGTTGAGCCATGAAGGGAGGTAGGAATACCAAAATAGGATGAAAAAGGAGGACATTTCAGACCCTGGGAGCAGCTTCTGCAAAGATACGGAGATTCTAGGAGATGGAACGTAGAGCCTGGGGAACACCAGCTAGACAGTTTGGAGGTGTTGCTCCACAGGAAACATCCCATAGGCAAGGAGCTATACTGACCTAACCATGGTGGTCACCTATGGTCAGAGAAGCTCCACAACAGATTCTTCATGGCAGCCTTGTGTGAGTGGATGGTCTTTCCTAAAAGAACCATGAGCACAGTAGAGGTATTCAAGCCAAGGCTGGATGAATTTTTGTCAGATGCACTGGAGAGGGGAATCCCTGTTAAGTACTGGTGCCAGCTAAAATTCCGTCTTCTACAGAAAGCCTCTCCTAATCCCCCTTAATTCTAGTGCCTTCTCCCTGTTGATGATTTCTAATTTATCTTATATGTAGTCTGTATAATTTGTTGTTGAGTCATTTTCAGTAATGTCCAACTCATTGTGACCCCTTTTGGGGCTTTTCTTGGCAAAGATATTGGAGTAGTTTGCTATTTCCTTCTCTAGCTCATTTTATAGATGAAGAAACTGAGGCAGAGTTAAGTAACTTGCCCAGGGTTATAGTATCAGAGGCTGGATTTGAACTCAAGTCTTCCTGACTCCAGGCCTGACACTCTATCCAGTGTGCCACCTAACTGTATATAATTGTATGTTATCTTACTCATTAGACTGTTTATGACAGTCTTGTTATCAAAAGGCAGTCTTGTCTCCCTACCTCTTGATGACAGGAACTGTCTTTTACTTTTCTTTGAGTCTTCAGTGCTAAGTATAGTGCCTGAAACATAATAGATGATTAATAAATGTTTATTGACTAATAGCCTGAATGGTTGGTATAGACCCTTCCCAGATCTGAAGCTCTGAGTATTTGGGTATCTTTGATATAGTAGGAGAATCAATCTGTTTTATTACTCTTCTAGCCTGTCTGCAATGACTTCCCAGGATGCCCCAAAATATATCTTCCTGTCTGTGGCACTGATGGAAAGACTTATGGCAATGAATGCTTGCTGTGTAAGGCAAATAAGTGAGTACCACCATGACTTTCTTTAGAGATAACATTTTAAAGCTCAATGTCATTACTTCCTAGAACTTGAAACTTAAGAGGACTTAAAGGTCATGTAGTCATCTAGTAGAGATCTTAACTGGGGTCTACAGGCTGGCTCCCTACTAATGGGTCAATAGAAAAACCATGGGGGCCATGAACTTAGATGGGGAAAAAATAACATCATTATTTTCATTAACCTTAAGTTGAAATTTCTCATTTCCTTCAATTATGAAAGTAGGCAACAAATGGAAAAGGGGTTCATCAGCTTCACCCAACTGCCAAACAGGTCCATCTCTATCTCTGTCTCTGTCTCTGTCTCTGTCTCTGTCTCTCTCTCTCTCTCACACACACACACATACACACACAAACACACACACACATTTTAAAAAACAAGACAAAACAAAACACTGATCTAGTCCAAAACCTTAATTGGACAGAGACTACAAGGGAGGGGGTGCTGATTTGCCCAAGGTCTCTCTAATAAGTTACAGAAATAGGATTCAACCCTAGGTCTTCTAGCACCTAATCCATTGCTCTTTCTACAACACAATGATGGCTCTAATTACTTATATCTGTCTAGATGTAACCAAGTTCCATGTAATTAGCAGGGCCAAATAGATGGTGAGAGGAGTGCAGATGATGTAAATTAGGTCACCACTACAATTACATCAAGGAAGACTACAGTGGACAGTGAGGAGTCTCTCATAAAGAGTACCCTTGAGTCCATTTTACAACATGGAGGGACAAGGGGAACAATCCTGGTCTTGGAGCCTGAAAACTTGGGACCTAGTCCTAACTCTGCCACTAACTTGCTTCATGATCTTGGGCAGGTCACTTTCCCTCTTTAAGCCTAGGTTTCCTCTTCTGTCAAATGGACAATTTGGACCAGATGGTGTTTAAGTGCCCTTCCCTGAACTCCTATCTAGAGCTAGAGGTTTGTGTTCTATAATCTTCTTATCAGTAGCTCAATGCCTGTTACCCAAAGGGGATGCTTATGCACAACTCAAGGGTCTAAGGGTTAGGGCATGGCCTCCAAGTCAAAGCCCATGGATCTAAACTTTGATTCCCCTCTACCACCATATCCTCTGGCTAACATTTGGTATATTCCTTTTCTTTAAGGGTTCTCAACATTCTAGCTGGAGATGCCAGACACATACACTTGAAATAATAAAATAATCAGGAGGGCTAAATAACATGGTGTATACTCATAGATCTGTTACTAGTTACTCTCCTTCATGCACCCTTAATCTCAGCCAAGCTGACTTACTTGCTATTCCCTACATGTGAAATTCCACCTCCTCCCTTTGTGCCTTTGCATAGGAAGTACCCTATGCCTGGAATGCCATCCCTCCACAGCTCTGCCTCTTGGACTCCCTGGCTCCAACAAGGCTCTTTTTCAATTAGCACCTACTACATGAAGTAGGTGATTTTTCCCAATCCTCCCAGTTGAGTCATTCTCCCCATTCCTCCAACCAATTACTTTGTGCTTACTGACTATACAGTTTGTATTACACTCAAATAGATTAAGCTCCTTGAGTGCAAGGATTGTTTTATGTCTGGTGTGTTTTTTTTTATTCCTAGTGCCTAGCACACTGCAGGGGCTTAATAAATGCTTGCTGAATTGAATCTGAAAGACTCCTCAAAATATAGAATACCATATCCGGAGGGGACCTTATAGACTGTGCAGGACAGCTACTATATTTTAAAGAAAAGGAAACTGAATTCCAGGGAAGATAATTTACTTGCCCAAGGTCACACAGATCATTAGCAAAAGAGTTATAATGCACATCTGAGCCACAATTTGTAGTTCGCTACTCTTTCATAAGGGCTACCAAATCTGACCTCATACACTTCCTAGCTGTGTGTCTCTGGGCAAGTCACTTAGCTCTGTTTGCCTCAGTGTTAACATCTGTAAAATGAGCTGGAGAAGGAGATGGCAAACCATTCCAGTTGCTACTGTTCATCCTTTGTCCTCAAAGAGGATCTGTATCTTTGCCAAGAAAACCCCCAATGGGGTCATGAAGAGTAGGACATGACTGAAAGAACTGAAGGACATTAACAACAACAAAGGAGTTCAAAGGAGGAAGACTTCAGTGAATTGTGGAGGAGCGAAGGAGGTGGAGAAGGGAACACTTGAAGGAGGAATATAATTTGGACCAATTTAAGGAAAGGGGAGGACCTTCCATACCAAGGGAATAACTTGATGAAAGGGCCAAGGGAGGGTTGTGCCTGCTGAGACTATGGAATCTGAGGGCTAAGGTTGAGATTGAGGATTAAGACCTAAATTTCTTCCCTGCATAGGACACATTTCCAAACTATCCTGCAGTTTTACCCTAGCTTTGTCCTCCATCAGAGGCCTCCTCCTTACTGGGGACTGGGATAGTAGGGAACTACCCAAGCCTGATACACCAGGTTGGTCCCACACTTGGGTCTCTCAGTGTGAGGGATTATGAAGAACCCCCATTCCCTGGGCCTGGTTTGGTATCTTGAGACATTCCAAGTTTCAAAGCATTTACAAATCTTGGTACAGTGAACTTGGAATCATTTGGTAATTTTCCCATGGTCTGACTAGGTTGTTGACATGAACTTACATCTTTATCAGCATTAGGGGGAACAAACAAAAATAAGGTGTCTTTCATTTTTAGAAATCCACTGAGGTTCCAAGGTAAAATCATTAACTCAAAAAACACAGAAAGTCCGAATTGTAAATGACCTTAGAACATGAAGATTAAAATGTACCTATATCTTAAACATATCTTTTCCTATTGACTAGAACCTTTAGGGAAGTTCTGTGTAAAGGTCTGAATCAAGGATTCTTAATTTCTTTTGTGTTGTGAATCCCCTTGGCAGGGTGGTGGAACCCTTCTGAGAATTATGTTTTTAAAGGCATAAAACACAAGACATAAGATTACAAAGGAAATGAAAGTAGTCAACAAAATATTACAGAAAAAGAGTTTCCAGACCCCAAGTTAATAACTCTTAGCTAGACTTTTCCTGCCTAAATTGATTGAACAAATTCAGGGTGATGAAAATGTTACGATATGTTATGCATGAAAAGTAAGTAATTTATAGCCCCTAAGCAAATTTGATTATGTAGTCCCTAAGCAAATTTTAAATGTAACGTTTTTCTTAAAAAAAAAAAAAGAGTAGATAATACATAGGGCAGAAGCAATAATTAAGGTGATCAAACTGAAGGGGACCAGGGTCCTAGCATAGTAGTGGATTTAATTCATGTGGGAACTAGGAGTCCTGGGGAAAGAGAGGACGGGAAGAATGGAGAGAGTCTGAGGCACTTAAAAGTATTAATAGCTAACATTTATATAGCACCTACAATGTACCAGGTAATGCACCAAGCACTTTATAATTATCACCTCATTTGATCCTCACAACAACCTTGGGAGGAAGGTGCTATTATGAGTCATTTTGAAAATAAGGAAACTGAGACAAACAGAGATTAAGTGACTTGCATAGGGTCAAATAGCTGGTGAGTGTCTGAGATTGGATTTGAACTCAGGTCTTCCTGACTCTAGACTCCCCACCCTATCTACTCTGTTTCCTAGCTGCACTTGACCTTACCCAGAGGAACAAAAATCCACCGAGAAGATGAAGTTTGAAAGCTCTGGATTTAATCCAGGGAACAGAAAATGAAATGGGGTGGGAATAAAAGTATAGGTGAGGGGATATTAATCACTTCCATTCAATATGGAAAGGATTGTTGAGGTGGGAAGAATGCACTTTGCTCTGCTTAGCCCCAAAAGGCAAAAGCAAGAAGCAATGAGCAGAAATTTCCAAGAGGCTGATTTTGCTTCAAAAAAAGAAGTTTCTGAGAAAAAAAAATCTGGCCATCCATGAAATAGCTGATCTTCTGATGTTCTTTGTTCTAAGATTCCTTCTAACTTTTATATTCTGTGTTTTAAGGTTCCTTCCTATTCTAATGTTCTATCTTGCCCTTGTTCTAATAATGACTTTCTGGGGAGAATTTTCTTTCCCACTTCAAGGACTAGATTTTTGTAATAGCAGTGACTCACAGTGCTCTATCTTTTCATTTCTTCTACAGGTCAAGAGATGTTCCTGTCAAAATACAAAAACTACAGAAGTGCTGAGGAACCACAGTATCCTGGGTCCCAGTGGGACAGCATCACGGCTAACCAGCCTGATTCTTTAATAAATGCATAAGATCGATTCCTGCCATTTATGTGATTTCTCATGGAAAAAAAATATGTTGGAGAAAGAATGTACGGCATTGTGTATAAAAGAGTGGCCTCTGGGTCAGTTCAAATCCTGCCCCTGACCCCTATTGCCTATGTAGGTTCAAGCCTTGCTCTTGACCCCTACTGCCTGTATGACACATCACCTCTCAGTCGCCCAGGCAACACTCCAAGATTATAAAATGCAGAGAGAATGCTTACTTGCATTGGTAAAAAGAGCTACTCACCAGAATAAAATCATACATCTTATTTAATGAAGAAATAAAAAAGAATGAACAAGATATGGAGGAGGGGTTATGGAACAGGGACTAGAATCACTATAATTGCTTACATTTTTATAAGGCTTTATAGTAATAAAGACATTCATAGTAGTTTATGCCATTCAGAACTCACTAATACCCTCTATATGGCACAAATATTCATTTAAATGTAAGAATTCTGAGGTTCAGAAAGAAGTGACTTGGCTAGAGTCATGCAGCCAGTTAATGACATAGCCAGGATTAGAATACAGAACCTCTGACTGCCAATCCAAGGTTCTTTTCATTGCATTACGTTATCTTTCAAAGCCCCAGCCTGTAGGATGGGGAGATCACAGAATTCTAGTAGTTTAGAATTGGAAGGAATCGTATACAATATTTCTTCAAATCTCATCATTTTATGTTCACTGGTCATTTTACAAATGGAAGATCAGAGAGGTTTGGTGATTAGCCCAAGATCACACAGCTAGTACACATAGATGAGATTCAAACTCTCAAACCAGATAAAAACCAAAGAAGATATTGTCATGGATGAATAAAAGAGGAAACAGGGCCAGAAAATGATAGATAAAAAGTTCAGGAAACAAAACCCAAATATGGCTTGGAAGTACACTACAATGCCAAACGAGGACTTCCTTGAATTCTCTGAGAGCTCCCAGGAACTCCTTCTCAAGCCCACATCAGAACAGCTGACACATTCTTGACTTGCCTTTAATGATCATTTCATTCTCCCAAAGTCTCATTTTGAGGTTCAAGACAGAGAGAAATACAGCTCATGCTAGTGAGAACTTGCTTCACTGAAGTTAATTGAGAACAAAAACCAAGGCTATAGTGAAGGGCACGTGACAGTCTCTTGTGAAGCCGCTCAGGTCCAGGCCTGTCTCTTCATTCTGTCATGTAGTAGCAATAGACATAAAGTTCAACCAGGAGCTGGCCAGCTTGGTTGGGACTGATAGCTAACTCACCGCAAGTGCCTGCTGCCCTCTGCCAAAGCACATTTGCCACCAAATAAAATATTCAGAGGAGTTTTACACATCTGCTGATATGCAACAACTCTATCACTATGGTTCTTAACAATGAGGATCAGAAATCAGCAGCAAAAGAACACACAGAGGTAGACCTAATTTCTTCAGGGCTTATTGCTAATGCCTTATCCAGAAAGTGTCTCTAGTGATTCTAGTGACCTGTTCTCCTCATCTTCCCTTGAGGATAAAGACCAAATGTGACCAGACTGGCTCAGGGAAGAAGAGATGAAAGGAACACCCATTCTAGACCTGCTGCTAAAACATGGGGGCACTGGTGAAGGAGAAAAGACAGGGACTTGGGAGTAAGTTATAACTCCATCATAGAGTTTGTGACTGAGGGGAAACAACATGGATATAACCTGGCACACACCCTAGTTTTGGAAAGGGCAGATGTCAGAGGATTCGGAGTTCAAATCTTAGTATCTGTGTGACTCTGTGTAAGTCACTTAATCCTGTTTGCCTCAGTTTCCTCATCTGGAAAATATGTGTGGTGAGTTTGACCCCACTCCTCTAAACCATTTTTTAAAAAATCTACTATACTACACTACTATAAACCATTTTTTAAAAATGTAAAAAGTTAGTGGCAAGCCATTATTGTATTTAATTGAAGGGCCCTCAAGCGACCAGTGAGGCATATTAATATGACCTTCAGATGCATGGTTTACAATCAACCATAACTTGAGTTTCTAGGAATTGAGAGTTTGAAGGGACTTGAGGAATCATTGAATCAATCTCCACATTTTAGAAATGGGAAAATTGGGCAGTGTCCAAGGTCACACACCAAGCCCAGACAAGGACTGGATGGTCATACTCCACGTTTTCAATAGTTTCTAGGTATGCAGAATTCTGGTTATAGTCAGAGAGCTCTGGGTTCAATTTCTACCTCTGGCAATTATTAGCTTTATGGCCAAGGGCAAGTCACTGAGAGAATATAACATCTACTGTACTTTGCAGGTTTGTTATGAGAGTCAAAGGAAAATATGTATGTAAAATGCTTTGGTAAATCTTAATGTAATGTTGACTACAATTGTTAGTTATTATTATGCACTATTCCCTTCCTCTATGACGAAGCAAAGCAATTGGTGCCAAGCACAATTTTAGTCTAGGAGGGGTTCCTAGAAAGCCAATGGCCAGGTATTTACTGACCCAAACAACCAGGAAAGTTTTGCAGGTCTACCTTCCTTAAACATAATTTTTACACCACTATCCCCTTTTCTCTGATCCTACTCACATGCTGCTAAATACTGCTGGGGAAAGTCACAGAACTGTGCCAACTGGGTCCACCACAAATTTATTGAAGTAGAAGTGTAAGTGTATTATGCATGGTTATAAGGAGTGCCTCTCAAGTGTACACAGAGACAACCACACCACTTTCTACTCTGTTCACCAGCTCATTTCCCCATTAAATTTTGAAGGTTTGAATGCATACTCTGGAATGTATTATGAATTATTCCAAAATGCAAAAAAGTCTCTGTTCTTCTCTATATATGTCTTCCTAACTCTGTCTCTCTCTGTCTGTCTCTGTCTCTCAGTCTCTCTGTGTGACTCTGTCTGTCTGTCTCTGCCTTTGTTTTTCTGTCTCTGTCTCTGTCTCTGTCTCTCTCTCTCCCATCTTCCTTCTCCATCTTCCCAATAAATGGCTTGAATCTTCAGTGTTTCCTTCTTCCATAGTCTGGCTTTCTCCTCTCTTACTCCCATACCCTCAGATTTAATGAATCAGACAATTCAATACAAATGGCCACATACTTTATCAGCAAATATCAGAAGGAAAAAATAGGGTGGCATTAAATCAAGGTCTAGTAAGCTGCAATAGAACTTGTTGCTTTAACTGATCCCAGTCAACTCATACTGTTTTCTTGCTCTCTTCTCTCTCCACCTCCTTGAAAACTCCTAGATTCAGTCCAAGTTGGAGAAGTACCCAATCCCTACTCCTTGATTGTTTGGAAGAAGAAACAGTCACTTCTTCCTCCTTCTATGCCTCTTGTCATGCAACTTCTTGGGGGAAAGTCTCTCTTCAAGACAAAAAAGCCATGAAAATATAGAGAATTCATGGAGCTCACCAAACCTCCAATGCAGCATTGCTGTAGAAGTTATATCATATCAAATGAGTCTGGAAGTTTTCTTACTTCCACAAGTTTCCTGCACCACCCTTTAAACTACCTTTCATCAAACAGCCTTTATTTTCTATTTTACTGAAAAAATAGAAGAAATCTGCCATGAGCTCCTACTTCTCTCCTACTTTACATTGAAAATTCCGCTACATTACTTCCCATTCTCTCTTCCTTTACTACAGTTCCCAAGAAAGAAGAGGTCCTTCTCTTTGCCTTTGTCAAATACTTTTCTTGTGCTCCCTTCTGATCTCCTCTAGGAACAGGCTTATTTAATCATTCACTTCTAAACCCCTTACAGTCTGAAGCAGGAGCACCAGATGAGTAGAAATACCACTAGACATTAGCTTCCCTGAGAAGCCAAGCGCACAAGACTCTGCCAAAACTGGAGGACGGCTCAAACTGCATCATCTACTAATTGCCCCTGCTTATTTCCAGAGCCACCCAGAAGCTAAGCAAAACAAGCAGGAAGGAGTTGACCCAGCACCAGCACCTTCTGTGATCTGGGTGGAGACTGACTACAGCACTATTCCCCTGCCCCTAATAAGAAAGCAAGGATGAATACAATCCTATACCCCTGGCCCTTGCTCAGAAATAATACTCTTGGAAACTGTAAGCTTTATTTTTCATATACCATCCACCACTACCCTTATGGGTTAATATTTCCCCCACACATACTTGATTTTCTCCTTGTCTTGTATTAATCAATCACTGTCCACAAAGAAGAAAACTATCCTTGATTCCCACCCCCTGTTCTCTCATACCCATCTTCCTCTACTTCACCTATATTCCACTAAAACCCTGGAACCTCTTGCACAGTGCCCTCTGGGATTCCCATTCCACAGTGAACAAATGTTCATTTGTCCTAGATCTCTTTATCTAACACCTTTTCTATCTACTAGGCCTCAGTGAGACCTATCCCCCTATTCTCCCACACCTGATAACATTACATCCTAAGGCCTTCTCTCCACCAGTGCCCACACCTTCACCTATGCACACCAATCCTGAAAGAGGAGTCAGAATACTTCTTGCTCCCTACTGCAACTTCTAGGCTGTCCTTCTATTGACATCACTCATCAACCTTTCCTCTGTTGAAGTTAAAAGTATTAAAGTTTTGTACACAATCCAGATCATGGTAGCACTATATGCCAATGCTCAGGTCATTCTTCTTACTTTCACAAGGAGTTCAACATCTGTTTCACCATCTCAGTCCTGTCCCCATCTCCTGCTAAGGATCTGCAACATTCATTTTGATGATCCCTCAAACTCTCTACCTTCCCAGTTTTTCTCTCTCCTTAAATTTCATGACCTACTCCTTCACTGCACCAGAGCCCCAAATAGGAATGGTAATACACTGGATCTCCCCATTTTCCACAAATGTTCTACTTTCCTGATTGAAAGCTCTAATACTCCTCCATTTGACCATAATCTCCTATCATTCCATCTATTCCTAGATCTCATCCCTCATAAACCTATTATTCAGGGTAATTGAGACCTCTAGTGCCTTTATTTCTCAATACTTTCTCAGATTCTGGCTTCACTTCCCTCCCCCTCCAATCTTGATCTAAAAGTTAGACAATTCAACTCTACATTGACCCCTACGCTCAAATCCTTTGCTCTTGTGCTCTCACTGTTCCTACTTTGCCAAAAATTACTCACACCATGTACCTCCTCCACCCATACCACTATGCTGAGTGGGCACACATTATTAATAACTTAATAACATTATATAAAAAGGATTCTAGGGGCAGCTAGGTGGCACAATGGTTAGAACACCAACCCTGGATTCAGGAGGATTTGATTTCAAATCCGGCCTCAAACATATAACACTTACTAGCTGTGTGACCTGGGCAAGTCACTTAACCCAACTGCCTAACCAAAAAAAAAAGGATTCTATCTTGTGATGACATGCTCTATACAATGACAACAGGGTAACTGGGTTATAGTCCAGTCAATGACACAAGCTTCCTGTATTACCTCAAGCAAATTAAATGTTCTCTGTGAGCCACAGTTACCTCAATGGTAAATGAAGGGGTTGGACAATCAGATATTTAAAGTTCTTTCCCACTCTGACATTTTATGGACCATGTTCTAACATTTCTTTAAGGTTGACCTTTAATTTTCTAGGTGCTCAAGTCCCTTCTAACACTGACTGTAAATATTCTATGTACTAATGCCCCAACTAGTCCTCATGTCCCATGTTCTATAATCTCATTCTTCACTCTGTGTCTCTCACTTCTCTATCGGGGTGGGGAGGAGGGAGGGTGGCATGTTTCATCATGAGTCCTTTTGAATTGTGATAAATTATATATGTGTGGAGCAGCTAGGTGGTGCAGTGGATAGAGCTCTGGTCTTGGAGTCAGGAGGACCTGAGTTCAAATCCAGAATCAGACACTTGATATTTCCTAGCTGTGTGATCCTAGGCAAGTTGTTTAACCCTGATTGCCTCACCAAAAAAAAAATATATATATATGTGTGCTTATATATACACATACATATACATAGATATAAAGATATATAGATAGATAGATTTTATAGATGAGGATACCAAGGCCCAGAGGGATGAAATGATTTGCCAAAGCTCACATAGGTAGTCAGTAGTAGGTGTGGATTCAAACTCCTATTTTCTGACTTCTATTCCACTGTCTTTTCATTATACTCCCAAAAATAAAACCTGGTGATATAAATAATATGTTTTTATTGAAACTGAAATGAATTTTAAGAAATTTCTTTTCACAATATATTTTGTGAGCATCTAATGACATAACACATAAAAGTAGTTTGTTAAATAAATCCTACTTCTTAATATTATTTTATTATAGCAATTTTACATAATTGTTTTTAAACATTAAACTATAACCCATATATCAGAGCAGCCTGCTTGCTTGTATATTCTAGGAGGACATTGAACATCTCTTCATTCAACAACATTAAATAAATATACTTTAAGCTCTAGGTTAATAAAAATGTAAAAAACATATAGTCTCTACTCCCAAAAACCACACAACCTATCTGAAAAAATGAGGATAAGGAGCGAGGGGGAAGCCGTGTATCTTACCTAAGCATTGTATCTCTCTGTGCCACCTTGTTTAGGAGCAACATCTTAACCCCTTCTTCCTATGAAAGTTAAACTAGTTTTTCCTTACTTGGTCCTTAAAAATTTCCTCCAGACTTGTTTGACTGAAAGGACAGAACCTTGGTTCACTTCCTCTTCACCTAAGTACAAAGCAGCTCCAAGGACCCAGGGAATCAGGAGAGGTTTGGCTGGCAGATCCCAATGAGAGCATACTCACTTGAATGAACTCAAGGTGTTCTCAATGACTATCTTTGTCAAATATTCTACTCCTACTATGGCTAAGTGAATATCCTTTTGCTAACTGCTGAATAACTTATGAGTATCTCATTTTATTCCATAATCAAACCTAACTTACTAGGGGACTAGCCTGAACCAAACCTGGACCAGAACACACCCCTACTCAATGCACTTAGGAAGTCAGGGATAGAGGAAATGAAGGGCTCAAGACTCAGGGTAAGCCCCTGGTCACAGTCTGGGGTTCATGCTCCAAGTCCTTGTTTTATACATTCTCTGAGATGAATCTTGGGAGGTAAGTGAGGCTGTTGGAAAGCTTAGATCTCTATGCATGATTTATAAGCTTAGGGTGTTCTGATGCAGTGCCAGAGGCTGAGCATGCCAAGGAAAATTGCCATGGGATGCTTGGAAAGTGGCTTTAGAGCTGTTGCTGCAAGAACTTTGGTGGTGGGATGCAAGTAAAGTGAGCAGGCGTATCCAGCACATACTCATAACCAAGAACAGGCAGGGGAGGGGACTCCAAGGGAGCAGGAGCAGTGGATCACCCCCAGGTAAAGAGTGGCACCAGAGATTTGGCTGTGTTACAGGAGAGGTAGAATTATATAGGGACCAAAACAGAGTCAGAGCAGTCTTCTCTTTCCCTGATCCTTAGTCAGAGAGTTAGTCATCACTGGGGCTTGATACAGAATCAGCCCCACCAAGACAAAGCTGGTTCCCAGCCAGAATGGGTGAGGTTGGTTGATAAGGGGGAGTGGACAAGTCCTTTCATTTCTCAGAGAATCTGTCTTCCCATATGTACAATGAAGGCATTTGGCCTAAATATTCTCTAAGTTTCCTTCAAGTAATGATTCTAGGGCTGCTCTTCTTTTCCTTTATAGTCCCTGCATTGTTATCACCAGAGGCATGATAAAAGACAGTACAATATTTTTTTAAAAGACAGAGCAGTGAAAAGTTGAATGGTTAGAATGTTTTAAAAGCAGTTGATTAAAGTCTTTCTGTGTTCTGCATCTGAACATTTCAGAGTCACCCGTTTTATAGGAAACAGTCCAGACTTGCCAAGGGCCCTGAGACCAAATAAAGAACCCCAAACTTGGAACAAGGAGAGATGAGGGTAGTTGTGACTGAATTCAATTAGACAAGTGATAGTAAAGAAAAATTAAATTAAATATAGAGGTAGTGTAGGGTAGAGAAATGGACACTAGGTTCAGAGAAGACCAGGGATGAAGCCCTGATATCAACCTTGATGGTTTGTATAATTCTGGGCATCTCACATACCCCCTCTGATCCTCAGTATTCTTATCTGAAAAATGTGGTACTTGGATAAGATTTAAATATCATTGATTTCCTTTGTAAACTTGTATATTTTATTTTATGCATTTAAAACCATTTCTGATAAGGGGTCCATTGGGTATGAACTGACTTCAAGTGTCAATGTCTTTCACAGGTGCCTCTACAGTGAAGACGAGATCAAGAAGACTAAGGATGAAAGATGAAGAGAGGTTGGGAATGGAGGGAAGGAAACAAAGAAATGTCCTTCATGAAAGGCAGGTGGGTTTTCTCTGAGGGGGCCTAGATGGAGCCCTCATGAGTGATCAGAAGCCTCTCCAGGCTGCTACTTACAGACACAGACACTTGGCACACATTTTAGCTCTGCTTTTATTGTCTTGGATTAAGCAAACAGCCCATGTTTGCTGACACTTGAGCCAAGTTCAGCAGAAGAATTTGAGGCTGGAACTGCCTTCAGGGCCATGGGCTGGGCTGAACCACCAGTCTGGGCACTCTAGCTACTAAATGCTTCTCTTGGGAGCTTTATTTCTATGAGGATGAGTGCTTTGGCTTACCCTCCAGTCCCACCTGTGCTTCCTTCCTGACACATTTAACTGCTGGCACCACTTCTCCTCCTCATTCCTCAGTACCCTCCCAATTTTTTGGCATTTTGATAAATGTGCCCTTCAGGAGCTCCTAACCAAAAGGCCTAGCTTCCTTGAGGAGCAGTTGGCCCACACTTTGCATGGTCCACATATTCTCGCTAAAGTTAGGTGAGGAAGTGACCAGAGAAACTCCCACTGCCATAGAAGACTAAGGCAAATTTGTGCCATGGACTCCTCTGGCAGTCTGCTGAAGACTATGGACACCTTTTCAAAAATGTTTTTAAATGCATAAAATTAAACATATGGAAGGTGAGTAGATCCACTTAGAAGTTTTAGAAAACAAAAACAGGCATTTATAAGGGTGGGAGTCAGAAGGAAAAACAGAGGGAGAGAACACTGTTAAAGTGTTATCAAAACAGCTGTCATTTCCAGTTAAGGTGGTGACAGGCAAACTCATAGAGGAGCAGCCCTCTCATATACACCCCTGGAAAATATTTAAAAAGGCACTAAAGAGGAAAATGGGCAGCTAGGTGGTGTAGTGGATAGAACATAGGGCCTGGAGTCAGGAAGGCTCATCTTCATGAGTTCAACTCTGTCCTTAGACACTCAAGAACTGTGTGAACCTGGTCAAATCACTTAACCCTATTTGCCTCAGTTTCCTCAACTATAAAATGATCTGGAGAAGGGCATGGCAAACCGTTTCAGTATCTTTGCCAA
Source organism: Vombatus ursinus (assembly GCF_900497805.2). Taxonomy (NCBI): domain Eukaryota; kingdom Metazoa; phylum Chordata; class Mammalia; order Diprotodontia; family Vombatidae; genus Vombatus; species Vombatus ursinus. The sequence goes on along the minus strand of NW_020954641.1, from coordinate 589,031 downwards.
GCAAACCTCAAACAGTCAGACACAACTGAAATAACTGAACAACAACAAAGAGAACAAAGATAAATAACACTGAATAAAAATATAAAGACTTTTCTTCAATCCATTTCACAAAAGTTTGGTCAGAAGCTTGCAGGTACTAGAAGAGGGTTTTTGCTAGGGAAGTTAGCAGTCATTCCAATAAGCGGACCTAAAACCTGTGGGTGATACGAGAAGGGGCACAGACCAGAAAAACTAGAATGAGTTCCAAGAAATGGGCCTGAAGCATGAAGCAGGTGTTAGAAGGGAGATGGTGCTATGTAAACCAGTATAATTTCTGATAGTTCAGGCCCAAAGTCAATAAGATCTCACCCTTGGCCAGGAAGGAACAGGATTAGTGAACAGAGCCAGCCATCACAGGCTACTGTTCAGGAAGATAGGATTCATTACTCAGAGTACTGGGAAGAAGGGGGACAGCAAGAAATAGGTCAAACTCATTAACTGGGTATGTCCTTAGGGACATTGTAGAAGGCCTCAGACCGGTGTGATCTCCAACATCTTGTTGGTGCTTTCTTTAAAGGGCCACAGCAAAGATGGAACCAACTCCCTACCAGAGCATTGTATAAAGAAACCAAGTTAGAGATAAGAAAAAAACCAGCATGTACATTGGACTACCAGGAAAATGAGACAGGAGACAAGAATTGAGTCAAGGAATAGAGCCAGTGCCTGCTGGCCCACCCAAAACAACAGCTGCCATAGCAGCATCCAGGTAGTGGAGAAAGGATCAAATAGGGCCTACCCAAACCATCTAAGAGTGCCAGCCTAGGTTGAGTCTGCCTTGACACAAAGTTATCAATCTAGGAACTGCAGTTAAATAGAAGAAAACACCCAACACAATGAAGAAATATTATATGTTAAGAGAAGGCCAAGAAGTAAACTCAGATAAAGAGAGTAACTTTGCAACAAAAACAAGCAGAGTACAAGAGGAAAAAAATTACTAAACTACAAGGACCACAATAATAATGGTTAACATGTATACAGCACTTTAATGTTTGCCAAGTGTTTTGCATTTATTATTTTATTTGATACTACAAAAGCAGTTGAAAAAATGAAATTAAGTAAAATTAAATTAAAATTGAAATAAGAAATCTAAAAGAAAAAAATTAGAATAAATAGCTTAGAATAAAAAGAATAACCCTTATCCAAGTACCAGACTCCCTGGAAAATAGAATGGAGCAATCAGAACTCAATGATAATATGAGATGATAAGAAATGTTAAAACAGTCAAGAGATTTAAAAATAGAAGAAAATGTCAGGTATATCCCATTTTTAAAAATTTACTTGGAGAATAGCTTAATGAGAGATAACTTCAAATCATCTGGCTCCCTAAAACCATAACCAAATTTTAAAAAGTTTGATATCATACTTCAAGAAATAATAATAGAAAACTGCTCATAACTATTGCAACCAAAGGGTAACATGAAAATAGAAAGAATTTATTGATTACTGCCAGAAAGAAACCCCAAATTAAAAACAAACAGGAATGTTATAGCCAAAATTTAAAATATCTAAGTCAAAGAAGAAGTACTATAGAAAGAAAGGGTTCAAATCCCAAGAAATCATTCAGGAAAACACAAGACTATGCTGCAAGGAGAGAAAGTTTAGGAATATAATATTCCAAAGCAACAGTGTCAAACTCAAACAAAATGGATTCATGATGGCTGCATATTGACTTAGAAAACCACAAGTTAACATTACCTATGTTTTATTGTATTTTTATTTTGTTGACTATTTCCCATTTACATTTTAATATAGTTTGAGTGTTGTGGGACAAATGAGGTTTCAACAGGATCAAAGTTAAACCTCTATTCCAAAATGTAAAAGATAAAAAATCCCAAACAAGATTAACATCCTAAATGAAATATAATAAGTATAATTCTATAGGACAAAGGGGTGGGGGGGTGGAGTGTAAGGAGAAATATGTCTTTAGTATAAGTGGATTGTCAAGCATTCCAGAAAAAATATCAGAGCTAAGCAGAAACCCTGAAATCCAAAGAGGAATAAATAGGAAGCTAGAAAATTAAAATACATTTATAGAATTGAAAGGTGCTAAATGATGCTACAGTCTTCAGACACTAGGGACAAAGTCAAGCCAGCAGATCATACAACACATCAACACCAATGGAAAGGCTGTCTACCACAGGAAGGAAAGGTCTTAGATCAAATACCAGGACACCACCAGACCACTATCAGGTGACTGCAACAGGGTAAAACACAAATTTGCAGCTTTATTGTCCACTACCCAATTCCTGGTCATAGATCCAGGTCAGAGTAAGGAGATTGTATTTGTGGGTGGCATTCCCAGATTAGGAGGCCCTGGGTGGTATATGAAGAAAAGATGAAGGTCAACAGGCAGTGGCAATGGTAGGGCTCAGACTCTCAAATCAGAGTAGGGTCTCATTTCCAACATCTACCCAAGCTTTGAGGAGAATAACAAAGGCAGGAATCCCAGACCAAAGAGGAGCCTACAATTCTGCCACTTTGAACCAAGAGTTTTCCAGATGGCTGATGGAGGCAGAATTTAGTAGCAGTCTACCCTTGAAAACACCCAAACTCAGGTCAGCAATTTGCAAAGTTCAGACTAGGGAAGGGAGAGGGATGAAATCAGATCACAACATGGTAGCACAATTAAAAGCTTGCAGGTTCCCAGCCTATATCTAAGATCCTGAAATAATACACACTAAATACTCCAAAAAACTGACCAATCCAGATTTACCTCCAAAAGTGCTGCAGAGACCAGCCCTAACATTGAGTCAGAAGTCAGGAAGTAGACAGAAAGAATAGGCAAACAAAAAAAAATATAAAGAACCCAATCATAATGAGATATTATGGTGGTAGGGAAACTCAATACCCAAAGACAGGAAAAAAAAAAAGAATGACTCCAAAATATCTACAAGAATTCTCTGAGGAAAAACCCAGCTTGTGCAAAAACTCAGCTAGAATCTTTGGAAGAGATAAAGTAAGAGTTTTAATAAAAGAATTAAAAAATATATAAATGAAATGATAGCACTGAGAAAAAATGGAAAAGAGTTGACAGCAATGGAAGAAAGAATTGGAAGGGGAATAAACAGTTTGGAACAAGAGGTACAAAATGTTGTTAAAGAAACAAACTCCCTGAAAATTATAATGGACCAAATAGAAACCAATGAATCATGAAGCAACCAGAAATAATAAAACAAAGTCAAAAGACTGAAACATATAGAAAAAAATTTTAAGATATTGTTCCAGGTCATGTGATCAGTGAGATGGCAAACATTGTCTCCCAACTCCATGATCTCTCAAACATCTCCAAAACAGAAATTATGCAACAAAGATGAAGCAACTTCAGCTGTCTCCATGGTCTGGGACAATCAGAATCTAAAAGAAGGTAAACCCATCCTCCACCCCCCAAGAAACCTCAGGAACTGATGCTGACTGACCTAGAGCTCACTCAATATGCCTCCTCTATTTTCCATGCTATCAGCAGAGAGGCTACACTAATACAATGAAGGATATGACATAGGCTTATATCAAAACCACTCCTTCCTGCTCCCCCTTTCCAGTGCTATGGAGATCCTGGTTCCAGGTTGTAGAGGTTCACTCAGACCTTAAGAGTCAGCTTGGCCATAGCCCATCAAAAGCAAAATCGTACCAGACACATCAATCTGGAAGCACCAACACTGCACTGCTGCCAACACTGATGCCAAGGAAACTAGGGTGGGGTAGCACTCCACCAAGTCTGAGGGAAAGAACACAGCATTCAATTGGTGCCTGTTCTGACCATCCAAAATTCAGTTAGGGCAAAGATCTAGGTTAATGAACCATGAATTGTCCCACATTGGACGACACTGATCCAACACTCAAAGAAAACACAATCAGAAAGGAGGGAGCCAGGAAACTAATTATAAGGAAAATAAGAGGGGAAATTAACAAAGAATTCAGGAAGAAGAAAACTCATAGATCTTAAACGTAAACAGACAAATGAACAGGAAAAACAATAACAAGAGAAGAACATGTGGAGTCAGATCTAGTAAACAAATTCAAGCATCTATGAATAAATACTGACAAATAAAGAAAAATGATCTAACACTTAATGAGATAGAGCACCCTGTGGAATTTGAGAACATGAAGCCACAACACACTATTCCTGAATGGTTTAATAAAGAAATGGGAATTAGTAAAGCAGAATTGGTGTTGTGAACAGCAAAAATAATGAACAAAGTAGAAAAACCATCTGCAATGGTAAATTTCACCAAAGAAACAAAAGAGATGACAATAGATTGGGAATGCAAATAAACAAAAACGAAGGTCAACTAAGAAAAAAGGAAACAAAAAAAAATTAAAGAAAATATGCTCACTAAATAAGCAAAACATACTGAACTTGAAGACAGGATGGGCAGATACAACCTAAAGATCATAGATTTCCCAGAAGAACACAACAGGACCAACAATCCTTAACACTACAAAGAAAGAAATAATAGAGGAAAACTGCCCCAAACTTCTGAACATAAAAAATGAAGGAAACTGAGAGACAATGGTCTGAGCATGATTAATTTATTAGGTAGATGAGCAGTAACCAATAAATTGGGTCAATGACCTCTCTTAATGGCCAAATAACTTGAGGTAGTGCTCAGTAGCCTTCATATAGGTTTGGGGAGTACAGAGTTGGATAGGTGAGGAAGACAATGCAATTGATTACAGGGTAGACAACTTCATGGGGGTGGGGAGAACTTGATTGGTTACATCAAGAAAAGCAAACTAACACCCATGTGGGGACAGTCACCACCCCTCTCTATTGTTAAGGAATGCTTGATTGATTTATGGGACTCATCTATATCCTGAGGACATTGTTAATGCACCAGGGATAGAACACTCCCTGGCTCCAAAGTGGGCTTGTTTGGGAGATAAGACCCTCCTTAATTGTATAAGGACAGACAAAAATGGACAATATACCTTGTGAAAATATACCAGATCAGCTTGCAGGCCTTTGAAGATAAGGTATATTAGATAACAGTTTTTCTTTTAATTATACCTTTAAACTAACTCAGAGGGAAATCAAATTGAGCTCAGCTCAAGGACATAGAGAAGTACTTTTAGGCAGATGCAGACTCAGTTATAAAATTAATGCAGCATAAAATTTTTTACATTGTAGAATGAATACAGTAGAAATCAATACAGAAGAAACTAGAGGTAATATTAATTTGGATATTTTCATGGGTTAGTACAAAGTCACAACAAAACTGGAAATCCATCTCACCAGTTATGGGCAAGGGCTTGTGTTACCATTTGTTGCTGCTACCCTAAGCTCCAAGTCATAGAACAACATGTTGATGACCAGAGTAGAGGAATCATAAAATATAAGTCCATCTATGAACCTAGACTAGACAAAGTAAGAGATGAAGTCAAAGAGCTAATACAATCTGAAGTGGATAAAAATTGAAGACTTTGAGACCACAGAAAATCTTCACTTAATACAAACTCCAGAAATTATACCTAATAATAAAACAAATGACTAAAACAGCATTGATATCTCAAGTGATTTAGAAGAGGAAATGGGCACACCTAGCTGGGAATTACAAAAAATTCTTTTTGGGGCCTGATGACATGACTCTAACTAGCAGATTAATTATATCAAAACAGACTAATATGAATTGTAGCTAGTTGACTTCCAGGTTGCTCAGTGGATAGATCACTGGGCCTGGAGTCAGGAAGACCTGAGTTCAAATCTAGCCTGGGCAAATCACTTAACCTGTATCTCTCTTAGTTTCCTCATCTGCAAAATGTAGTAGGTGTTATATAAATATTAGTTATTTTAGAGGTAGTAGACTTGGATTTAAGAAGACCTGAGTTCAAATGCTGCCTTAGACACTTTCTAGCAAGTCATTTAATTTCTCTGAATCTCAATTTCCTCATCTGTAGAACAAGCAAAATAATAGCCCCTATCTCACAGAGTTGTTACAGGGATCAAATGAGAAACATACGTAAAGTGCTTTGCAAAGCTTAACGTACTATACATATGCTGGCCTGTTATTTTTTCATTATTAATTTATTTATTTTTAGTTTTCAACATTCATTTCCACAAGATTTTGATGTTCAAATTTTCTCCCCATCCTGCCACTCCCCCATCTCAAGACAGTGTTCATTCTGAATACTCCTTCCCCTAATCTGCCCATCTTTCTATCTACCCCCCTTTCTCTTATCCTCTTCCCCTTCTATTTTCCTGTAGTGCAGGATAGATTTCTATACCCTATTGCCTGTATATCTTATTTCCCAGTGGCATATACAAACAATTTTTAATATTTGTTTTTAAAGCTTTGGGTTCTAAACTCTCTCCCTTGCTCACTCCCCACCCACCCTCATTGAGGTGGCAAGCAATTCGATATAGGTTATATTTGTATGGTCATGCAAAACACTTTCAGAGTACTCATGTCATGAAAAACTAACTATATTTCCATTCATTCAATCCCACCCCCTGCTTATTCTATTCTCTCTTTTGACCAAGTCCCTCCTCAGAAGTGTTTGCTTCTGATTACCTCCTCCCCTAATCTGCCCTCCCCTTTATTATTCCCTTGCTCTCTTATCCCCTTCCCTCCTATTTTCCTGTAAGGTAAGATGGATTTCCATAGCCAATTGAGTGTGTATGCTATTCCCTCCTTAAGCCAAATCTTTTTCTAATCTGTTTTATATGAGAAAATTTACCGCATTCTACCTCTCCCTTTCTCTTTCTCCCAGTATAATCCTCTCTCACTCCTTGATTTCATTTTTTAGATAACACCCCTTCATCTTCAACTCACCCTGTGCCCTCTATCTATCTACCTATCTATACATATGCATATATTTTTTCCCTTCCAACTACACTAATACTGACAAAGGTCTCATGAATTACAAATATCATCTTTCCATGTAGGAATGTAAACAGTTCAACTTTAATAAGTCTCTTATGATTTCTCTTTCTTGTTTACCTATTCATGCTTCTCTTGAGTCTCATGTTTGAAAGTAGAATTTTTATTAAGTCTGGTGTTTTCATCAAGAATGCTTGAAAGTCCTCTATTTCACTGAATATCCATTTTTTTCCCTTGAAGAATTATACTCAGTTTTGCTGGGCAGGTGATTCTTGGTTGCAATCCTATCTCCTTTGCCCTCCAGAAAATCATATTACAAGCCCTCTGGTTCCTTAATGTAGAAGCTGCTAAATCTTATGTTATCCTGATTGTGTTTCCACAGTACTTGAATTGTTTCTTTCTGGCTGCTTGAAATATTTTCTCCTTGACCTGGGAACTCTGGAATTTGGCTATAATATTCCTAGGGGTTTTCCTTTCGGGATCTCTTTCAGGAGGTGATCAGTGGAGTCTTTCCATTTCTATGTTACCTTCTGGTTTTAGAATATCAGGGCAGATTTCCTTAATAAGTTCTTGAAAGACGATGTCTAGGCTCTTTTTTTGATGGTGGCTTGCAGGCAGTCCAACAATTTTTAAATTATTTCTCCTGGATCTATTTTCCAGGTCAGTTGTTTTTCCAATGAGATATTTCACATTGTCTTCTATTTTTTCAGTCTTTTGGATTTGTTTTACAATTTCTTGATTTCTCAAAAAGTCATTAGCTTCCATTTGCTCCATTCTAGTTTTTGAGGAAGTATTTTCTTCAGTGAGGTTTTGTACTTCCTTTTCCATTTGGCTAATTCTGCTTTTGAAGGCATTCTTCTCCTTATTGGCTTTTTGGACCTCTTTTGCCATTTGAGTTAGTCTATATTTTAAGGTGTTATTTTCTTTTGTATTTTTTTGAGACTCCTTTAGCAAGCTGTTGACTTGTTTTTCATGATTTTCTTGCATCACTCTCATTTCTCTTCCCAGTTTTTCCTCTACTTCTCTTACTGGCTTCTCAAAATCTTTTTTGAGCTCTTCCATGGCCTGGGACCAAGTCATATTTTTCTTGGAGTTTTTGGGTGTAGGAGCTTTGACTTTGTTGTCTTCTTCTGATTTTTGTTTTGATCTTCTTTGACACCAAAGAAAGATTCTATGGTTTTAATTTTTTGTACTATTTGCTCATATTCCCAGCCAATTGCTTGACTTTTAAACTCTTTGTTAAGGGCAGGGTGTGCTTCCAGAGTGGAGAATATACTGTCCTAAGCTTCAGGGGTGTTGTGCAGCTGTTTTCAGAAATACTTCTAGGGATCAGTAAATTTTCAGTTCTTCCAAGGTGGTATGATCAAAAGCAAGATGTTTACTCCTTTCCTGACCTGTGCTCTGGTCTATGAGAGACCACAAGCACTTTTTTCTGTCTGGGAACTGTGAGAAGGCTTCCTTCTCCACCACCACCACAAGCTCCACCATTCCAGTGCTCCTCCTCACCCCAGGATCACCACCCAGAACTGTGACCTGGATCTAAGCATTGGCAAAGCAAGAGAATCCTGCCTCAGTGCCAGCAAAGAGATCCCTGCAGTCCCCCTCTGATCAGCTGCTTGCTCCCCCCTCTATCTGTGGGCTGAGAGCTCTGGAAACAGTTGCTGCCCTGGGGCTGCACCTGCACTGGGGCCTGCAGGAGCTCCACTCTCACCATGGTCTGACAGACCTTTCCTACTGACTTCTCTGTTGTCTTTGGTGTTTGTGGGTTGAGAAGTCTGGAAACTGCCACAGCTGTCCATGATTCAGTCCCCTGAAGCCTGCACCAGGTTTACTGAGGCCTGGTCTTTGCCTGGGGTCCCACACTGAACTGTGATCCTCTCCCAGCCTGGGGCAACAGACCTTTCCAATCAACTGTCCAGGTTGTCTTTGACTGGAAATTTGTTTCACTCTGCCTTTTTGTGGGTTCTGCTGCTCTACAATTTGTTTAGAGCCATTTTTACAGGTATTTGGAGGGGTTTAGGAGAGAGCTCTGGTAAGTCACTGCTTTCACTCCACCATCTTGGCTCCATCCCATGGCCTGTTATTTTTTTAAGCTGGTGTCTGCTGTAACTATTATGAATGAATACATTTCCGTACACTATTTGACAGAAAGTGTAAAAAACATTTTGGGCCTCGCATGCAACTACATATGTGCCAGGAACCACACTGAAGAAAGGTGGCACCACCAAGGAATGCCCTCTAACAGCAGGCATGAAGTGCCATCATGACAGAAGTGACTTGAGAGAGCTATTGAAGTGGTGGGGGAAAGGCACCAGAAGATTATATTACCACCTCTCTGGAATACTGTTTATATATGCAATTAAAATACCATTTGCCCAACTAAAGGCCACAAAAAAGTATCAAAAGGAAAGGAATCTAGAAAACATCATCAGAAATTCTAAATTCTCTTAATCAGAAATTAAAAACAAAACTCAAAAATTTAGTGCTCTGATAAGTCAAACCATCATGAAGGAAAATTGAACCATTCAACATCAATTTTTTTCACAAAAAGATTTACTACAGAAAATTGAGAAAGAAAGAAGCAAGGTATGTCAACCAGAGATTTCAAAGAAAAGCCTATAACTGAACACATTAGATTTAGTGGAATTCTACAATCTGGGTTGAATGGGGAAAAACATATTTAAAGCAAGTAATACAGTTGTAATACCAAAATTAAGGTGAGGAAATATTAACCTTTCTATAGATTCCAAAACTGAGTGAGAGGATTGAAAGACATTCTTAGAAAATACACATTGATCAAAAACCTACAAAAATACTTTACAAATAAGCATACATCACTATAATAATAATAGCTAATATTTATACAGCATTTAAGCTATGCAAAGGACTTTATACATATTATAGTACATATATTAAATTACATATTACATATATTACACATTTGATCCTCACAATAACCTACAAGGTAGGTGCTATTGTTATCCCCACTTTACAGATTGGGAAATTGAGGCATACAGTGGTTCAGTGACAAATTCAGGGTCATACAGCTAAGTAAATGTCCAAAGCAAGATTTTAACTCAGGTTTTCCTAACTACAGTTATGGTAAAGGTTTATAAGAGGCACATTCCACTGAATTTGTCAAATGTAACAATGAGTTTTCTCACCAAATTTAGTCTATGAAATACCTAAGATTTAAGGAACAAGAGGACTTTGATGACCATATGAGCTCAGCCAATACTTTGTTGAGATAGAATCATCAAATAAATATCTGAGTCATGCAGATCTCTTTTTGGAAACAGAGGAGCTTATGATTTCAGTTGACTAAATAAATCAATACCTACAAAAATTCCAGAAAGATTATCTTAAAGTAGTCTAGATTTGGTAATCAACATAGACTATGAAAGGAAATGGTAGAAACCATGCAACCCATGACTGCAAACTGTAAAAATTTAGTACTTTCAAACACGTATCAAGATATTACCTTGTGACTGGAATTATACATATCCTCATCAGCTTTCATGGACTGATAGGAGACAAATTCTTTTATACTATAAACATAGACTTCAAGTTATCTTAAGAGTTCAACCAGTAAACTGTACTTAAACTGGACCATTATCATATACAGACCAAACTTTCCCCACAATCACCTAGACAAAACAACAATTTAGAAAACATTAAGGATAAAGTTTTCAATAGATATCACCATACTGAATCATCACAATCTCTAAACCAAATAGAATTAAAAGCATTCAAAAGGATCTAAATCTATTCACAGAGTCTTGGGGCTAATCCTGGTGTGAGAAGAGGGAGGGTTATACCCCTACTACTTACTACAATACCTCCTGAGTCCCAACCAGTGTGATTCCCATTTTACACAAAAGCAGTTGCCAGGATGCTATTAATTTTTTAAATTAAATTTTATTGGTATCTTTTGTTTCTACTCCGACTAAATTTCTCTCTCTGTTCCTCTACTACCCTTCCCAGAGACCCATCTCATTAAACAAAGAAAATGAAAAGACAAAGAAATGTGGGGGAAAATCATCAAAACTGTTCATTACATTGAAAGAATCTGACAACAATATGCAATGCTTCAGACCTATGGACCCTCTACCTTTATAAAAGAGTATGGCGAGCTATCTTCTCATCTTTCTTCTTTGGGCCCTTATTTGTTCTTTGTTCTTTTGCAATAGTTATTTTTTATTGTTTTATGGTTATTTTTTCTGTTTACTCTGCTGAAGTATGCTGCTTTTATGGTTCTACTTACTTCCCTTTGTATCAGTTTAGGTAAGTCTTTTCATATTTTCCTGTATTCATCATATTTGTAATTTCTTACAGCACAGTAATATACCCTTACATTAATGTATCACAATTTGTTTAGCCATACCTCAATTGATGGGCATGTACTTTGTTTCCAATTCCTTACTACCACAAAAAAGAGCTGCTACAAATATTTTGTAGTATATGGGGTCTTTCTTTTTACCAATGATTCATTAACTCTTAAACAAAAAAAATACTTAATGAAAAGAGTAAAGGGAAAATAATCATAACATTTCTTTGATAGAAAACAAAATCAAAATAATAAAATATCACCCATGAATCCAGGTCATATTCTTTTGCCAATGTATGTAGTGTCTGTGGGGAAGAGCAGGTACATATCTAGCAGGGAAGCACATGAATGAGGAAATCTAAGTGTCCAGGGCAACTCACAATAGTGGTGACAGTTCTTAAGTCATAGAAGAGTAAATTTTTCCAAGGAGCAAGTGTACTAAATAGCTTCCTTAGATCCCAACCTGGATGGTCCTCTGTTAGGGCATGAAAATTTGACAGCCCTTTTAATCTCACCAAGGCTCTCAGAAATATTTCCACTATACTCAACGTAAAATATTGCTTTCCAACTAAAACACAAGTATTTCCTTGCTGGGCAATGAGGATATTCAGGGCCTTTTGTTTCTGCAGAGCACTGCTACTAAGAAAGTAACTTCTCTTTGGAGAAGTCTTTCTCTTTGTTGTTGTTATTGTTCAGTAATGTTCAATTTGTGGGGTTCTCCTGGCAAAGATACTGGAGTGGTTTGCCATTGCCTTGTCCAGCTCATTTTATAGATAAGAAAACTGAGGCAAATGGCATTAAGTGACTTGCCTAGGTCACAGCTAGTACAGAGCTAGTAAGTGTCTGATGCCAAATGTGAACTCAGGTCTTTCTGACTCTAGCACCCACACTCTATCCAATGAGCCACCTAGCTGGCCCCCCCTTAGGGGCTTTAGATGGCATCAAATGCCTTCTCTTATTCTGCAGAAATGTTGAGAATACCTACTTCCAGTTCACTAATATTGATATATAGGGATAGAGGGCTATTATCACCTGACGAAAGATACTTGCCAAGATGTACAAGGTGATTATTAACAGACTTCCTTATCCTGTGGCAAGAAACTAAGTAGATGGCATTATGGGAAAACAATTCCTTTGGAAAGTAGAGAAGAGGGAGCATATGTCCTATAGTGCACAGACCATTCCAGGTGGGTGGAAAGACTTTATTGGCACCATTGCTGTTGCAGTCTGAGAGGCTGAGACCCCTCAAAGATTGGAGTACACAATGTGGTCATCTGGAATGAATTCACAGACTCAAGCATTCTTTAAGTCAAGTTGGCAAAAAGTTTATTGTTACGCTTTTCAGTGGGCAAAGATTCTTAAGGAACTTCAAAGGGTACAGTTAAAGTTTATATAGGATAAAATATAATAAAATATGTCAAATATGCTAACTAGGTGATTCAGGATGGGATCAGGGAGTGGTTAAGGAGTGGTCAGTTCTTAAAAGAACATTCACTTCTTGTACCTACTGCACAGGCATTTTACCCAGAGTTCACTAGGAAAAGCCCACAAGGGGGGGCCACATGGAGGTGTGGTTTTAGGCCTGCTACATCACTAAGTTAACTAGAGTTCAGGGGTAACTGAGAGTTGTCCAGTCTGCCACCAGTCAATGTCTTGTTTGACCAGATAGATGTAGGGAGTATATACATGTCTTAGGTCTAGAACATAAATAATGAGGAGTCCAGGATGTAGATAATGAGGTAGGGTGGTAGTATATATAGTCCAGTGGGTAAGAATATCTTTATGACTTAGTGCAAAGCCAGTTCAAACTAATAATTCCTTTAGGGGCTGTTTGTAACTACACCAGGGAGAGAGATAAGGGTCTTGTTGGGACCCACTCATATGTAATTGCTAGGCACAGTGTCCTTGGGCTGAGGAGAAATTGCCAGGGATAGTGTTTCTGAGGCTAGGGAGAAATTGGGGTCCAAGTACAAGCACAAGTACCCATTCCCATACATAAACTGTAGTTCTGGGGTCATCATAAGGGTCAGGATATTAACTACTATAAGAGTTTCCAGGGCATTATTTTGGGAACTAAACTTAGGATCATAGTATCTGTTCTAAAGTATATATTCTAAAGTATCAACATTCCAATTTTCAATGTTATTAAACCTACAACTAGAGGAAAAATTAAATCGACACATGATTGCTAGGTGAATAGCTAGAAGGAGTCCCTCTTAGACTCAGAAATTATTATTAGAATCCATCCAGTGTTATATTTCAGATATATAGCTGACTAATCTCTTAGGGAAACGCTATAGGTACTGAGACATTTGAACTATTTATTATTTTTTTCAAAAAAAAGAGACATAGTTGAACTGATACAGGCTAATTTTTCTCCATTGGTATTAACTCTGCTCATAGGTGAAGAGTTTCTTCCATTGGTTTTATATTGGATGTTCTATGGGGAGAAGGGGTTCAAGGAAAATCTCCCCATTACTGTATCAAATCCTAAGATTTTCTCAGAGTTCTTCTCTCAGCTCCCCCAGGAACTACCAATCTTATTAGAATTTTAGAAACAAACCTGATGCTTTGTTTCTGAAAGACATATTATCTGGGTTTCAGGTATTTCTTGAGAATTTACTTTAGGTTTATTTACTTTAGGGATAAGAACTTCCCAGTTTCCCTCATTTTGCCAGAGAGGGACTAGTTGAGTTTCCCAAGTAATCCACCTGCACTCTGAAATCTCTACTTAAGAGGCAATGATACTGGGTGGAAAAGCATTAGAATGTCTTCCACATCCTCCTTCATTTAGCTAATGTAGCCAATTTCTAAAGATTTACTGGGTAGGGATGGATTTCTTTCCAGCACATGGAGGAAGGGAGGATCAAAAGAAATAACTGTAGAGCCCTTAGCATAATGCTTGACAAATAGTAGGTGCTATTTAAATGTTTATTCCCTACCCTTTCACTTTGTGGGTCATGTAGCTTGCATTGCTCCCTCCATGCTGTCTGTTTCTGGAGAAACAGAGTTCTCCAGGGGATTCTGACTGGGGTCCTTCTTTACTCAGGTATAGTAAATCCAGAGTTCTTTTCTCTTTCACTTCAATGACTGTGTGTGTTCTCAGATGTACCTGACTTGGGCTGTAGAGGCTACTTTGTCCATTTTTTTCTATCTAGACCCAATCTCCTGGTTGAATTTTATGAGCAGAGACATTCAGAGTGTCTGCCTAATGTAAAACAATGTACGTGTGAAGAGAGCATGACTGCGGCTGTGAGGATAGAACATGTTGTGCTAAATCCTCATCCTCCTTTAGGGTGGAAGTATGAGTCAATGAAATTGGAATGGTGGACCTCACAGGTTTCACAAACAGTAGTTCCAAGGATGAGATTTTTAATTTCCCTCTTGGGTGTTGCTTAAAGAAAACAAAGTCAACAGTAGTTTTGAGTGATTGGTTCATTTATTCATTATGCCCTGAGGACTGAGGATGATAAGAAGTATGTAACTTCCATTGGGTGCTTTTTGCCTTTCAATGAATTGTTGGATTATTTCAGAATTAAATGGATCTTTTTGCTATTATTAATCATTGCCAGGGTGGGGGTTGGGGGTGGATAGACAAAGAGCAAAGGGGATTATGACTTCCTTTAATGGGGATTTAACCACTTCAGTTGCAATGCACATCAGGTTGGGAAAGCATCTGATCACCCAGTGAGTTGTTCAACAATCAATAGGAAGAGAAAAAATCCCTTACACTTTGACATAACTGCATGGTCAATATGTAAATGAGAAAAGGAGGTAAGTGATCACTGTCAAAATATTTCCCTGTTGGATTGTGTTGTACATGCCAATGGCACAATTCAACAATCTGCATTGCTTCCTGTTAAAAATCCAAGGGAAATCAAAATCTCAAAATGGCTACTTTAAGTACAAAGGCAGGATCTTCCCATGGGGAGACATGCTTGGGATCATTTTGTTTGTTTGTTTGTTTGTTGTTATAATTTATTTATTTTTAGTTTTCAACATTCACTTCCATAAGATTTTGAGTTTTGAATTTTCTCCCCCACTCTCTCTTCCCCGCTCCCCTAGATGGCATGCAATCTGATAGGCTCTACTAATATACTCACATTAAACATTTTTTCACATTAGTCATGATGTAAAGAAGAATTGAAACTAAAAGGAGGAACCACAAGAAAGAAGAAATAAAACAAAACAACAAAAAAAGAGGAGAGCAAATAGTATGCTTCCATCTGCATTCAGACTCCAAAGTTCTTTCTATGGATGTGGATAGCATTCTCCATCTTGAGTCTTTTGGAGTTGTCTTAGATACTTGCATTGCTGAGAAGAGCTAAGTCTATCAAGGTCAGTCATAGGATAATGTGGTTATTACTGTGTACAATGTTCTCCTGGTTCTGCTCATTTCACTCTGCATCAGGTCATATAAGTCTTTCCAGGATTTTCTGAAATCTGCTTGCTCATCATTTCTTATAGCACAATAGTATTCCATTACATTCATATACCACAACTTGTTTAGCCATTCCCTAATTGATGGACATCACCTCAGCTTCCAATTCTTTGCCACCACAGAAAGAGGGGCAACAAATATTTTTGTACATGTGGGTCCTTTTCCCATTTCTATGATCTCTTTGGGATATAGACTTAGAAGTAATATTGTTGGGTCAAAGGCTATGCACATTTTTATAGCCCTTTGGGCATAGTTCAAAATTGCTCTCCAGAATGATTGGTTCAGTTCACAACTCCATCAATAATGCATTTGTGTTCCAATTTTCCCACATCTTCTCCAACATTTGTCATTTTCTTGTTTTGTCATGCTAGCCAATCTGATAGGTGTGATGTGGTACCTCAGAATCATTCTGATCTACATTTCTCCAATCAATAGTGATTTAGAGCATTTTTTCATATGACTATAGAGAGCTTTAATTTGTTCCTCTGAAAAATACCTGTTCATATCTTTTGACCATTTATCAATCAAGGAATGACATGTATTCTTATAAATATAACTCAATTGTCTATATATTTTAGAAATGAGACCTTTATCAGAGACACTGATTGTAAAAATTCTTTCCCTGCTTTCTGCTTCCCTCCTAATCTTGGTTACATTGGCTTTGTTTGTGGAAAAACTTTTCAATCTAATGTAATCAAAATCATCCATTTTGCATTTGATAATGTTTTCTATCTCTTGTTTGGTCATAAATTCTTCCCTTCTCCATAGATCTGACAAGTAAACTATTGCTTCTTCTCCTAGTTTGCTTATAGTATCAGTCTTTATATATAAATCATGCAACCATTTTGACTTTTTCTCGGTATAGAGAGTAAGATATTGGTTTATGCCTAGTTTCTGCTATACTATTTTCTAGTTTTCCCAGCAGTTTTTGTTAAATAATGAGTTCTTACTGGGATCAGTTTCTAATAGGGTTCAGATAATGTGACAAGGAACCACTGGGCATCCATTTGGGAAGATACTTGATACTGTCATCATCAAAAAAGTACCTGCTTCCTTCCTAACTTCTTTCTTCAAGGAGAACACTATCATATAGAGAATGGATGGGATAAAAGTAGGCATTCTAGTGCAAGATGGGCCGAGTTTGAAGGAAATAAGCTTTAGCTACTGCATCATCTGAGGTGTTATCCTGGGACATGGGGTCAGTGCCTAAAGAATGGGCCAAGTAGTGCATGATAAAGATGGCACATGCAGTAAAAAGCCATCTAAAAGGGTTATAATAAGGAGCCTATTAGCAAACCTTTGTCCATGAGAAGTGAGAAACCTATATTACTTTCAGAGTTGTCCAGTGGCATGACAAACCCCAAACGCATTCCCACATTCTATATCTGTGTGTGTTTGTGTGTCTGTATGTATATGCATAAATATATATATGCATACACATGCTATAGATATACATACACATGCACACACACACACACACACACACACACATATATAATCACCTCTTTCCACAACAGTGGTTGGGTGAGAGAGAGAGAGAGACAGAAACAGAGAGAGAGAGACAGAGACCGAGAGAGAGAGACAAAGACAGAGAGACAGAGGGACAGAGACATTAGCCGACCAATCTGAAGCCTGTTGGCAGGTCTTGGTGAGGGCAAGCTCTGCACCATGGGCACTGGTCAAGGGAATCAGAGATTCAACATGAAGAACATTGTAATTAGTGACCACAGTATAGCCCATCTTCCAAGACCCCTCAAGAGCTGGAGAGGACCCATCAAAATAAATGACAAAATCAAGACTGTCAAGGGCTATATATCTATAAGATCAACATAAACAGTATCACTGAGATGAGCTGCTTTTGAGCTATCATGGCAAGGTGTTTTATAGAAGCAGGGAGGGGCAAAAGTGTAGCCAGGTTAAATAATTTCTCAAATCTCAACCTTTTCAGGAACCAGCAATTAGAGTTTATAGTGTGTCAGTCTCTGAGCAGAAAATGGTGGGTGTTCTTTTGAGTCAGCAGAGCAGCAACAGGATGTGGGGCATGGATAATGAGTTTATGATCCAAAATAATATCTTCAGATTCTTCCACCAGTCATGTTGCAGCAGTGAAAACCCTTCACCCCCTACTGCCTCTCAGGTAACAGCATCAAGCTAAGAGGAATAATAAGCAATAAGGTGTCAAGCAAAATTTAACTTCTGACATTAGACTCCAAAGGCAATTCCTTTCTTTTCCTGAGTCTACAGAATAAAGTCTATGATAATCAGGAAGTTCCCAAATCCAGGGGGCAATATCAGAGGCCATTAGAGTGGACAAAACATAGTAGATTCAGTAGCCCTGTTGCAGGAACAGATTCAGGAACATCCTTCTGAGTCAGTTCAATGAGAGATTGAACAATCTCTCCCAAAGCAGATTTCCAAAGTCTACAAAATTCTCTTGCTCCTAACAATGCTACTTCTTGTCTCTGAGTTTCATGTTATGGCATTTTGGCAATAGCTATCAGTCATTTTTCACATGGAAACTGGTTCCTTGGCAGAGAGTAGAACCTAAATATTGTACAGATTCTTGGCAAAATTGTAGTTTAGAAAGGAAGGCCTTATGGTCCTTTTCAACTAAGGCAATACAGAGAGTGATAGTATCATTAATGTAGGACTCCTTATTTCAGGAGTCAAGCAAACAATTCATCCATTTGCTGTATCATAACAAGAACTGCAAGGTGACCTCCACTTAAATGTTAAAATGCAAGTACTGAGGGAAATATTGGGTGACTCTACATGTTCTTGTAGTAGTCGAGTCCATTTGTACCGAGTCACCCCTTTCCACAACAGTTGTTGAGGTCTAGTCCAAATAAAAGCAAAAAACTATTGGCTGTCTTCATAAATGGGGGTGGAGGAAAGAAGCATTACAAAGATGGTTGTTGTTGTTGTTCAGTTGTGTCTAACTCTATGTGACTCCATGGTGTCCATGGGATTTTCTTGGTAAAGGTACTAGACTGGTTTGCCATTTCTTTCTCCAATGTGTCCTCATTATGCAGATGAGGAACTGAGGCAAATAGGCATTCAATTGACTTGCCCAGGGTTGCACAGATAGTAAGTGTCTAAGGCCAGATTTTAACTCAGCTTTTTCAGACTCCAGGCCCACTGTTCTCTCCACTGCACCACCTAGCTTTACAAAGATACACAACAGAATAAAATCTAGAGCCATGGGATCCATTAATAAAAATAATAGCAGGATTGGGAACAACATTAAGTTTCTGAATCATATATTTGTTAATGGTCCTCAGACTTACATCAATCTATAGATCAGTTTTCTATCAAGTCCTGTCTTAGGTTTTTTAACAAGAAACACAAGAATATTACAAGACTTACAAAGGTCAAGAATACCTATTTTTCTTAAACAATTTGATAGTGATTTGAAACCTTCAATGGACTCTCAGGGGAATGAATATTGCTGAACATGCAGCAGTGGCAAATATGCCTTCACCTGAATATTAACAGAAAGAAAACAAGAAGTCTGACCTCACCCTCTGTAGTGCCCCATAAAGGGGGAAGGACAGTAACCAATTCTTCAAGGACTTTTCTGAGCATTTTCCAGGGAAGTCAGGAGACCCTGCACATGGGAAGTCAGCAAGTCAATGTTTATCACATCAGCACTACAGTGTAATGTGGCCCAAAATGTACACAAAAGATCCTAAACTAGTAAATTAATAAGACCTCCAGGACAAAACTATACTGGTCAATGAGGGCTCAGGATGATAGTGTATCTCACAATTTGGCCATGGTACAAACTTTTGCTTCAATACCCATAAACACTTTGTCTGTAAACAGCTAGTGGCACAGTGGATAGGATGGAGTCAAGAAGACTTGAGTCCAAATCCAGCCCAAACAGTTGGAGTTGATAATGGAGAAGATAATGAGGTAAGCTAGTTTATTCTCAGTTGAGCCTGCAGTAACCACTGAGGCAATGTCAAATACAGAACAAAACAGTTATGTCGTCTCTTAACAGTCCACTCAGCTCTTAAAAATCCATTTCTCACACCAGAGAACTGCCAGATTCCTCAGATCTGCAAATAGAAAGGGATTCTGCTTTGTCTAGGCAGCTCTAAGCCTCTTCTTAGAGCAGAGCACAACTTGGAGAAGAACAGACACAAAGCCTCTGGTTTTCTCTCTATTCTTCCCTGTGGTGAGGAAGCCAGAAAGAGGGCACAGAACAATAGGCTGAATAGTTCTTCACACAGGAGCAGAATTCAACTCTCAGCCAATGAGCATGCAACAACAGCTTCAGCTTTTCTCCAGTCAATCAGCAAGCAATTCTTCTTTCTTCTCACTGGCAAATGCCTAGCAAAGCAAAGGAAGAGTCAGCTGTCTCAGTGAGAAGCCTTCTGCCTTCTCTCCATGGAGTCATTATTCCTCCTGCACCCAACTCACTCTCTTACATCATCTCCTGTCTATCTTATCCTATAGCTTTTTCTCAAAGCTTTACCACCTCCTGCTGGGCTTCTTAAATGTGTGCAATATAATGAGTTCTTGAACTGACATCCATGAATTTTAAAAATTATGATAACTTTTTCATTATAATTGTTTTCCTTTGTAATCCTGTGTACTGTACTTTATGTATTTGAAAATGTTCTCAGAAAGGGTTCATCTCTCTCTCTCTCTCTCTCACACACACACACACACACACACACACACACACACACACACACACAC
>NW_020954641.1:562922-568689 GCF_900497805.2 Vombatus ursinus | reverse complement strand
CACACACACACACACACACACACACACACACACACACACACACACACACACATTAAGAACTCCTACTCTAATGCATCAAATCACAGCATCCCTATGGCCAGTAACTCACCTTTACCTTATGAGGATAAATTCAAGAATCACGTGTGTGTCAGATATGAACTCAACAGTATTTATCAAGTCTCCCTATAGACCCCAGTTATTTGATTTATCATTTTGCCATCTGTAAAACTCTAAAATTAGCCACATGCAAATGAGCTTATGGACCATGATATCCTACATCCATTGTGACCTCAATCATTGCTTTATTGTCAAAGCAGTGCTCTTGGTTCATTACCTGAAATCTATTCTCTATCTGGTCCTCAGACTATGCTTCTCCTCCACATTTTACGTGAGAGCTTATTATTCAAAAGTGGAATTTATTAGTTTTCCTTGCTTGAATGTTATTTGTTATCTTTCAGCAACCACACTGTTCAAAGAGGAAAGAAACACTATCACATGTCTTCCACTATAAAAAAAGTTATTTTTTCCACCTGTGCCATAGTATATACAACATGAAATATCAAAAATAATAACAGGATAGTGACTTACTATTTGTTACTTTTTATTACTATCTGCTACTATTTCTGACTCCCATAAAAAGATGAAAATAATGTAATCTTATCAGTGATATTAATAACAACTTCCCTTTGTGCTTTAAGATAAATAAAGCACTTGTCTCTTCAAAGTCCGGTGAGGTAGAGAGCACAACCATTATTGCTCCAATTTTAGAAGTGAGGAAATTACTTCAGAGAGGAGAATTCACTTACCCAATGTCACATGGCTAGTGAGTATCAGAGTTAGGCTCCCTCACCACAGCCTTCTGAAGAAGGTAACACTGGGCCAAGCCAGCAAGGAGCTCACTTGGGCTGTAACCAGCAAGAGAAGTAAGCTTTGGAGCTTCCTGTTTTAATGTATGTTTCTTGCCAACTGAGTGTAAAGTTCCAATGTTTCTATACTGTTAAAGAATAACAACTGTTTTCAGCTTCCTCTAAATTTTGGTGCCTTGAAGGTAATTCTTTATGGGTTAGCAATAGATATAGCTGCTCATTTAATCCAAAACTAAACAAACAACAAAAGTCCATGGTCCGATTTTATTGAAGGCAGAAACAATCTTTGTCAATGCTTGGAGGAACAAAAGTATGAGTAGAAATAAGAGGGAGTGGAAGGAGACTTAGGACAAGCTATCTCCCCTTCTCTTCCCTGATATAGACAAATAGAAAACATTCTGGCCAACAGGACAGTCTTCAGATGGAGTGTTAGCATGTGAAATTAGGTGAGGAAAGTTCAACTGAATGATGATTGACAAACTCAATTAAAGAATCATTAAGAATCAGTATTTTTTTCAACTAAATATAAGCTCGCCTCATACTAATTTAATTTCCTCTTTTTTTCTTTTTTCTTTTTATATTAATTTATTTTGATTTATCAATAGTCACTTCCATATGCTTTTGAGTTTAAAATTTTTCCCCCTTCCTCCCCACCACCCTCCCTAAGACAGTGCACAATCTGATATAGGCTATACATTTACATTCCTATTAAACATATTTTCACATTAGTGATGTTGTAAGTAAAAATTAAAACCTTTAGGAGGAACCATCAGAAAGAGGAAAATCTTTCTCTTCAAAAGAAGAGAAAAAAATAGCAATTCAACTTCCATAGTTCTTTCTTTGGATGTGGATAGCATTTTCCATCAGGAGGCCTCTGGAGATGACTTAGATCCTTGTATTGCTGGGAAGGGTTAAGTTTATCAATATTAGTCATCGCAAAATGTGGTTATTATTGCATACAACTTTCTCTTGGTTCTGCTCACTTTGCTCAGCATCAGACTGTACAAGTCTTTCCAGGTTTTTCTGAAGTCAGAATGTTCATCATTTCTTATAGCACAATAGTATTCCATCACATTCATATACCACAACTTGCTTAGTCATTCACCAATTGATGAGCATCCTCTCAATTTCCAATTCTTGGCCACCACAAAAAGAGCTGCTATGAATATTTTTGTACATGTAGGTCCTTTTCCCATTTATATGATCTCTTTGGGATATTAATTTCCTCTTTTGAAGACTTTCTGTATTTGCAAGTCAGGGGCCATCTCCAGCCATCCTGATCTATATCTTGCCACTGCACCCAGAAGGCTCCAGAGGATAAAGTGAGGCTGCTGACCTTGCACAGCCCTCCCTCATTTAAATCCAATTGACTTACAATTCATGCTATCACCTTCCTCATATCATGGTCCTCTTCAAGTATGGAGGACAAACAACAACAATAAATAAGAATATTAGCAGGTCAAGGGAGTGCCATAGACAGTATTTCTGAACATTCATTAGGATCATGAGCTCTAAAGCTGGAATAGACCCCCAAAGCTGGCTAGTTCAACTCTGTCATTTTGCAGATGAGGATACAGAGGCATAGGATGGCTGACTGACTTGCTCAAGGTCATACAGGTCAGTGGCATGACAATAACTCAGAGGCTATCTTTGTAAATAAGATGGAAGTCTATCTTTGTGAATAGTATGGAGAGATGTGGGCCAAATTATGATACCCTTGAATGGATTTAGATCTGGCTCAGTTTCCGGATGCAAAAAATAGTGATTAATGGATAGATGTCAACCTCCAGGGAGGTCTTATAAAGTCACCCACTACAGCCCAGAAACACTGCTTTCAAAACAAAACCCAGCTATCTTCAGTTTGTGGGGGAAAATATCCTAGACAGAATCTGATATTCCTTCTTTTAGTATTGTTTGATCTAAACTTAGATATACTAAAAAGCACAGGAGTGAGGAGAAAAGAGACTCTAGCAAACAGATTTATAAGACTTGCTCTCCATGTTTATACTAATGATAATGGGAGAAGGAGCTGTCCAGCAAATTCCTCAGCACTTAGAGTGCCTAGCTTCTGTTCTCATCATCTTTCTCTTCTGCTTCTCAGAACTTTTCAAAATTATAAAGGCCCTGCAACTACTGACCCATAGTTTCCACTCAGTACTTTCATTCTTCCACATACAATGAAGAGTTGCTCACTGTAGCCACTGTTTCCCTTTCCATTATAATTGACTCACAGTACCCAGGCATGCCTCTGGCCCTTCAAAAGCATGTATGCAAGTATTCCAGTGGCTCCATGATCTTCACAATGCCCCTTTCAAGTTACTGTGTCACTCATATCCCCATTGTAATCACCCCATTGCAGCCATAGTTAGGACAGGGGAAGCTGGAGAGGGATGTTTCCACAGAAGGGTCATTGCATTTATATATTTTGCCTTTCAGACTGCAGCTGCCCAGACTCCTCATGAGTTCCTAGGGATGGGTTTCAGGGATCTCTCCACAATCTGAAGGTTTCCAACATTTTTATCTGTGGATAAGATAAAGGGAAAATTCCATGTTCATAAATTTTGCAGATGATGCTAAGCTGGGACACATCAAATGAGAGTATCAAGACATAAAAAAAATCCTTATACAGTCAATTGATAGAGTGAATTTATTAAAATGAAATGTGAGATATTGGGATCAGATGTTACTAGATTTAGGGCTGGAAATGACCTTCAAGGCCATATAGTCTGTGTTCTCATTTTATTAATGAAGTTATTCAGGCCCAGAGAGGGAAGGTGATTTGTATAAGGTTATTGAGGTGGTAAACAGAACAACCAGAATTAGAACCCAGATCCTATGACTCCAAAAATTCAGGGCTCTTTCTATTATACCATAGGATAAATGTAAAGTTCTACAACTGGACAAAAATATCCAACTTCACAAGTATAGGAATGAACATACAATTATTTGTTGTTGTTTTTCAGTCATATGTGTAATACCTAACACTTCATGACTCCATTTGGAGTTTTCTTGGCAAAGATACTAAAGTGGTTTTCCATTTCCTTCTCCAGTTTATCTTATAAATGAGGAAACTGAGGCAAACAGGATTAAGTGACTTGACCAGGATCATACAGCTAGTAAATGTCTGAGGTCAGATTGAACTCAGGTCTTCCTGTCCACAAGCCTGGAGCTCTATCCACTACACTACCTAGCGGCCACATGCAATTATTAGGAAGTTTATAAGGAAAAGAATATGAGAATTTCAAATCCATTCTATTCATTCAGTGCTTTATACTTTCTCAAACGCTTTTGGACCTACTATATAATTAGTGCCCCTTTGAAATAACTAGAACAAAGGTTGTTATGTCCATTTTGCAAATGGGCAAGCTCAAGTCCAGAACAGAGCAGTAATTGCTCCCAGTTCATACAGCTGAGGACAGAGCCATGACTGAATCTTGGGTCTTCTTCCACTAAATGCTCTGTTGGAACTGCTCTAGAAATCACCTAGTGCTAGACAGGATGGCATAAATCAGGAGCCACATCTCCATCAGTATCAGAAAGATGGGAATGATGAGGAAAAAATGTTTAAGAGGTAAGAATATTTGCTAATTATGGACCCCATATTCTAGAGGGCACAGAGAACAGGATAGGCAGATCTGGAGCAGGACACCGAGTGGTGGTAGAATGGAGGCAAGGAGGGTTGAAGCAAATGAGAGTGAGGGAATGGGAAACTGGGGGTTATGTAATAAAGCACAATATAATAATTCTCATAAATTCATAAAAGAAGAAATATTAAACATAAAATCATAATTTTAGAAGACTCTTGAAGAAAGGGTTCAAACTTAAAGACTAAATAATTTAATGCAGTAACATTGGTTGGCCAGAGAATAAATCATAGAAATAGTGTATAATTTCAAAAAAGAAAATTACAATAATAAGACAATATAACAAAATGTTTGAGGATAGCCAAATCAGTCTTTAGGAGAAAATTTATGTATTTAAATCCTTTCACCAATAAAATAAAAACAGATAGATGAGTCAAGACAGAGAACAAAAAAAAATGCATAAAATTTAAAAAAAAAAGCAAGTACACAGAAAAACAGAAATTCTGAACAGTCATCAGGAAATTAACAAAATTAAAAGAAAAACATGTGCCTTTAATTAGGTAAATGACTTTCAATCATTCCTGTGGAAAAGACCAGAGCTGAGTAGAACCTTTAACATTTAAACACAGGAGTCAAGATAAACCTAGAAAGGTAAATATACATTCAGGCAATTGAGAGGAACTAAATCATGGATTCTTATCATGTTCATGTCATGAACCCCTTTGGCAGTCCAGTGAGCCTCTGAACCCTTTACTAGAGTGCTCTCTTTAAATCCATAAAATAAAATACATGAGATTACCAAGAAAATAAACTGTATCAAATTATTTTCCCTGTCTAAGTCCACAGATTCCATTAAAATCTAGTTTGAAATTTCCTGGGCTACATGATGATAAAGAAGTTACTTTTTAATTAGTGAAGATGAAACAAATGTCTCTTCAAAATCTTAATATCTTAAAGGTCACAGAGGGAGTTAAGGAATACAGAAAGCCTGTGGGTACTTTCCTTCTGTGTTGATGAGAGCAAAGAAAAAGCTGGAAAAGGTAATACACTAGGAAAGAAAAGAGGTAGGACAGTGGAATTTGCTATTTCTCAAAACTGAGGCACATGAGAAGAAGGGTCCCCAGATTTAGAAGAATGAGTTGTAGGTAGGAGGCATAACATGAGCCTCATCTGAACCAGATACTAAAGAGTTGAGGAGGGAGGGAGAGATCCAGAGATAGAAACAGAGAGAGAAAGAGAAAGAAAGAGAGGGAGAGAGAGAAAGAGAGGGGGAGAGAGAGAGAGAGAGAGAGAGAGAGAGAGAGAGAGAGAGAGAGA